>NC_090935.1:663658868-663961898 GCF_040938575.1 Ambystoma mexicanum | reverse complement strand
GGGACAAGAGGACGGTGCGCAGTGAGTGAGCTCAGAAAATCACAGGACATACGAGACATGCAAGAAGACAAACCTAAGTTTGAGAATCCTAAAGAGGGAGAAAAATCCTAGGTTTCACAGTGCAGTTTTAGTGGTGCAGATACAAGCAAAATTAAAGAAACCAGTGCACGCCACCTAAATTTGAGAATCCTAAAGAGGGAGAAAAAGCCTAGGTTTCACAGTGCAGTTTTAGTGGTGCAGGTATAGGCAAAATTAAAGAAACCAGTGCACGCCACCTAAATTTGAGAATCCTAAAGAGGGAGAAAAGCCTAGGTTTCAACAATGCGGAGAAAAAAGGCAAGTGGATTATGCAGAATGGAACTGCAGAGGAATAACCGCTTGTGAGTGGAAGGGGGGGTTACCATCGGAGGCCCGACATTACGGTACCTAGAGGTCAATCGGACGAGAGACGTCGCCGATATATACAAGGCCAACTTCCCCCAACTTCTTACCACCTTTAAAGCAGACGGCGATCCCTCACAATCTCATAGATCGGACGCCTGAACGCCATGAAGATGGTTAGTCTCCCATGCTTCCTATACCCCTTCCAGGTACTCCCAGTGACAATCCCGGAAGATTTCTTCAAACAAGTGAGGAGGGCAATAACGGGATTTCTATGGGACGGAACGAAACCCAGAATACCATATGAAACTCATATTACCCAAAGATCAAGGAGGAGTCGGTCCCCCCAACATCGAACAATACTACCAGGCCGCCCAACTACGAATACTCATCCCGCATCTAAGAGACAGAAAGGATTTGCAATGGGTCCAGCTGGACAACGACAACCTGACCCCTGCGACCCTCGCAGAATGGCTATGGGTCCCCAGACCACAACTCACTAGAAGACTACGCAACCATCCAATATTAAGTACAATGTGGGGCATATGGAAGGAGGGAAAGGGAATGACGGGCGTGACCACATGGCCATCTCCCCTGAGTCACCTGTGGGCCCCAGGGATCCGAGAAAAAATCCCAGAACACCCCAGATTTCAAACCTGGTTTGATGCAGGACTTGAAAGAGTAGGACAGCTATGGAGGGAAGCCAAATTTATACCAATCGTAGAACTGGGGGAAGCCCTCTAACTACACACAATCCCGATCTTCCTCTACCTACGCCTGAAGAGCGTCCTATCCAAAAGAGAATGGAAGACGAAGATACAAAGGGATCTCACCCCCTTCGAGAAAATCCTGGATACCACCTCCACGAACAAAGGCCTGATAGCACGCATGTACAGTTCCTTGATCTGCAAAGACCAGGTCTCGAACCTCAGACAAAGAAAAATGGGAAAAAGACTTCAACAGAGATTTTGACCAGCAGGCATGGGGCGCAATTTGCAAAACACCATCCCGAATATCGATAGCTGCACAATACAAGCTACACGCAATACAACTACTCCACAGTATAGGCACGTTACAAATGCCATATCATATCATATCACAGATGGCAGTATGACCCCCACAGACTATCAAAAATGTACCAAGCCAACAGCCCAAAATGCTGGAGGCGATGTGGAATGGATGCTAACTACTGGCATATGTGGTGGCACTATCCCAAAGTCTGCATATATTGGAACAAAGTCCTCGGATGGATCAAACAAATAGATGGCATTGAAAGGGACCCAACCCCCCTCCTGATTTTATTTGGACTAGAAGAAGACGATGAACTACACAGGATAAGGGGGCTGGCATCCCCACTGTTATTAGCCGTGACAGCCGGTCTAGTTATTAGATAGAAAAGTCCTCGCCTTCCAGTCAGAAAAGAATGGATCAATATCGCAATAAACATTTACACAATGGAGAAGATCATGGCGGCCCTTCATGGAAGGGCAGCACGCCACGAAGAAACTTGGTGCGATTTTGCCAATCTATATATCCCAAGCCAGAGACAAAAACAACCCACCGACTTCGAACCCCCGTAAGTAAAATACATGAAAGAGACATGGACACCACCTGCCTTATTACAAGCAACGAGACCTGTCGCACAACCCGATCATGGCCAAACCTATTGAAGATAATGTCCCAGTCTGAAAGAATCACAAACTATGTTCATGCCAACATACCGGAAGAATACTACATGCCGTCTTGGGGTGGGAGGGGGGAGAGAAAGGGAACAAAATGACTTAACGCAGAGGCGAAGGAAGGACAAATTAGATCACACTACCACTTATGCTCAACAGAAATGTTCAATTGCTGTTACAATGTGAATATTATATACATGTTCTTCTACTTACTGACCTCTTGTTACAAAATCAATAAAAATGTTAATAAAAAAAAAAGAAAAGGAGGTACGACACAATTCTTCCCGATTGAATCCTGGATCTGTGTTCTTCTAGTTTCAAAGGTTCCCAATTCTGTTTCTGGCCTCCACATATGTGAAGGTTCAAGATAGCAATAAGGTCAAGACCCCATCCAATTCAACACAAAGAAATATACAGAAAAGGTTAGACTGCACAATTAGAAACATGCATGTTTGCCAAAAAACAGACACTTTTGTTAGAAAAATCGTGTTTAATTTTATTATTAGTCTAATATACAGTTGGTTACATAATTAACAGTGAATTAATTCCCACAATCATTGCCTTACCACCGCTGTAGTGTTCTTATGTGAGAAATCATTAGCTTAGGTTGCCTACTCTACATGACTCAATATTGGCTTCAAAGATCATAGGAGAACCTTCTCGCTGCCCTGAGAATCCAGCAACAAATGGGTCTCTGAAATGTACAGTCTCCTGCAATGTGATGCAGCATCTGAAGCTCCCTCCACAACTCAGGCACTCAAATGATGAGATGAATACAGAACAGCGTCCACATATGTTTTTGATACAAAAACACCCCTTGAGAAAAGTCTGCTTCATAAATAACTTCTTTATCAAAAGAATTTGCTTGCAGGTTTACATAATGCACGGTATCACACGCAATATCGATTGTCTGAAAAATCAGCTTTCACGGTTTTTGTAGTACACCAGACAAGTTTTAAAATTGTTTTTCTCAAACTAGATGATAACTACATAAATTACATTAATTTGCAGATCACTTAAATTCAGGGTCTACGCTTATAACTTTTAACATAAGAATTTAAGGCAGAATAGACAAAACACTGGCCCCCGTCTTTCACTTTGTCCTGCTGCTTGACTTGATAAGGTATTTTTTCAGTGCTTCTTTCTCCATGTACATTTTTCTTGGTGCAATTTAACACTGGAACACCAAAGCATTAGAAAACACACAAACACAGAAAATAAATCAGAAAGGTAAAAAAAAGTAGAAATGAAAACGAAATACGGTGTATTAAAAAACAAATGAAAAGAAAGATGCACTGAAAAGTCCACCAAGAAAAACAGCAGAGGAAAATACATGGAACCCATTCTGACCTCACAATTTGTCTGCCGAGGAATTCCAGGTGAAATGAATCCCCATACAAAGAAAACATGGATCTATGCATTACAAAAATATATGAGACAGTTATAAATTATTGCAGATCAATCTGTTATAAATATAAGTAATGAAATAGCTACTCCTTATAGAAAAATCAATACAAAAGTTATATTTGGAATCATTGCAATATCCTCAAATGTCATTAAAAAACCTCAACATTCTACAAATAGCAAGCAAATCACATTTTCCCTGTCTCTCAAGTTATAAGATTACAAGTGAGCTCAAACGAGTCATAGGTATACATCATGTTCAATTACAACCTGACTTATGCGACATTATAAGCTTGCTGGAACATGATCCTGTACAATATTTGTGCAATAAACGTGTGAAATTTTATGGACATTTCTAACGGGAAGCCAAAACATTTATAACACAAGCATTTGAAGCTACAGGCTTGAGCACCTTCACATAATGTGTCTGATGCATGCATGCTGAACATTCATTAGTGGCTGGTACAGATGTCTTCTAATGGTTTGGGTACGTTTGGCCGTCTGAGAACTGATCGCGGCAAACTGACCCAAAAAAATAGCCCGCATGCGATCAGTTCGCAGAGGCTGAATGCACTCAAACCACCCCTGCACACCCTTTCCCACATCACCTGGTCCATTTCAGCCCTGCGGCATCGGATCCGTCCCTCGAACACGGGTCAGCTCCGACACCGCAGGGTCCCTTTTTCATTTTTCCTGTCCCCCCGCCTCTAATATCAAGGAAGCAGGGGACACCCCCGCAATCCCACAAGGCCAATACACACTGAGCATGGGGAGCACGGGGGACACCCCCGCTCCCCATGATCGATGTGTATTAGCTAATTTGTTTGAATATATTCGGTCGAATGATACAGGCCAAATTCAGTCAAATGTACCATTCGGCCAAATGTATTCGAACAAATCTACTAATACCCTTCTAATAGCTGGTAACCAAATTCAAGCAAGAAACACAATGCAAGGTCCTGAGGATTACAGGAATTAATAAATGAATGCCCTGCCGCGTAGGGTCAGATGCTCCCATGCCCTCCTGCTAGGATCTGGATGTTCTGTAATGCATTTCCAAGTTTCAGCTTTGTGACAAACTGAAGATAGACCGTGGTGCAGGATTATAAATGGGATTTTCCAAGATCCATGCAGTTTATTACAGGACACAACTGAGGCTTATAAATGTAGTCATTACCTCCAATACCACCATTTCCAACATAGGTTCGGTTTGCACAAAAAAACAGAGCAAATTGATTTTGTCTCACTTTTGCAGCCTATTAAAAAGGACTGCAGCACATAAAAATATGACTAAATGGGGCTAAATCTGAGAAAACACTTCTCTTTTTGATTTAGTGAGCATTAATCAAAGAGTGATAGATATTTGTATCACTTATTCCTGTTAGCAAATATTGTCAGTCATAATCTATTCCAAGATGTCATTGAAATATTGTCAGACAATCCACCCTAACATATGTCATTGAAAGAACAGGTTCAGCTTGAGAGCCATTGCTAATAAATATCTTCTGATGTACCACGTTGGGTCGTCTGGGGGTGTCGATATGCAAATTGATAAAAAATAAAATAAACGCAGTCATGCCAACTCATTTTGCTTTAATTACAAGGCCTGCAAAATTTTGAAATGTACAAGCAACCACCAAAATAGGTGATGTGCAACACGCCACACAGTATAGTGTACCACAATACCTACAGAGACAGGCTTCTTCCCCAAATCGACGGGATATGCTCAAGGCAAAATATGTCACTTGGTGGTGGCCCGATTTGACAAAGCTATCCTCTTATTTCCTAAAGAAGTGCAGAACACTGCATTGTGGCTAAACCCAGACCAGTTGAGCGCCCTTCGAGATTGGAAGCATAGCCCACCAAGATGGACTCAATAGGCATGGACAGAACAATTCTGAAATTGGTTTAGATTAAGTGAGCCTAGTCTAGTTAAAGCAGATCATTTTACACCACACTATCCTTAATTACAATAACTGTCTATTGTACAACGTCTCTGCAAATACAAACAAACCTTGAAGAGTTCTGATAAAATCCACAGAGGATCAATAAACTTTCAATCAACGGATCTTAAAGTAGAGATCACGCTTGGGGGCTTTTAAAGTCCAAATTGACATACATACTTTAGCGACAGCTCCAAACATTTTGAAGAATTTTCCAGCAGATTCCGAAATACTACTGGCAGGTTTTGTTATCTCTACTAATAATCTTGAATGCTAATTCCAGCTACACTCCAGAAACCATTTCAGTTTGGGGTGGGGGGGCATGGGCATGGCTTCAAATACATTTAGATTACATTATTGAACCTCTTCTGCACTGCTCACAGGACAACGAAGATCACCATCTCAACCATAGTTAAAAACCTGCCACTGGACGGAAGTTGAACATTAAAGGGTATGACCAGACTAGCTAGATCTGATCTTTCAGAGAACCTCCCTTTCCCCACCTCAAAATGTAGCGCTCTGTGGTATTGCAAATAATATTACTAAACCTTCAACCAAGAAACCTACCAGGATTTAAATCTCACTTGTGCCTGCCATTCCTAAAAATAAAAGAAATTGTGCTGGATGACACATGCAAGGAACTCTGGTAAAGAACATCTGTGAAACAATTAATCACCCATACGCATTCTCTTCTGGAACAGGATGCAACAAAGAGTCCTCACGAGAAGCCACCACAGATGGAGATTTAATACCCGCGCCTAAACCTAGTTATGTGACCAGGCAATGCAGCACAGCCAGCCCCCACTGCGAATCTGAAAATATCAATTTTCGGATTAAAATTTTGCAGTATTTTGACATAGATCCCACTGGGTGAAGGATCACTGCAGCCTAAAATAGCAAATTAAAGGTAACTAGGAGAATAGTGTTTTCTACTCAGTTTGAACATACTACTTTAACCAATTGATTGCCGAGAAAGTGGAGGGCAAAACCGTTTGCAAACCTGCAATAATTGCTGGTGTGGCATTTTAGATTTTTTCATAAACAGCACTAAACAATGTTTTTGTTTTGGTAAATGTATTGCTACAATAGTATCCAGTACTGCTATGGTATGGTAGATGTTGGTACTGGCATAGAGACAATAAAGTCACATCGATTTGCAGACCGCTTCCAAGAGAGCAAGCGAGCTGACCCATTCTTGAAATTCTAATTTGGAACGAAGTCTTAGATGAGCAAATTGATGTAGACATTTAAGATGACCAGATTGAGTGGTTTACTTTAGCGGGCACTTTATTGCACAGCAGAAGTTCTTAATACCGAAACACACCCTTGTCTCCTGTTTGCAGGCTACAAACCTAACATTTGCTTTCAGGCTTAATGTTGGACATCTTTATGTTTAAGTCACACCTTATGTCTAGGTTACATGTTATGTCAGTGTTTGACACCAAGAGTCACTAACCTGATGTCCTATCTCCCAATACACCAGTTCTTAAGGAAGCTGCCTGGGTGGGTGCCTCTGCAAAGGTGTAAAAATATATGGAAGGAGCTGTGTTGGGTTAAAAAAAATGTAATACTGCAGCTTTGCTGTACTATCTACAAAGGAGTACTTATGAGTCAGAGGCAACATGGTTTTGACAAACACTTCACAAATGCACCAACAGAGCAGCAATGTTCGCTAGTAAAGATATATTTTTTAGGCCACTAATCCAATCTCCTGTTCCAACCTCCATAAGGGTGCTTTATCTAGGCTTCGCATAGTTGGCTTTTTTCATGCTGAAATTGCCATTGTGAACCCCATTTTTAAGGAACTACCCTGAATGCATCTGCATGTATAATAGAACATTGCCATGCTAATTGACAATG
The DNA here is from genome assembly GCF_040938575.1 of Ambystoma mexicanum. Taxonomy (NCBI): domain Eukaryota; kingdom Metazoa; phylum Chordata; class Amphibia; order Caudata; family Ambystomatidae; genus Ambystoma; species Ambystoma mexicanum. The sequence continues at coordinate 663,954,631 of NC_090935.1, read as the reverse complement.
TGCCAAGGTCACGGTTGTCAATTTACATTTAGTCCCATGGGTGGGTCTATGCTTCCTGAGAGAGTTTAATAGTATTGATCTATCATCAGATAACCATTACAATAGACTTTCAGAGTGGAACGTCATACAGTCAAATCTATTGAAGAATAAGCAATCCCTTCAGATCAGAGTATGAATAAACAGACGTTCCTTAATAGGATTTCTTTATACCATAGAACACCTAGAGACCCAATATCAAAACTCTTGCTACAGCCCATAAAACTTGAAAATCTTTATTACCCCAGAGTTGCGGACAGAGCAGCAAATGCCTTTTGACTCAGATATAGCAATGAAAGGCATTAATGTTCAATGCCATAAAACATGCAAAGGAAAGCTCAGAACATGCCTTATGCAAGTGGCTCTTTCACCACTTAGAAAGTGTGCCATGAACCTCTCCTAAAGTATTATGCTCCATTATTTCTGAAAGCTCACCATGCTCAAAACCAACGTATATAGTTTCTTCCACATATTTTGGACTTCAAGTTGCATGCAATATCCTAGCTCTGATGCTGTAGAGTCCAATAGTGGTCCCTACTCACTATTAGACATAATCAGATTTCCTTCATATAAATGCCACGTACATGCTGTATTTCACCATTCCACAAAAGTCCAGGTAACCGAACAATCAATGTTTCTGGTGCTCCCTTTTCTCAATAATGAGGTACAAGAGAGTGAAGCAATCTTTCCACCATTACTTTTTAACCTTATCAATAAAGGAACATATGTGTTAAAATTGTGAACTTCGTCTCCAACAAGCACAATGTCAATAACAAATACCTTGTGTGTCGCCGAATACAGATCGTTAAAGTATTTTTAGACATGTGATTTATATACTACAATAAAATAGCTCAGGAAACTGCACTCACAGAAGAAACCTAACTTTATTAAGTTAATAAATATAGAAAGACTAACAATTTGATTTGTTGATTAACAATTTGATTGTTTTTTTAACATCCTTTGACGACATCTGCGGTAGACTAACCACCGTTATATGCAAGACAAATGTATCACTACTCAACCAGATATATTTTGTAGTATGGAAGGGCAACAATGAAATGCAAGACATCTGCCTCCATTAGACCTTAGCACTGCCCACATCCTGTGTCAAAGGTTGGACTAAACAGTTTCAAAGTAGAAAGTAGGAAAGTATTAAATATCATTGCAAGAACGGTTTAAAAAACAAAAACCTTCAAATCAGTGTATATTTACTATATACAACAGCCTAAGAACTTGGGACATGCGAATTTGAATCTGCGTTGGCAATGTAAATTCTGTTTAGATGTGTGTGCTTATACATAGTGATAAGAATCTTGAATTGCTTAGTATAGGCACCATTAGCTGGTCACCTGATATATTAGCAGACAATTGAGCCCAAAACGCTTTCCTGAGTAAGAATTGTTTTCATGACTTTCTTTGATGCTAAATTTGTGACTTAACAAGCTTTGTCAGTATATGACTCATGTTTTTTAAAATTGGGCCCACTTAAGTAGACTAAATATTGCCTGCAATCCAAGGCACAGAAAACCTTTTAGCTAAATTGAGATAATAGTTATCAGGTGCAGTCTACTCCAGTTTGGGGAGCAATTACATTCCGTTACACTCTCTGGAAACCTCAGATCACGACACGGCTGGTGTGGATAATTCATCCAGTCTCCTTTGTGACTGCATTATAAAACCCGGATTACAAGTATCCGAGTGCAAACGGTAAAACAAGGACTGGATAAGAAACATACACTTGCCAATTTCCTTAAATGTCATGAGAAAAAATTAAAAGCAGGCCGTACATAAACAGGGGTCCTCAATCATACAGTATGAAGAAGGGTAATGAACATTCTGCAGCCCTTTCTTTGAAATCAAAATTTTGATATTTTGGTTAAAGATACCTACCTCTCCAGCAAAGAAGGTGGCACACATCACACATTGTCCAAACCTATTCACAAATTTGCTCATTTCCCAATGTATGTATATCATGAACTTTAGGAAGCAGATGAATACATAAAAACTGTGTTCCTAGAATTTCTTTTTTCCTCCAAAAACATTTTTGTTACGACATTATCTTTTAAATTACAAAGGCTGTATAAACGTTTAGCATAGTGGCTATCAAAGCTTTGGTGCATCTTTAACAATATGATTACACTTTATACAATATAATATACATCGTTTGAGATTAAAAAAGGTTTTCTAAGAGGAAAAATATCAACTCCATGACCAAAGGTAAAGTGCTGGAGTCTGAAGTTCGTCCGTGGATCACAGGTATCAAAGCACCGTCAAGATCATTTAGGTAATGCTGCGGGAGAAGGCGGCCCCAAGATCCAGCCTGATACTCCACCTTAAAGAAAAGAAATCCAAAGTTTAACACAGGTTCTCAAATAATGAAGAATAGCATTGATTAAAAAAATTGACGATAATACAATACTTGCCAATTTTTTATGAAACATCTTTGCACAATAATGAGAAAGCAGAAGGGAGGACTGGAGCATGGTTTCTTTTGCCAACAGTGGATGAGGTCTAGCTCTATAGATGGAGATGCAGTTTATTAGAGGCAGATGGAGCAGGGAGTGATGAAAAATAGACGATGGACCTACCCACCAGGTTCACTGCTTAGCAAGGAGACAGAAAACATCAAAACACCATATACTTAAATAATTTACGGATAACTTGAATCAAGTAAAGTGGATGACTAGTTATTAAATTATCCCTAAAACTTGTGACTCAGGTTCACTTTAGACAAAATGATTATAACTCCCTTATTCTGTTTGCATTGTAAAACACATTCTCTCCCTCCAACATGTCTACCATTATGAAAAAGTCAATATAATCAGGGTGATTTAGTGACACACATATTGTGGCAGCCAGGCGATCACCCACCGAAATAAGGCCATGTATACAGCATTGGATAGGGCCTGCAGATACAGGAAAAAAGCATAAAGGGGAAAAAAAGAAGCCTAGGAGATGGATGGACAGGAGAATGCTGGAACATGCAAAGTGGAGCTAGAATTAACGGTAGGGTCAATGCTGGGTATTTGAGGCAAGCGCTTGGAGCCCTAGCCGGAGACAGCAAGGGCTACAAAGTGAAGGGACATGGGAATGAAAGGAAGCAGAGTCCACAATGAGAGTAGATGATGGCATCTAGCGCTCCAGTAGATGGTACAAAGAACAACTGACATTTTGACCCCCAAGCGGGGTGGCAAGAGTTGTAGGATTGGAAAGGGATGGCCCTCTGTAATGCCACAGCCTCTTCTTCAGAATATTTGTTTGAAACAAGTATTCTACAACTATGGTGTGTCTATAATGCAAACTATCTATAGGGGGGTCAGGGGGACATTTTATAAATGATCTCTAGCAGCAAAACAGTTTCTCCTAGGTAAATTCCACCCCTATAGTATGGATATAACTTTCCTTACTCCGACCTCTGTTAACGCCAAATAACTTGTACACCCCTCAATTGCTTCCTAGCTAGGTTTGGGCTATATAAGACATACAATATTCACCGTAATCATATTTCTGGTGCTTGTATCCGCTTAGATTCACATGCTGTGCTTATAGTCCGACATCTAATGGTAATGGTGGAGTATTGCATCTTGTTTTTGTAGTTCGAAATGGGACGTTGACCTGGGCATGTCTGTAACACTATCCCAAATGTGACTCTCATTCGTCAAGGGACTCTCCGATTGTTTTTGTTCTGCCATGAGGGAGCCTGAAGAGAATGTGCGAGTGAGTACAGAAGGATAGGAAATGTGTAAGATGTCCATGGTCCATCAACTCCAAGCGGGGAGGAAGGGTGGGCACATAAGAATCAGATACAAGCACCAGAAATACGATTAGAGTGAGTAATGTATGTCTTCTGGTGCTTGTGAATCTGCTTACAAGCCCCCTTAACTCGAGCCCCTGCTTCAAAGCCTTAAAGTTCGTTACTTAGGGTTTATCTCCATTACTGTTTTCAAGCGTGTCATCTTCACTGGATTCGGCCTGGGAGGGTCCCGACATTACAGTTACCAATTGCCTCCATGCTACCAGGGGTCCCGCTTCCTCCTCCCCTCCCCTGCTAACTGCTTCATACCATGCCATTGTCTCAGCCTCTGCCCACTTCAGGAGGTCGTTCCACCACACCTCTAATCTTGGTCTTTGGGCTGCTTTCCAGCCCATAGCAATTCTTCGTTTAGCCAGGATGTAGGCCAGGTCTTTCAGTTTACTGATGTGTTTTGAATTACGTGGTCTTGCGAAGCCCCCTAGCATGAATGCCCATACTGACTCCACCTCCAACTTGATCCCCTTCTGGGACAGGCGCTGCTTAACCTTCCCACCTCCGGGCACGCCCAGAACATGTGAATCATCCCGGCATCCACCTCCCCGCACTTGGGACATTTCTGAGTCACTGAGTTTCCAAACCTAGCGATTTTACTGGGGGTCATGTATGCCCTGTGGGTGATATACAGCTGGATCTGCTGCAGCCGTGCATTCCAGGACACCTTCTTGTGGTACCTCTGGGCTCTTTCCCATTGTCCATCCTGCATAGGTTCTCCCACCTCCTCCTCCCAATCCTGCCTCAGTTGGAGCAACTCCTTGCCCACTGAGGTCATCAGTAATTCATAAATTCGGGATATTTCATGCCCGCCCTCCGAGATATCATACATCGTTTCAATGACAATGTCGGGTTGTTCTGCTAATACTGCCTCGGGCCACTTCTCTCCCACCCGTTTGGTGATTCTGGTGTATGTAATATATTGTCCTGTGTGTACCCCGGTGTCTTCCATTATCCTTTGAAAATCTAGTACCACCCCTTCCTACCATGCGTCTCCAAGGGTCACTAGGCCCACCGGTTCCCAGAATTTGCGGATCCCCCTTATCTGCGTGTCCTCGCTGCATAGCGCTACCAGAAGCACCTGCGGGGAGCACGGGGCCGGGTTTCCCACTACTTGACATGCTTTGTGCCATGCTTTCCAGCCTAGTTCCAGTAGTCTCGCCCGTCCTTGCATCTCTGATTTAGGCAGCCATATTAATTCTCTTAAAAAGAATGGGGTGCAGTCTCTACTTAGCCATCTTGCTTCTGCTGTCTCTTCTTCTGACAGCCATCTAGCCACATACTCAAGCTGCTCTGCCAGGTGGTATATTTCAAAATTTGGCAGGTTTATGCCCCCTCTATCATTCAGGTTCTGCAGCTTCCATAGGGCCACCCTGCTTCTGGAGTTATGCCATATGAAGCCCCTGCATAAGCTGTGGCGTTTCTTGAAAAAGCGTTTGGGGAGCATGTATGGAATGTTCGTGAAGAAGTGTAGCAGCCTGGGCAGAACCACCATCTTGAGCAAGGCCGTCCTGCCCACCATGGCCAGGGGGAGTTTTGCCCAGAACCCCATGCTATTCTCGATGCCTACCATGGCCCTCTCCGTATTGTATTTATATTCATCTGCAGTTGTATGTTATATATTGATCCCCAGGTATCTGAATGTTTGAGTCTGCCAGGATATCTGCAAGACGGGTAGGTCCCCCCGTGGCGACCCCCTATATCTTCCTAGGGGGAACATGCTTGACCTTTTAGGGTTCACTGCTATGCCTGAAAGGGTCGCGTAGTGATCCATCACTTACAGGACATACTGCAAGTTTTCTTCTGGGAAGCGCAGGTACAGCAACATATCAGCATACAGTTATATTAAGTGCGGTCCCCCCTTCGTGTGGATTCCTATCTCGTCATATTGTCGTCTCAGGCTGATTGCTACTGGTTCCAGTGCAAGTATGTAGAGCATGGGGGACCAGGGCCTAGTGCCCCTGCTGAGTTGCCATTTATCCGAAATGATCGCGCCCGTTTTGACCCTACCTATTGGGGAGCTGTATACCATCTTAACCCACCTCAGATATCCAGGTCCTATCCCATATTCTTTTAAGGCCGCCATCAACCACCGCCATCTCACAGAGTCGAAAGCTTTTATTGCATCCAGCGAGACTATTGCCATTTCGCCAGGCTCGTTCTCTGTCTGTTCTATTATATGGTGGAGTCTCCTGTGGTTGTCGGATATGCTCCTTCCTGGAACTTAGCCGGTTTGATCATGGTGTATTAGTTTATTAATTACCATTTTTAGTCTGTTTGCCAGTACTGCCGTGAGAATTTTGCTATCTTGATTTAACATGGATAGGGGTCTCTAAGACCTGCATTCTGTGCTTGGCTTACCGGGTTTTAGAAGCGGAAAAATCACTGCTTTTCTTAGGGATTCCGGCAGCCTTCCCCTTTCGAACACCTCATTTAGCATGGCCAGCAGTGGGGGGGAGGGGGAAGCACTTCTTGCCTATACGTTTTGTCAAATTTGCTGGGGAGCCCGTCTGGCCCCGGGGCTTTACAGGTGGGCAAGTGCAGGACCACTGTCTCAAGTTCCTCTATGGTGATCAGGGCCTCCAGGTTCTCCCTTTCCTCCTCATTTAATTTGGGTAATCCTATGTCTTCCAGTATTTCTAGCGTCTCCTGCGCTGCTTTGACCCCTGTATCTTTGTAGAGGCGCTTGTAAAATCTAAGGAACCCTTCGTCAACTCCCTCCTGGGTGTTCCAGATCTGCCCTTCTCCTGTTATCTCCCTCATCACCATTCTCGGTGTGTCATTTCTATATAGCCATGCCAACAGCCTCCCTGTTTTGTTCCCTCCTGCGTGTTGCCTTTCGATATATTTTGTATAGTTCAATTTGCATAGTCATTCCCAGAGCTCCCTATTGGCTTGCTGCAATTGGTTCACTTGTTCGGTGTCCTCCTGTGAGGTACCCCCCTCATGCATCATTGCTTCCAACTTCTTCTCTGACTCCTGTAGCTCCTGCTCTATGCCCCCTTGGAGACCTCTAGATATGGATATGGCTACACCTCTTATTACCACTTTAAACGCTTCCCATAAAGTTTCTTCTGTCTTCACACTCCCTGTAATAGTGTCAAAGTACTCAATCTCCTCCCTTAAATCCTCTCGAAATGCCGAGTACCGCATGTTGGGATCCTTGCTCTGGGGGGCTGGTGTCCCCACTCCACGAGCAGGGGGGGAGTGGTCCGATAGCATTCTTGCCTTATATTCCCAACACATCATTTCACCTACAAGTTCGGAGGCGACGAACATATGGTCCAGTCTCGTATACAAGTTTTGTGGGGCAGCATAGTGTGAGTAGTGCCTATCATTCGGGTGCTGCTGTCTCCAGATATCCTCTAATCCAAAGTCTCTCAGCAAGGCCTGTAATGCCCTCTCGGCGGGGGTGGGTTTATCTAGTTTAGTATCATACCTGTCCATTTTGGGATGTAAGGTACAGTTGAAATCCCCTCCCCCACACAATCGCACCTCCCAAGAAGGGGCCAAGTTTGCCATATAGGGTCCTGAAGTAGGCCGCCGTATCTTGGTTGGGGGCATAAGTATTTACGATGCTCAATTCTCTGTTCTCCAACAGCCCTCACATCACTATCATCCTCCGGTCTGGCTCCGCCGTGGCTTGGAGCATCTGAAATGGCACATGCGGTGCTACTCAGGTAACCACCCCCCTGGCATAAACTGAATATGTCGCCCCCACGGTGGTCCCTCTCCACTTTTTCTTAACCACCTCAAGCTTTTCTTTGGTGATGTGGTTTTCCTGTAATAATGCTATATCCACTTTCTGCCTTCTTAAATACATCATTACTTTGTTTCTCTTCAAGTAGCCATTAAGGCCCCTCACGTTCCAAGTTACGATTCTAAGACCTCCCGTTGCCATCCATATTTTGTACTCCTTCCCTCCCTCTCCATTCCGCTCTCCCTCCTAGTTTGGCATGAATATTGGCTCGTTCCCCGTCTAAAATCAACATGAACTCACCAACTAACCCCCCCCTCCCACATCCCACTTCCCCAAACTATGTCCCTCCCCCTCCCTACCCATCCCAAACTGGTGCCCAGCTCCATCCCTGGATCTCAGGCTCTCCCGCATTTAGTCCTATCTCGGAGTGCCTAGTAAGGAACCCAGCGGGGTGTTACCGATCTATCGGTTTCCTAACTAATCTATTTGCGGGGGTATAAGGGCGGGTTCCCAGAGGCTCCCACGGTTTGCACTGTATCACCGTGCCTATGCATCCTTATTAATGCGGACCATGTAGCAAAAGTTACAACTGCCTTCGCCCTGTCTTATAGTCTAGTCCCAGTGTCTGAGTCTGCAGTACCGTAGGTTACTTATCTGCGCCGTCTTCCCGATGGGCAGTTCTGTGTGTCAAGCCAGTCTGACGCCTCTTCTGGGGTACACCTTCAATTTCGCCGGGTATATCAGCATGTACCTATAACCTGCTTCCTGCAACCCTCTCTACACTGTGCCATTGTTCATGTGCCGTCTCTGTACCATCAATGTGTAATCCGGGTATGCTGTGATGTTCGCCGATGCCCTTTGGAACAGGTTACTTACCTGTAACTGTTGTTCTCCAGCATGGGTCTGGCATGGATTCACATGCTCATGAATATTCCCCGTCGTCAGGCTGGGAATCCTCAGTAAAGAAAAAATCAGTATCAGTTTTGTTTTTGATCTTTTTTTTCTTAGTAGTAACCAATCACTGATCTCTGGGTCATACTGCCCCCAGCCAATGACTGCCCTCTCCCTAAACCCTGCCTCTGGCAGCTATCCTCAGATTTGGTAGCACGCCAAGTGGCAGTATGACCTAGTGAAGAGCCGCAGAGGGGTAGGTGGGAGGGTTCGCATGTGAATCCATGCCAGACCCATGCTGGAGAACAACAGTTACAGGTAAGTAACTTGTTCCTTCTCCAGCATGGAGTCTGGCATGGATTCACATGCTCATGAATAAAAGAATACATAGCAGTATACACATGCACAACCACGGGAGGTGGCAACAGGCTCAACATTAAGCAATACAACAACTCAACATTAAGCATCTCTTACCTCCTCACCGGGCTCAACTTAGGCGAACAGGTTGCGCAGCACTGCTTGGCCGACCCTGGACTCCTCCCTGGAGTCCCGATCGACGCAGTAGAATCTTGTGAAGGTGTGTGTCGACCTCCACGTAGCAGACCTGCAGATGTCCAGCAGGGGCACACCAGACAGGAACGCCATGGTAGCAGCGATCGCTCTGTTCGAAAGGGCTCTCGGACGGCTGGGCAGCGGTCGGTTTGCCAACCGGTGACAATGTATGATGCAGCCGGAGAGCCATCTGGAAATGGAAGTCTTCGAGAGAGCCTTCCCTTGATTCACAGAACCAAAGTTCACAAACAGTTGTGACGTCTTCTGAAAACTCTGTGCGGTCCACGTAGAACTTCAGCGCTCTAGCTACATCCAGCGAGTGCAAAGTCCTCTTGGCCGGCGTCGAAGGCGACGGGAAGAAAACTGGTAACACCAAGGGCTCGTTGAGGTGGAAGTCAGACGGCACCTTGGGCATGAAGGAGGGGTGCGTCCTCAGCACCGCCCTCTTGTCATGAAAAGTCAAGTATGGAGGCTTGTAAGATAGGGCCTGAATCTCTCCCACTCGTCGTGCAGAGGTGATGGTCACGAGGAACGCTGTCTTCCATGACATGAACTTCAAAGGCGCCGAATGCATAGGCTTGAATGGGGCTCCCATGAGCCTGGTCAGCACCACATTAAGCTCCCACGCCGGGGCAGGGGCCTTCACCGGTGGGAATGATCGGAATAGTCCCTTCATAAATTCCTTTACCAGGCGATGAGACCACAAGGACGCCCGTCCCGTAGTCCTGGTATATCGGGAGATGGCAGCCAGATGTATTTTTATGGAGGCGTGAGCCAGTCCAGCTTTGGCCAGCGACAGTAGGTACGGCAGCACTTGAGGGGCCGTAATCCACAGAGGGTTCATTTTATGTGCACGGCACCAGACAGAGAACCTCTTCCACTTATGACCGTGACACTTGAGAGTCGAGGACACCCTGGCCTTTGCAAGAACCTCTCTGTAATCAGCCGGGATATCGTACCCTCCAAACTCTAGTGCTGCAGGAGCCAGGCCTGCAAGTTCAGCGGCTGTGGGTCGTGATGGAGAATGGCGCCTCCTTCTCTGGAGAGAAGATCCGCGTCCGCCGGCAGCTTGACTGGTGGGGATGTTGACAAGTCCAGAAGGTCCGGGAACCAGATCTGCCTCGGCCACGCCGGTGCGACGAGGATCATCCTGCACCTGGACTTCTTGAGCTGGTTGATGAGGCGGAACGGCAACGGAGGGAACGCGTATAGCAACAGGCCATCCTACGGGAACGAGAAAGCATCGCCCATGCTCCTCGGCTGTGGGAACCTGCTGGCGAACCTCTGGCACTTGGAGTTCGACGCCGTCGCGAACAGGTCGATTTGGGGTTTGCCCCATCGTTGGAAGAGTCGATCCACTTGGTCCTGGCGCAGTTCCCACTCGTGGCACGAGCGCAGCTCCCTGCTGAGTGAGTCCGCAATGGTGTTTTTTATTCCTGCCAGGTGGAAGGGAACCAGAAACATCCCCTGGGCGACGGCCCAGTGCCGCAGATCCTGGGCCTCCTTGGCTAGGGCTGGGGATCTGGTGCCTCCTTGCTTATAAAACATTGTGGTGGTGTTGTCGGTGAAGATCCTCACCACTTTGCCCTTGAGGGACGGAAGGAACGACTTGAGAGCCCAGAACACTGCTCGGAGCTCCAGAATGTTGATGTGGAGAGACCTCTCCTCCGGGAGCCAATGGCCTCTTGCGTGGAGGTCTCCGGTGTGAGCCCCCCCAACCCTCTAGAGAGGCGACAGTCGTCACCATCTCCTGAAACGCCGGGATTTGAAATTCCGTGCCTGTCGTGAGGTGAGCACGATGCCCCACCATAAGATCGCCCGACGGAACTCCTCGTCGAGAGGGATCCTGTCCTCGAAACAGCCCCTCACCTTAAGCCAGCAGGCGTCGAGGAACTCCTGTAGCGGATGCATCCGAAGTCTGCAAAGGGGTACAAGATAGATGCATGTGGACATCATCCCGAGGAGGGACTTGATGGACCTCACCCTGGCCACGTCCGTGGCTAGTAGGCGCCGCACCTTGCCCAGGATGGTCTTGGTCCTCTCCTTTGAGGGGGAGGCCAATTGCCCCACTGTATCGGGCTTTGCTCCCAGAAACAGTGCTATCTGCGATGGAACCAGGTGGGATTTGGGGTAGTTGATGGCGAACCCCAGCTCTGTGAGTAACCGGACGGTCCTCGCCGTGTGTTCGACGGCGAGTTCCCTTGTCCTTGCCCCAATTAGCCAGTCGTCCAGGTAGGGGTAAACGTGGATCCCCTGCAGACGCAGCCGTGCCACTACTGGTGCCAGGCACTTGGTGAAAACCCTGGGTGCCGACTTTAATCCGAACGGCAGGGCCCTGAATTGGTAGTGGCGTCCCTGAACCACGAACCTGAGGAACTTCCTGTGCCTTTTTAGAATAGGGATGTGGAAGTAAGCATCCTCCAGGTCCAAAGACGATAGGAAGTAGCCTTCCTCCAGCTGTCCCAGCACGTGCTGGAGGGTGACCATCCTGAATTTCTGCGCCTTGATGTACTTGTTTAAGCGACGCAGATCCAGGATGGGGCGCCAACCGCCTGTCTTCTTCTTGACGAGGAAGTAACTTGAGTACACTCCGGAGCCCCGGAGCCCACTGGGGACGAGCTCGATGGCACCTTTCTTGAGCATCGCTTTTACCTCCAACAGTAGTTCAAGGACGTGATTCTCCTTCCTGGCCACGGGAGGAACGCAAGGGCACTTCTTTTGGAATTCCAGCGAGTGCCCGTTGGCCAGAGTATCCAACACCCAACGGTCGGTGGAGATGGACTCCCACACGCTGACGAACTTCGTCAGCCGGCCTCCCACCGGGGTGCTTCGGTGGGGACCCGACAACCCGACCGGGTCAGTCTTGCTTGGAGGCGGCCTTGCCGCCTTGGCCTCCCTGGTGACAGTGGCAGGAACCGCCTTGCTTGCCTCGACCTCTGTAGGCCTCCTGGGAAGAGGAGCGGGCCGCCTGGCGGTAAGTGGAAGAGCCACCGCTGGATCCTTTGGAGGCACCCTGTCTGCCTCTGGAGCTCCGAAAGGTCCGTCGCTGTTGAAGCACCCCTAGGGCCCGGGCCGTCTCCGAGTCGGTCTTGATGGCCTGTAGGGACTTATCCACCGCCTTACCAAAAAGGTTGTTGCCGTCGAACGTCCCTGGTCTGGATGTCCTGGCGAAAGTCTGTCGCCTTGAGCCATCCTCGTCGTTGGATGCAAACTCCATTACCCAGTTGGCGAAATCCGGTATTGGCAATGTCCGTTGCCACCGTTATGGCGTGATCCGATGCCGCCTCGCCTTCCTGCAGAATTTCTAGGGCCTCTGCCCTTTTGTCATCAGGCAGGAAGTCTAGCAGGGGAGCTATCTTGAACCAGAGCTCCCTGTCGTAGCGGGCCACGATCGCTAAGGCATTGGCCGCCTTAATCGTCGTCACTGCGTCCAACTTCTTGCCCTCGCTGTCTGGCGGGGAAGTGGAAGTTGAAGCCGCCGTACCCGCTGCCTTCTTCTTAGCCGCTGCTGAGACGACAGAGTCTGGCGTGGGCTGGGCCCTGAGGCACAAGGGGGTGGCATCGGGGACCCAGTACTTCTTCTCGACCCTGTCCCTCCTGGCTGGTGTCGTGGAAGGGTTCTTGAGGACAGCAAGCCCATCGTCCCAGATGTCGTCGAGTAAAGGCACCGCAAGGACTGTCTTCCTCTTGGCCTCTCGTCGTTGGTACAGAAACCCCTCCTTTTTCTGTTCTTCAGGGCAGAGCTTGGATGCCCTGGTTATCATGGCGTGGAAAGCGCCAATTTCGTCGGCTGGAGACGCCCACGGGGGGGGCGGGGGGTGAAGAGAGGATGTCCGCTGTGTCATTTCCGCCGTCATCGTCCGTCCCTGTCGCTGTATCCGTCGCCGTATCCTCTCTAGGGTCCGGCGAGGGGGATGAGGGGTCCACCGGTCTTGCAGGCACGAAGGGCGGAGCAGGGTGGACTCTCTTCCGCTTGTTCGGAGGGCTTCCCGATGGGCCTGGTTCTGGATCCTCTGTCGGGCTACGTGGTAATCTCGTCCTTATCTCGGTGCATAAGGATTGGATTGCCAACAAAATGGCCGCCGAGCTATCCTGGGACTCGGGCAATGGGTGCGACGGACGGGATGGCTGCTCCACTGGGCCCTGTTCGTCGTCACCATCTTCGATCACGTCAGCAGGGACCACCCCCTGGGATCGAACCTTCTCGAACCTCTCGTTGAGGCCTATGAACCTCTCATTGAGGCCTAAGGACCTCTCATTGAGGCCAATGGACCTTTCGTCGAGGCCCTTCTCGGTTTCCACCAGTTCCTCCTCAGAGGCTGATTCCGAGTCTGTAATGGCCGTCCCTCTTTTTCAGCCGGGGGCTTCACGGGGTCTTAGCGATGGGCTGGAAAGAGGAATCCCTCCGCGGTGGCAGGGATACTCTGGGCCCCGAGGGCGTTTCCACAGGCGTAGTCTCAGCCGGCTTCGCCAGGGTCGCAGCGACCACTTCGGTAGAGGCCTTTGCCGGGTGGATCAAAGCCCTCACCACCTTAGGTGCGTCCTGGGCCTTCGCCTTGGGGGGAGGGTCAGCGCCTCGCTCTCCCTTCGAGATCGACCGGGTCCGCTCCAGCGGCCTACCCGGGTTCTCAGACTTCCTCTTCCCCGAACCAGAGCGCAGGCTCGTGGTCGAACGTGCCGGGGAAGTTGCGCCCTGCTTGGCAACAGAAGAGCCCGACCTTTCGGCGCTCCCGATGCCTGCGGACTTGCGGTGCTTGGCCTTCTGTTGGGGCCGGGGCGCCCTCACAGGACTTAGAAGCCCGCTCAGACTTTTTCTTCACCTTCTCACCTGCTGTGCACTTCTCCAGCCAGGCGGCGAGGCGGGAACGACTGTCTTGTTTGGTCCGTTCCGAAAGGTTCTTGCAGAAGGCACAGTCTTTCTCCACTTGCGTCTCGTCCTCCTTGAAAACGTGTTGTAATCCGCATCCAGGGCAGCACCTGAACAGCTTGGATCCGGGCGTCGACCTTCCGTTGTCCTGGGCCATGTCCGCTGAGGTAGGCCGCAGATCTTCCGGAATCCTCCAAGAAGTGTAAACTCGATGAAAACTTCACCCTTGAGGGGCGTAGAAGAATTCCGAAACGGGTCCCCGTTATCGGAAATAAAAACGGTGGAGCTTGAGGCTCGATTAAACAGAAAAAATGTGAAAATCTCCTGAAAAACGTGAAAACGCAGTAAAAAAACTTGAGAGCTAAACACAAGGACTCCCAACACTTGAGCGTGCAGTAAAAATCGGAGGATGGCTGCCAGAGGCGGGGCTTAGGGAGAGGGCAGTCATTGGCTGGGGGCAGTATGACCCAGAGATCAGTGATTGGTTACTACTAAGAAAGACAGATCAGAAACGAAACTGATACCGATTTTTTTTTTTACCGAGGATTCCCACCCTGACGACGGGGAATATTCATGAGCATGTGAATCCATGCCAGACCCCATGCTGGAGAAGTATTGTTCCTCCTTTCCGAAAAAATTCTAAGATTCTTTCCCTGTCTCGATAGTTCAGGATTTTTGCGATTATTGGCCTCGGTGGGGCCTCTGGTGGTGACCTCCTCATCAAGGCCCTGTGCGCCCGTTCCACCGCAAATCCCTGAGTCAGCACCCCTCCTGTTATTTCCTGCAGCAGCATTGTTTCAACAAAGTCTGTGGGGTTCGGTCCATCTGCTCCTTTCAGCAATCCCACAATGCGTACGTTATTTCTCCGGGCGCGTCCCTCCGCTTCTTCCGCCCTATTTTCCAGATTACTCACGCGTTGTTCTAAGATGTGAATCTCTGATTTATGGGACGCGCATGCAGCTGTGTTCGGGACCATCTCCTTTTCCAATTCACCCGTGCGTTCTGCCAGCGTTCTGACATCCTGCCTAAGGAGGTTCACCTCTTCCTGCACTGCGCCCACTTTAAGTTCCAATGCCGCCTTCAGTTCGACCATGGCCGATTCCAGTTTAGTTTCCCATGCCAATTTCTGTGGTGGGAGTGGGAGTCTTCTCCTTACTCCTAGCCCCCTCTGACATTTATGGTGTTCTGGCGTATTCTTCCAGCATGGGTTCTTTGCCCTTTCCCTTGATCTGTTGTTCGCCATCTTGGCGTTGCCGTATGTTACTCCTCAGGGTCTCAGGGAAATGGTCTTTCACGCCTTAGGGTTAATCCGTGCTCGACTTTGATGCTTGCAGGGGGCTATGGTGAGAGTTCTCCTGTGCAGTTTGTTTCGTGTCACGAATGGGTTGTGTCCTCCCACGTCCTCGGCCGCTGCTGTTTCTTTCAGTCTTTGCACCCTGTCACTGAGTGGGACCTCTTGCTGTCTGCACGTCCAGGGACCTGTGGGCCCGCGTGAATGTTTTTGTAGACCCTGCAGTCACCAACCGTGGTGTGGTACGTCACTTCGCGCAGTGTTTCTGCCTACGTGGTTCCCGGTGGCTGCCCCACGTGTCACTTGGGGTATTTGGTTGCCCTTCTCGCTCTCCTCCTGCTGAATGATAGGCTTACGCAGTGCACCGTGTAGTGAGACCTAGTCGGTGTGAGCATACAGCCGGTATCAGCTTGCGGCCGGGACCGGTCCGCTTCGGGCCCGTCTCTCCCTCCGGCAATCCCTGCCCACATTGCGTAGTCTAGTCGCTGGTGCTGACTGTTGGTGGGGTCCTCAGTAGTCCCTACTGCTGGGTGTGCTGCATGCACCTTCCTCTTGGCGCGGCGTGGGGCGCCTTCCACACTTCTGGGACACGGGTGTTGTGCCTTAGCTGCTTTAGTTTTAGGAAGGGAGGTTACCACCAGTCTTTTTTTTGTTTTGACTGCACAGTCACCACATGCGAGCTGAAAACGCCATGCTCCCTATGTGCTCGGCAGCTTCATCTGGCACTTCATGTGCGTTGCACCTTGCTTCCCTCAGGCACCCACAGGTCCTTGTGTCTCTGCCCGTGCCCCACTGTGTGTGTTGAGTAGCTGGGTCAGCGTCTGGAGGTTGAATGCGGCCTCGCGTTTATATTTTGTAGCACCGTAGTGCTGATCGGCTTGCAGGGTAGTTCTCTGAGCCTCGCTGAAGGCTCAATTGCGAGCGTATTCAGTGCACTACACCCCCGTTGTGGTGTTGCAACATTGTTGCTGGGGCATCGCAGTGCGCCAGCAGTGGATTGTTTTATGCTCCAATCATTACGTCTCTTCGTCCAGTGCTTCTGCAAGGGAAGCGAGTGCCCACAGTGTTATTTTCTTCTGGGCAGCCGCTTAGTGTGCCAGATAGCTCTCGTGTCCCCCGGCGCGCGTGTCCCTTTCTCATACGCCGATGCTATGCTCGTCTATTAGTGGCACCCAGGCGTGCGTTTCAAGCCTGTTGTGTGCCGATGAGTAATCCTTGTTCTTTACTCCCATTGATACCGGGCATTCTCATATGTATTCGATTTCGCCTGGCTCGCCTGCAAGCGACCGTCCATGAACGGATACTAAGTATCGGATCAGTTCCTTTGCTTGCCTCAGGCCGCCATCTTGCCTGCTTTGTCTCTGCGCCGCTGAAATTTGCGTAGGGCTGAAAGCACGCAAGTCACAGTGCTGGTCCGCTGCGCATCTCGCTCCAGTCGTGCTTCAAGCATTCATAGGTCTGCACATGCAATTTCTGTCACCAAAAGTTGGTTTTGCGTGGCTTTTAAAAGGATCAGTGTAGGATCGACGGAAGCCCCCTCGATGGACACGTCCGCTTACATGGCCCTTAAGCCACGCCCCCAACACACTTGGATGATAATGGGCAATCACAACCCTTCCAATATGAATACGCCCTATGGACTACAGCCAAGCTACACTTTCTCTGACCACTCCCCTGGTCAACCTGCCTAGCCACCGTACTAAGAACAAAGGGAACTCCCTTGATCACATCTTCAAACCTACACTCTAAAATCCTCAGCTCTCCATTAACGCCTCTCCCCCTCCATCCATTCATTCATTCATCCACTATTTATTTCCCCAACCGACACTCTTAACACCCCCCATCTGTTACCAAAAGGAAATTCAAACCTAACTCCATGGAACATTACCTGGAACAAGTTAAGTCCTCCGTTTGTGCCTTCTCTTGTTCACTGATTAAATCTGCCATTATTGAGTTCAACAATGCACTGGCTACTCCCTTCGACTGTCACTCTCCGGCACTCTCATTCACCCCCTCCACCAACACCCAAACGTGGATCATAACCAGACAGGCAAGCAGGTGCTTCCACTAACACCGCTAGCTGCAATGTTGCTTGCTCATCTTCTTACAGTCAACAAAGACTCTCCTTGCCCTCAATACAAATTTATATCCCACCGCCACCCTCACCCGTACAAACTATTGATTACCTCCAAGGCTATGCTCTACCCACACAAAAACAGATACCTATCCTTTTTTTATCTCTGCAGATGACATTGCCTCCCAATTAGTCTTCACAAATCACTAAATACGAGACACCACGCCCACTTTATTCATCTCCTACAATGCCTACACTTTCATCACTATCCCACTTGCATCACACATCCCGTGCCAAACCCATACCCAGCCTCCACTCAGCTAACACTTCCTGTCTTCTCATAGGCACCACAAACCAATAGAGCTTGCACTGATCAACCTCACCTCCCTCTCTACATGCATCTCCTTGCTTCCTACAAAATAGCTAGTCATTCCCATATTAAAGAAACCCACGGCTGACTCTAATCCGTCTTTCAACAGATCTGTCTTTTTCCTGGAACACCATGCCAAAAGCCTCCAGAAAGTAATTTTTTCCAGTATTGTTAACGACCTTGTGGTACAGAAACACACACACTAATACCCTCCACTGAAACTGCCCTCACCCACTTCTCCAATGTTCTTACCATTGGTCACTGTTCTCACCTCTCCTCCATCTTCAGTCTACATGATCTTTTTGCAGCATTCAACACTGTGGCTCTTCCATTACACCTACTAACCATCTACTGCCCTGGCTTTAAGACATACCGGACTGGCTGACCTATCTATGGTTACACCACCTCTTGCATTCACCTCCCAGTGTGTGGCCCAATGGGATCCATCAAAGTCAATTCCTCTTCGCCCTCTACACCTCCTCCCTGGGCAATCTCATCTCATCATTTGGTTTTCACTTCCACTTTGTTCACAATGATACTGTCACGATTTGCTCCCTTTGCTCTGTTTCCTGCCACTTAGGGGCATGATTTGGGGTTTATTCCTTACTGGACATTCCTTTCAAACCTTATGAGACAATGGTGTGGTGATTTGGCAGCGCTAAATCCTTATTTTCAATGCTGCTTCCCTTCCGGATCCAATCCAGGTATTTGCCAGCAAGTACATCTGATTTTATCAAAAGACTATGCTTCCCAGAATGCCTGGCCCACTGCTTCATCTCCACCTTTGCAGGACAGGCAGCAGCTGTGGCTGTCAGGTGCTAGCAAGCAGCACAACTGAGGCGTGCGCTAGTTAGCCAGCTTTAAAAACGTCAGTTGGCTTGTGTCCAGTGCTGGTCATTGATGCAGTGTTCCCGTTTGTGACTGGTCTGTTGTTCCCGGTTCTTAGCTTAATGTCTAGTACCTAGTTTCTTGTTTCTGGTTACCTTTTCCCAGGATTTTGAATTTAGTGTGTGTATTAGTATTTTCTGCTTCCTTGATTCACTTTCTGTCTTCTGTTTAGCAGTCAGCACTTCCCAGTGCTTTCCTTTGTCTGGGCAACCCAGTTTGTCTGTGTTCTTTATTCCTTTGACTTTGCCTTTTTCTGCAGTGCAACCTTGATCCTTAGACGCCTCTCATTTATAGATTCTCCATGTTGTCCCATTTTCCATCCCTGGGTGGGGATTGGGGAGAATTTGCACTTGTAATTTTTCCTGCTCCTGTTCCTTTACCTTCTCTTGGAGTCTGTTCCTGGTTTTCACTTGCACTTCTCCCTTTGTTGCATATTGATTGTTAGATGTAGTGTGCTGTTGTATCCAGCTCCTGTAAAAGTGCCTATGTTTTCCTGAATCTATGTGATCGCTGCGCCACCCATAATGTCGACTATTAAACTGCCGACTCCCATTATGGCACGGTGAGGACTGTGCCCTGCATCCCCATACCCGCTCCCCCATTCACTTACCAACTTGGCGGCACACAGTGACGTGTGCCACCATCTCTCTTCCGACCCTGCAGCGTCAGTTCCTCCCACTTGCGTGGGTCGATAGTGACTCTGGAGGGTCCTTTAAAAAAAAAAAAAAAAAAATTAAAAAAAGTTTTACTTCTCAGTAATGAGAGTCTGGATTTTTTGTGCATTGAAAGTCGCAGTAACTGCGGGGGCGCAGTACTGGAGGCAACTTTTAAAAAAAATAAATGTTTATTTTTGAAAAAGGCAGGGTAATAACAGTACCAACTTTTATCAATACTTATTATGCATTACTGTAAAAACATGTCTTTTCACTCTTCCCACCCTCCTTGAGTTTAACAGTCCTCTTAAGGGTCACCCTCTTCATTCCTGTTGCTGTGGGGCATCCCCATTCTCCAGGACCTGGAGACAACATTTTTGTGAGTGTGTTTTCCTCACTATTCTGTAATCACTATTCCTACTTGTCCCTTATCAAGAGTCCTATGTATTATAGTTACCCTCCCTTTGATCAACATGGTTCACATTTCACGTGGTATTTATTGTTCTCATGAGCATTGTCTTTAAGTTGCCTTGTACAATATCATCAAGGGAGTTCGCTCACAGATCCTGTTGTTGCTTTTACTGTATGTGAGCTTAGCACTGTCAGTACCTGCAACAGCAATTGTGGGTGAAGAGCTTGCCGACTTTATTTGTAATCATAAGGTGCTTCTAAGAGCTTAACCCATATCCCTTTTCATATATTTGTATTCTTATCATGGTCTACTGGTACATCCTGGGATTTAGTGTACATGTGTCTTGGTTCCTGAACGTATGTTGTTTGATTCAAAGCTATTCACTGTGTGATCTTGTGCACATTTCCCTTGTCATATACGCTGCATTTGGTCTCTTATGACAGATACCCAGATCATCTTCTCCATTCCCTCCTTCACTCCTGTAATATTTGAATGCATCACCAACTGCATCAAGACTACCCATGACTGGGTGGGCGCACACTGCTTTATGTTTAACTCCTCCAATATAGAAGTCTTTTGTGCCCCTCGCTTCAATAACAGCCACACGCTCTCCCATCTCCTTCCCTCCTGACCTTGTCAGTGCATCACTTAAGGCTTGCAAACTTGACGCGCCATTTGACATTTATCTAAGACAATGACAGCTCAGTATGACTACTGACACTGTTGCCAGGATCAATCCCCCTAATAAGGAAGATGCACCCCCAACTCGGCTAAAGCTAAAACATTGATCTCTACTTTTGTGCTTGGCTAAGTAGACTATGCCTTGGTCTCCCCAATACCCATTTTCTCCACTACAACAAAGTTCTTATCTTCACAACACCCACTCCCTACAACCTAGCTAGATTCCACCCCAGCACTACGTACTGACAACAATGAATGTCTCTCCCTGCAAAATCACTAAGTTCCTACTCTGAGGTCTTACCTCACAATTCTTCCTTATTGCATCTGTCTTCACTCTCCCTCTCAAACTCTGATCTGCCTCTCTCTGCACCATTTCCTTCCCCACACACATTGTGCCTCGGGCCACTTTAAGTCTCCTCTACTGCCCCACTCCACTGGTATGTTTTTTCAGGTCATCAGAGTCAGCCATCAGTTGTTTTGTTCAATACTCAAACTTCAAGATCGACTTGCCAGGTGTGGAAGGGGCACCTTCGAACCACTCACTACCTCTCCCCTACTGATCCATCATACCTTCCCATATAATTTAACAAAAAAATATAAACATGCCAATGTTTGCCATGTAGATTGTGGCACAAGGTCTTTAATGTACATCTTATGTATGTCTTTTTCCTAGTCACTGTCCCTGGTCTAGGTCCCACAGACAGCCAACAAACAGAAAAGGCACCCTACCCAGGGAATGTCTCTGTCATCTTAAATGCATCTTATTTACGTTTTGCAGCTGTTAGAAAAGGGCATCCTTATTGATCAAATAAATACAAATACCTTTTTACTGAAGTAGTTCATTTGAATATATGTGCAAAAAACAGGGGACTGTTTAGGTGCAAAACATTCCATGTATAAACCAACCACACTTACTGCACGGTTTACCAGCTCAGATGTACGTTTATTAGGAAAGTCTTAAACTATGAGACTGGTGAAGAAGCATCCACATAAAGACAGAATAAGAAACATGTACCATTGCAGATAAAGTATTGCAGCTTGTGGATGAACAATATCTTTTATATATGCTGAAATGTACTTTGTGTGTATGTCTTTGGGCCTACCTTTGGCTTGGTATGCTCGAAGCATAGCAAGTAGGCATTGCGTTTGCCTTGATTTAGGAATACAGTATTTCTATGTCCCACCTTATGATAAACTAAACAAATTGCCAGTGTGGGTCAAATAATTCCAAATGGTGGCACAAACATACCTACATCAAAAACGTTGTCTTCAAGGTTGTGGCTATTTTTGTGATTGGTAGATGTAGGTTTCGACTTTTGCTCCACGCTATAAAAGGGACATAAACGGGATGCTTCTCCACCAATTAAGATTCAATACCTACAACAAAACCGATGAGGGGAAAGACTATACATCCATATAAATGATTGCATTGAAATATTTGGTTACAGGCACAAGATGCGATTAACAATGTTGTCTCTAAATTACAGGAATACATTTGCTGATAATGTAGGAATACTTGAGTGGGGGGCACAGAGAACATCAATAAATAAAAAGTTGCACGTCTAACTCCATCTCAGCATATTAGGAACTGCAGAGGAAATCTCTAGAGCAGCAAGCAGCAATCCAACCCGGGAGCCTACCCATTAAAACGGAAAAGTATTAAGGATGCATATTGATAAATTGTGGGGAAAGATAACATTGCAAGAAGCCCAGTCCATCAGTGGGCAGTAGATGATCTTGGAATGTATCCATTTTTTAAGGTACTTAGGGTGGTTTCGGGCAAGAGACCCAACTTTCATACTAACCATCTTGCTATTTTTACAGGCAAAATTAAAAGCCTAAACTCCACAATTGCAAAGTTGATCCTTGCCCTGTGATGGTGGTAAAGGGATGTACCACAGTCATAGTTTCCTTGGACATGGATTTAATTAACTCTCCATCATACCTTAAACAAGTGTCGCTTAACACCCCAATAAAAAAAGACGTATCCGATCCTATGCTCTGGGAGCATTACACACCCAGGACCAATGTGCCTTTTGCATTGAAAACCCTTGATAAAGCTGCACCTATTCAGCTAGAATCATGTAGCGGATCAAAGGCTCCTCAAGGACTTGTAATCTTGTTAAAGTAATATAACCTGAGGAGGGTGGGCATTACCGGTCGGGTAGTGCCCCTCGGGGCTTCATTTACCCACACCGAGGATAGATTAGTCTAGACTTGACAATTTGTTTTGTGCGTGGGCGGCTGGCGGCCATATTGGGTGTATATTCTTTTGTGAAAACACATGAAGTACATTGCATGATCAATCTACTTTAAAGGAGTCACGCTGGCGTTCATGGGGACGGAAGGTAAGAATTATTTTTTAAATGTAGAGCATTGTTGAAATAGTTTTCGCTTTCATCCGATGCTGCGTCACTATTTTAACTTGACTTATAGAAAAGGGCCACCTTGGAATTAGTGTTCGTTGTTCGAATGTTGGTGGGTATAAAATGTTTTACAGATCGCGTGCATGTAAAACGGACGAGAAAGGCATTCTCAGGCTGGTAAGGACTTGGCGAGGGCCGACGAGATTGCTTGTTGCAAGTTAATTGTCCCTCTCTGGGTACTAATATAGTTCATATACAGGCAATGAAACATATTGCTCGATGCGAAGAACAATTTGTTACAAACTGTTTGACATTCCCAGAGCCGGTACTGGTTATGCTCTTACATGTAAGGCCCGCCTTTTGGACACCATTTGCCACTCCATTCTGCTTACACTAATGAGTGGAAGGGCTGGTGTTTTGATTGAAGCTATACATTGGATTGTTTTCTTTCCTAACAGAAAGTCCAGAGAGAAAATTAGCTCTTACCCCTCCGTATTCAGTATGTCAGTATTTCAGTGGTATCCAGCAAGCTTGTCATTGCCATTATTTCAAATATATGTGAAGCCCTTGCATGATTGTATCCTATACCAGGAAGG
Organism: Ambystoma mexicanum; assembly: GCF_040938575.1. Lineage (NCBI taxonomy): Eukaryota > Metazoa > Chordata > Amphibia > Caudata > Ambystomatidae > Ambystoma > Ambystoma mexicanum. The sequence continues at coordinate 663,931,449 of NC_090935.1, read as the reverse complement.
ATCCTTCTTGCAATACGTAGATGATACACAGAGAAATATCATGAAACACTGCAACTGTGTAAAGTGGTTGTGTGACAAGGTCAAATGTTGGGTGCAGGAGAGCTTGCTCAGCTTTAAATCAAACAAAGATTGAGATATTGCTACTTACCTCTTACTTATAACTAGCCTAAAAGGGAACACTTTCATGATCCTATCACAGTCTATTATTCTGAACCTGAAGGGAATTGAGAGCCTGGAGTTGTCTTTTAGCTCCACCTAGTCTATGAACCAGCTGGCCGGGTGATGGTGATTTCCACCATCTACCACATTAAATGTTAAATTGCCAAATTAGCTGCTCTATGTCTCACAATAACGGTGGCACGATTGCTTAGGGCAAAATTGTAGCCAACCTTGACTATTGTAATGTATTACTCTCAAATGCACTAGTGAAGACTTTACCACACTTGCACGTCCTACTGAACTCGGCAGCCAGAGTGATCACAAATACCCCAATAAGAAGACATCACTCCTAGTCTGGAAAGACTCCACTCTCAGCAAATGTAACGTTTGTCGTCGTTTTGGCTCCTGAATCCTTCCATGAACCAGCACCTAACTGCCTACAAAGTAGACTTAAACACTACTGCCCAAGGTATGAATTGTGCTCACAGAAGTACTACTTTACCTCCATGCACAAGATAATCTATGGGGTTCTCTTACCAAGCGTGGCTGCCAGACTTTGCAATTCACTCCAGGAGGAAGAACGACAAATCAAGCACCACCCTGTGTTTAGAAACAACATACAAACTGCTGTTCTGTCCTGGGGCATGGCTCTCCACTGCCCCCTTCTGAGATGACATATAGCACTTTGTATACAGCTGGGCTGTTTGCTGTATTGACAATAAATACAGTAAAGAGGGTGGTAAGGGAGATGTGGCCTGGTGCACATTCCTGAAGTTACACAGTCAATGTGCTCACGTGAATGGAACAAATACCCGTATTTGTATAGATTTAAACTTGTAATTGTGTTTCGAGGGTAGACAAGAACCGCCTGTCAATGTTAAATCAGGAGAAACTCACTCAACTGCAGGATAATTACAGTATTGTGTCTTTTACCGCAGACCTGAAATCTTAATAGAGTCAATCTTGGAATCCCAGCAGAACTCTTTAAAATGGAGAATGTTTAAGTACATACGGCTTCACACATGAATCAGTTGAGTAGGTTCTGCTACAAGGCCAAATATGCAGACACCAGGACTAATGCGAACATGAAGGTTAATTAGTAGATTCATATGTGATTCTACTATGTGGACAGTTGGAGCTGCAGCGGTCATTTTGCTCCAAGGCTTGCCAGGCTTCACAACAGAAGATGGACAAAAGGTATGGTAATGAACTTGGTTTGCAATTTGCTTTATATTTCAGGTATTTGTATCTGTGCAAGCACTTCTACCAGAAATGCTGTAGAGGTTACAAAAACCTTGCCTACAAATCTTTGTACAAAAGCAGCATTTATCAAAACAATTATTATAAAATGAGTGCTCAATAGTAATTTTGTTGGAAGCTGCTCATCCTATTCAAGCAATACTGCACCAACTTTACACATCTAGTGTTTATCATTTTGAAAATTATCAAGTGACCTTAAAGGGAACACATATTTAATACTGCATAGGTTACAGTGTTTGTACATGTATTGCATTGCCTATTTGTATTTCTGATAAAGCCGAGTTTGGAAATGGGCCACTGTTTAGATTTCACTACTGATTATAATTCAGTGTTTGTAAATCTTTGTTAGTTCATCATTGGTCAGAAAATAAATTGGTGCTAAGGAACAAGTTACTTACCTATAACTCTTGTTCTCCAGCATGGGTCTTGCATGGATTCACATGCTCATGAATATTCCCCGTCATTCTGGGAAGACTTGGTAAAAAGAAAGCAGTTTAGCTTCAAACTATCTGGTAGTCTCTTCCATAGCCTATCAGTGTCATACTGCCCTCAGCCAATCACATGTGTCCTCCTAAGCTCCACCCATGGTGGCCATCTTCAGGTACGGTACCGCACATAAAGTGGCAGTATAAGCAAATTAGAGCCAGAGACGGGCCGGAGGGAGAGTTCGTATATGAATCCATGCTGGATAACAAGAGTTATTCGTATGAAACATGTTCCTTTTTAAGCATGGGTTCTTGCATGGTTTCCCATGCTCAAGAATAAAATTATAGAGACTGCGCATGCGCGAGCCGCGCATGAAGAGCTAATCGTCTCGGGCTCCCGGCGGCCGCGGACTATATCCTGCAATAATTCTGCATTTTGGAACCACCCGACCTCAAGACACAGCACCCCGTTGGCGGACGTCCCCAGGCAACAATAGCTGCGACCTGGGGCGAAATCGGTCCCGGGAAGGCGAAGAACGCGACCCCGGATTCGCCGGTGCGAGACTTGCCGCCATTGCCGTGCGGCGGCAGAGCGGCCGCTCCGCCCCTCCCCCCCTGAGCCATCGAGGTGCGGGCACTTCATAGAAGGCAGGAGACGGCCCCGAATCGACACCTACAGGCTGCGGCCCGGAGCCCCTCTCTCCCCGTGCCACGCAAGACAGCCGGACGCCTGCCCACACTGCCGGGCCGGACGGCATATGAGAGGAAGAGGACGGGGCACGAGGCACGGAGCCGAGACCTCTCCGCCCCTCCCCCCCGCCACTGGTGAGACAGCAGCATCCAGGGTTGAGCCGCGACGCAGACACGGACAACACGGTGTCGCGCTCCCCCCAACAATACCGACAAGGTACGTGGAGCCTTTCCCCCCCACCCAACGAATTGAGGGACAGCATCCCGCACGAAGGAAGGGGAACACCCCCCCTCCCACGACAACAACGGAGCTGGGTGAAGGGGACTGAAGGCGCTCTCTGCCCCCACCTCTAAGAGCACCCTGTACTGGTGCGCATACCCTCACCCTCACACTGCGAAAGGGCTTGAAAGGTCCAGAGGACTGGCCACAAAGCGGCAACTCTGGAACACGATTGTTGAGGTGCGAAGGCCCCTACTGCAGGACCCGTAGCCCCACTGGTGAAAAGTTCTGGACACACACCCCACAAAAGGGGAACGGCTCCCGGTGGGGACGAGCATTGGAGCAACCCCCCCCCCACAGCTCTACCGGACCGCTGCAGATCGAGGGCCTTGGGCACCACTACCGCTGGGAGACCGGGCCGTCACCCTACAACCCGGACCCTGGGAAGATAACACTCCTACAGAAGTGCACGTGGTGGGGTGTGCGTGACAGCGCTTCAATCCACTCAGGAACAGTACACATTCGAGACGGTGGGCACGGTCCTCACGTGTACGCAACTACAAGAAGTCCCCCCAGTGGACCACGGACTCTCCAACAAGTATACCAGACCACCCAGAACTGGGGATTGGCGCTTAAGCAACCCACGCAGCCCCTGTCCCTGCCGGTGCTTCGAAACAGAGACATAGTGGCAGAAGATAGACGACCGGCGAGCCCACCCCGACTTGGTCCCCTCGGTGATCCCTGCGGGGCATCCACACGACCCACCCGGGCCTAAACCCTCACATAAACCACCGATTCGGCCATGGGCAAAGACAAGGACAAGGTCAAACCCTGCAGAGTAAAATGGACCTTTACACAGTGGAGGCCCCTCCCGCCAGGAGACACAAAACCCGGCGGAAGCAGGCAACATGGAAGGAACTCAGGACCCCCAACTCTCCCTGAATGACTTAATGAAGGCAATTGGGGACTCGAGAACTTCGCTGGAACTTAAAATAGGAGGTGTCTCCACGGAAGTATCTCTCCTACGCCAGGATCTCCGCAACCTGTCGTCCAGGGTCGGAGAAGCGGAACAAAGGGTGTCGGACACAGAAGATAACGTCCGCCAGTTGGAACAACAACTAGCCATAATCACCCAGAAAGTCAACCAACTTGAATACCGGGCCGAAGACAGTGAGGGCAGGGCACGCCGCAACAACCTCAGGATTCTCGGGATCCCGGAGAGAGAAGAAGGCCCTAGTGTCGAACTTTTCCTAGAGGACTGGCTACCTCATGTCTTTGCCCCCAAGAAATTGTCGAAATTCTTCTCTATCGAGAGAGCACATAGGGTACCCACCGGGAGACCCCCCCAGGAGCCCCGCCTAGAACAATAATAGCTCGCCTCCTCAACTACCGAGACCGAGACGCTATCCTGCAGATGGAACAGGCCTCCGGCACAATCACATACAACGGCTATAGAGTGGGGTTTTTCCCAGACTATACCAAAGAGGTCCAGAAGGCCCGCCAGTCATACGACTGTCAAGAAGAAACTTCACTTCTTGTCAATTAAGTTTGCTCTCTTCTTCCCGGCGATACTCAAGGTCCACCACGAGGGCACGACCCATTTATTCCACAATCCCAAAGAAGCATGGGATTGGCTCGAAACACAGATCCTCAATGGGCCCATGGCCCGACGCTCCCCCTCCGGACCGCCTGCGCGCAAACCCGGGCCCGGGCAGCGCTCGCCACCCTTCACCCAGATAGACCCGGAAACCGCATCGCCACAGCGTCCCACCCAAAATACCACAGAGAACGGATGAGGTCTGGGCACGACAAAACCGAACTTGCCACGTGACAACACGGAAATGACATCATTGCGGCCGCCACCGTTCAGGTACCGCAGTCTCCACAAGGGCTACCACCCTAGGTCGGATCATCCCGACGCAGTTTAAGTTCACCAAGTTATAAGTTCAATGTTTGGGCGGCAGGTGCTCCCAGTTGGGGGGGGAGTACAGGGTGGGGGGAGTTCTGAGGGATCGAGGAAACGGAATCACGAGAAAAGAGATGGAAACCGACGTGAGCAAAAAAAGGCAAAAAAATACTGTTTTGGGCCAGGACCAGAGACACAGGTATCTGCCAGCCTTCAGGCGCTCCAGTGCGAAGCGGCCCCCGGATGCCCCCCCGAGAGAAAAACGACATACGTCCCCGGGGGGAAAAACACAACGGCCACTAATCTTCCCGGCTACCCCACCAAATAGACTCACGCAGACAGGATGAACTCCAACAAGGTGACAATACTGTCCTGGAATGTCAATGGCCTCTGCTCTAGCATAAAGCGGAGACTGGTGCTCCAGTACCTAAACCGACACTCGCCGGACATTGCCCTCTTAAATGAAACGCACTTGATAGGCACAAACACCAACTTTTTCAAAAGGTCCAACTACTCGAATGTCTACCATGCCGGATTCACGACAGGAGCCAGGGGCACAATGATTCTCATTCACAAGAGAGTCCCTCTCCAGGTTAGGAAGATCAGGGCGGACCCCCGGGGCCGCTATGTACTGATGCTAGCGGACATCCGGGGGGGAGAAATGGGGCCTGGCAGCAATTTATGCCCCCCCACGCTGACGAAAGAACTGCTCGCCGAGCTTCAGAGCTTGCTCCTGGAGGAGGAGGCTGTCGTGTGGGTGCTCGGAGGGGACTTTAACGAAGTAATGGACATCACAGTCGACAGAACCTACAGGCGAGCTGGAACATGCCCCACCTCCACGCCGCTCGCCACGTTCGCCAAGGCCTCGGGAATGGTGGACGCATGGCGCATACTTCATGGAGACGAGGCAGGGTTCTCCTTCTACTCAGGTGTCCACAAATCATTCTCCAGGATCGACTACGCCTTCGTCCCCCGCAACATGACCCACGGCTTCTCAACGCTGCATTCCTCGCGAGAGGAATTTCGGACCACTCCCCGCTTCTTTTAACTCTCAAAAACTCCTCCTGTCGCCCGGACCGTAATTGGCGCCTAAATGCATATCATCTCCGACTTCCTGAAATTGCGGAGGAGCTAGAAAAGAGGACAACAGAATATTTCAAAATTAATGAGGGCTCGGTGAACTGCCCGATTTCGATCTGGGAGGCATACAAAACAGTTCTACGAGGGGAGGTTATTTCGACGGTTTCCTCCTACCAACAACGCCAAGTCCAGAAGATCAGGGAAGCAGAAACACGCGTCCTGGAGTGCGAGCAACAAATCCTTATACAAAACACCTAAGATGCAAAGGAAGCGATGCTCACGGCGCAAGACTCCCTCAGTAACCTGTCCCTAGACAACGCACGAACTGCCCACCAATTAGTCCGGAGCCAAATATATGAAAGGGGCGACAAAGCTAACAAGACTCTGGCCTGGTTGGCGAGACGCGTGCAAAGCAGGGGACAAGTAAGGGCAATCAGATCTCTGGATGGGACATTGTTGACAGAAGACTCGGATATTGTCGAGGCATTCGCCACCTATTACAAAAATCTTTATACCCCACCCATTGGGAATCCATCAGTTGAACCCTCTCGATACCTCGATCACATCGAGATTCCGATACTCCCGCAACACCAATCTGATCTCCTGAATGCTGACATCACTGACAGCGAGGTACAAGATGCACTGTCACAACTCCAACCCGGGAAAACTCCGGGCCCCAATGGGTTCCCAACTGAAACGTGGAAGTGCCTCGGTGGCATGCTACCTGCCCACATGCACCGCATGTTTCTACGCAGCAAGGAACTAGGAGCACTTCCCCCAGACCTCACGAAGGCATGCATAGTTGTCATACATAAGCAAGCCTGGAAAACCCCCGAAGGAATGCGCCTCCTATCGTCCGATATACTTGATCAATGGCGAAGCGAAGGTCCTCGCCAAAACACTCGCTTACAGACTGCTGCAAGTGATGGAGAACCTCGACCACCCAGACCAATGTGGATTTATGCCCAATAAATCAACTCGGATGAACTTACGCAGAGTCCAATTGGCGCTGTCCAGGGCAAAGGAAATACCAGCCCCACTCGCCCACCTGGCGGTGGACTTCGAAAAAGCCTTTGACTCTGTGGGGTGGGATGCTTTGTGGGAGATCATGGCTAGGATGAACCTGGGGCAGACATTTATATCCTGGGTAAAACTTTTTTTTTTTTTTTTTTTATTTTTTTTTTTTAACTTGTTTATTTTCGGTTGGCATACAGGAGAACAGTTTAACATGTCTAATCAACACTTTATCACAGCATAAATATCACATCGTCTATCCCCCGGCACCCAAACCCACTTCCTAGACTCAACAGTTCACAGTGGATTGTCTCTTTCCCCCCCCCCCCTCAGGTCCGATTCAGGGCTCATCCGCTCCTGTCTCCTCCTACCTCGGTTCGACATCTCCACTCTTCTCCAGGCTTACGTCTCCAAGTCCTGTCACTGGCTATCCTCCGGGGCCTGCTCCTCGCTCGTCTGAGACTGGTCTCTATCCGCAGCTCGTTGGGCCTGTTGCACTAGGCGCGGCTTGTATGTAAGCGCCGGGAAGCGAAGGTCATAGTCTATCACCGGCGACCAAATGTACGTGAAACGATGTAGGTGGCCTCTGTTTGCTGCCATAACTTTCTCAGCAATGAAGATGTCCCAAATTTTTAGCCACCACAACACTGTTAGGGGACCCTCTGGGGCCTTCCATGCCCGGGCTATTGTGATTTTAGCGGCTAGGAGTAATTGAGTGATGAGAGCTGCAGATGTCCCCGACCTCGGGTAGGTGTCCGGTATCGGGGTCCCCAGCAGCAGCGATTCTGGTTCCAGTGGTAGCGGGATCTGGGTTATGTCTGTGATGGCCGCTATACATTGGGTCCAAAAGGCCTTCACCACCGGGCATGACCACCACATATGTAGATAGGAGCCTGGCAGGCCACATCGACGCCAACACTGTGGGTCTAGCGACTGATTGAAGTGGTGTAGTTGCAGGGGCGGGTAGTACCATCTCATGAGTAGTTTATGTGCGCATTCTCGGTTGGTGATGCAGAAGGAGGATGAGTGCGTGCGGGACCAGATATCAGTCCAGTCTTGATCCTGGATTGGATGCCCCAGGTCCTTTTCCCACCGGGCCATGTAAGTCGCTCTATTTGTCAGGAGGTCCTCCTGGAATAATCGATATAGTGTCGAGATCCTCCCTCGGGCTGGAGGGTCCGTCACCGTCAATTCCAAGGCGTCCTGGGCCCGAGTGGCCGCCTCCCGTGTTTGGGGTTGTGTGCACCAGTGTCTGATTTGGCAGTATGAGAACCTGTCCGACTCCGCTAGATTAAACGCTCTTTTGCATTGGGCGAATGTCAGCGGCTGTGTTCCCTCAAATAGTTGGCTTAGGGAGCTGAGGCCTCCCGCGATCCAATTTTTAAAGTTCGAGGGGTGAGCTCCCGGCGAGAACGCTGGATTGTGGAAGACTGGGGCCGAGGGGCCCAGGGTTCTCGGAATACCTCTGAGTTTGCGGGCCCAATCCCATGCCTTCAGCGTGTGCCTGGTTGAAGATAGGATGGCTGGCCATGTCCGGCGCAGCGCAGATGGGAGGTGTAACAGGAAGCGCAGTGGGAGGGGTAGTCTGGATTGCTCTATGTCCATCCATTTGGGGCGTCCCGACGTCATAGTCCACGCCCGGGTGTGGGCTATCTGCGCCGCCATTTGATATTTTTGAAGGTCCGGGACCCCTAGGCCCCCCCGGCCCGGAGCGCAGAGCATGGTCCTCCGTGGAATGCGGGCCTTTTTCCTCCTCCATATGAATTCCAGTATCTTTCTCTGCAGTCTCTGTAGTTGTGGGCGGGGGACAATGACGGGGAGGGCTGAGCATGCGTATAGGAATCGTGGCAACAGATTCATCTTACAGGCCGTGATGCGGCCTATTAGGGATATTTCCTGCTTGTGCCAGGTGTCTAGGTCTTTTTCCAACGTTTTCATCAGAGGCGGGAAGTTTGTCCGGTAGATTCTCCCGGGTCAGCGGGGATCTGCACCCCGAGGTAGGGGATGGAGGTGTCATTTAGTGGGATTGCGCATTGGGCGCTGAAGGATTCCTTGTCCCTTTGGTCTAAGCCTATCCCCATTGCTGCCGATTTCATCAGGTTAATGGCGAATCCGGACACCCTTCCGAATCGATGGATTTCCGCTAGGGCGGCTCTTAAGGAATGTGAGGTGTCTGTGATGGATAGCATCACGTCATCAGCGTAGAGCACGATCTTGTGCTGGGTGGTGCCAACTTGGGGGCCTTTGATTCTGGAGTTGAGGCGGATCCGCTGGGCCAATGATTCCATAACCATAGCGAATAGCAAGGGAGAGAGGGGGCACCCCTGTCTGGTGCCGCAGGTTAGGGAGATCGGGTTAGACAGGAGGCCGTTCATTCGGAGGAGGGTGGTCGGGGATTGGTAATTCGCTAAGGTGAGCTTTAAGAAGGTGGGCCCAAGACCAAACGCTTCCAGGGTGAAGCGGAGGAACGACCAATCCACTTTGTCGAAAGCCTTGGTCGCGTCCAAGGCTAGGAGGGTGAGTTTCTTCGAGCTCTGTTTGGCTATCTCGATTAAGTTGAGGACTCTGCGTGTATTATCTGTGGTGGCTCTGTTTAGGATAAATCCAGTCTGGTCTGGGTCTATGATGTCTGGAAGCAACTTCGCTAATCGGTTCGCCAAGACCTTCGAATAGATATTCGCATCCAGGTTTAACAAGGAGATGGGTCGGTAAGCTGCAACGTCGCTGGGGTCTTTTCCTGGTTTCAACGCTAATACCGTTATTGACTCTTTCATTGATGGAGTTGTTGATCCAGATGCGGCGAAGGAGTTGAAGAGTGTCATCATCGGAGCTAGTAGCTGGGGCCGGAAGAGTTTGTAGAATCGGGATGAGAAACCATCTGGGCCCGGGGCTCTAGTTCGTAAGCTTTTAATGGCCTCATCGATCTCTTCACTGGTGATCGAGGCCTCCAACTCTTCTCTACTCGTGTCCGAGAGCTTCGGTAAGGCGGCTTCCCGTAGGTAGGATTGCTGTTCTTCGCGGGGTCTTTGGGTAGCTGACATAGTTTCTGTTATGTGGGCTTCTGCGATTCTTAGCTTCTCCTGGTCAGCGACTTGGACTATACCCTGAGGGTCCCGGAGGCTTAATACAGTGTTCCTTCTCTTGGTTCTTGCCAGTTTTTCCACCAGGAATTTATTTGCTTTGTTTCCTCTGGCGTAGTAGCCCTGCTTCGTTTTGGTTAGCAGCTGGGCTGTATCCTCTGCGTAGTGGGCCTCTAGCTTCTTCCTGGCCATCTGTAAGGCTCGGTAAGTTCTTGGGGACCAATTTTTAGCCTTGCACGCCGTCTCTGCCTCCAGGACCTTGTCCTCTAGCGTGCGTCGGGCCTGTTGTTTTTGCTTATGGTAGGCTGCTCCCCGGGAAATCAGAACTCCTCGCACCACGGCTTTCATTGCGTCCCATGTGGTCGCTGGGGAGGTGTCTTCGTTTTTGTTGTCTTCGAAGAACTGTTTGATTGTTTTGGCTATCACGTCTCTCGTGGCCATGTCATTTAGGATCGGGTCGTAAAGGGACCATCTGCGTCTTGGGGGTGGGTCCGGGTTGTAGGCTCTTAGTGTTAGCGTTACGGGTGCATGGTCTGAGTGAAATCTGGGGCCTATGAGGACGTCGTCTGTGTATGCTAGGATCTGTGGGGATGCTAGCAGGAGGTCAATGCGTGAATAAGTTCTATGCACGTAAGAGAAGCATGAGTAGTCTCGCTCTTCTGGGTGGAGGATCCTCCAGGTGTCCACCACTTCAAAGGTTCGGAACAATCTCAGCAGAGCGATCGCCAAGCCGAAGTCTCCGCGTGCGGGGGGGTGTGATCTGTCTACTAGTGGGTTGGGGACTCCGTTGAAGTCTCCCCCGATGATGGTCTGACCCTCAGCAAATGGTAGGAGGGAGCTTTCCAGAGCTGAGTAGAATGCTGCCTGTTCTTGATTCGGAGCATATATTGAGATCAGCGTATATAGTTGGCCGAGCATCCGGCATTTCACCGCCACGAAGCGGCCCTCGGGGTCCTGCTTAGAGTCTAGTATTTGCGGCCTCAAACCTTTGGCGATTAGGATAGCCGTGCCACCCTTCTTCGTTCCATTCGATGCTAGGAACTGTGTTGGGAATTGCCGATCTCTGAGTCTTGTGAAGTCCGCTGGGATCAGGTGTGTCTCCTGTAAGAAGACAACGGAGGCCTTGTCATTCTGGAGGCGTTGTAGGATCGCTTTCCGTTTCTGTGGGGCGTTTAGGCCTCTTACATTCAACGTTAGGAACTTTAGTTTCTGGATCGGTAGGGGGGCCTCCTGGGTGTCTTCCGGGGTGGGGTACTGATCCTCGTGGGAGGGCTGGGGGTATTCAGTCTTCATTTTGTGATTCCGGGTTAGCCAGGTCCTCCTGCAGCCAAATTTTTTGCATCCTCCAACGGGAGGGTAGCTTTTTATCTGAGTGGGCCAACCAACGGGCAGGCGAATTTAAACGGGTGGGAGAACTCCCAACTGTGTGGGGGGCCGAAGTTTTCAGCGCAGCCTCCACCACGGCCAACAGGGCCCAAACAGTTTTCCTCGCCAACGGGGCGGGGGTCGAACCATCGAGATCGGTTCGGCTCCAAGGGTGGGGAGATGACATACTCCTTGGAGAGGGGACTGGGCCGTTCGGGGCCCGCGGCACTGCCTTGCTTCATTTTGGCTCCAGGGTCGGTCCCTGCGCTATGGGAATCATTTTGCCTTACGGCGTCTCTGTGCCGTCGACCAGGGTTGCTGCCGTCTCTTGGGTGATTGATCCGGTTCCTCTGGCGGGAGGTGTGGACTGGGGGTGGGTGAGGTCCCCGGGGAGCTCGGGGGTATGATTGACTTCGCGTCCTCCGGGTGGCTAATTTTACGTAGAGTACCTTGGTACGAGAATTGCAGTGTGGCTGGGAAGAGCCAACGGTAGCGGATCTGCTGACTCTGGAGGAACTGGGTCAAAGGCTTGAGAGCTCTCCTTTTCTGTATGGTGATCGGGGAGAGATCTTGGAATATTTGCAGGGGGGTGCCCATGAATGACAGTTCATCTTTGGTGCGGCTTATCGCCGAGATGGCCTCCTTGGTAGCGTAGAAGTGTACTCTGGTAATGACGTCCGGGGGGCCGTCTGAGTCTGCTCCCCGTCTCGGGCGTAATCTATGAGTTCTGTCCAGAACGAGTTGGGGTTTGTCCATGAGCGGGAGGAGAGCTTGGAAAAAGTTGCCTATATATTCCGGGAGCTCTTTATCTTGGACCGTTGTCGGGACTCCACGGATGCGCAGGTTATTCCGTCGGGCTCTGTTTTCTAAGTCCTCTTGCTTATATGTGAGGATCTCATTGCTGGATTGAAGAGCTCGGATCTCGCGTTGCATTCCTATTATTGTTGCATCATGGTTCTGGGTTAAATCTTCAACCTCACCTATTCTCTGTTCCGCTTCTGTGAGTCGTTGATCTGTCTGCTCTAGTCGAGTGGTGAGCTCCGTCATGCAGGACCGGATCTCGGTTTTAATGTCCCGCATGAAGGCCATCAAGTCATCTCTGGTAGCGAGATTACCCTGTTCTTCTGGGGGTTTTTGCGGGGTGAGTTTGGGCGTGGAGTCCGGTTTCCGTGTCTTGTCTGTTGTCATGAGCATGGTGGAGATGTCTGCAGTTTTGGCAGGTCTGGTGAGTCTCGACATTTTGTTCAAGCTGAGAGCCCTTGGAAGGGCGCTTCGGGGGGGATGGTTAGGCTCCAAGGTAGCTGCGTGGCCCCCTTCCTCCGCCGGCTAGGTCTTTGGTGGGCAGGGGCGCCCCAGGAAGTCGGAAGGGGGTCTGTATCCGGAGCGGGGGACCTCCACTCCCGGGGCCCAAGGTGGAGTGTTGGGAGGCCGGTAGAAGACTCCGGTCGTCGTCTCGCCGGTTCCCCCCAGCTGATCGTTGCCAGTGATGGAGGTGGGGGGGGGGGTCTAGGAGTTGGAGGGCTCCGGGGGCTCGGTAGTCTCTCCAGGGAGCCGGCGGCCCTCCGAAGAAAAAAGCAAGCTGGGAGCGACCCCGGCCTCCGCCCCAGCGAGCTCCGGCGGGGGAGGGGCGGTCCAATGGGGGGGCCCGGAGTCGAGCCCGGGGGGGTAGAATGGAGCCGTCGACTCCTCAGCAGTCCCCGGACACGGGGCTCAGGATCGGGGCGGCGGAAGAGAGCCGGAGGTGTTATGGGCGTCTCATCGCTGGATGCCGGGGACGATGATGCGGGATCCGGGTCGCGGCCGCCATCTTGGCCCGTTGTCGTGAAGATCCGCGCCAAGTTCCTCGACCTCGTTCTCGGCGCTCCTGGTACGATTCTCTTCAAACTTGGAGCGGAGGGTGCGGGAGAGATTCCGCCAGCTTCTCCTGTCAGGGGGACGGCAGCAGCGTTGCTGGAGCCGGCTCAATCTTAGTTGAGGCCGCGGGTCCCTACGGAGGCCATCAGCGGAGCAGCCTCATCCGTGGCGCTCCAGGCCACGCCCCCCTGGGTAAAACTTTTATATGCATACCCGGAGGCCACGGTGAGGGTGAACGGCAAGTCCTCCAAACCTTTCCCCCTGGGTCGGGGCACGAGACAGGGGTGCCCGCTGTCTCCACTCCTCTTGCTCCTTGCCATCGAGCCGCTAGCGATTGAGCTTAGAGCTAACACCAACTGGACTGGTTTCGTCTGGCCGGAAGGGGGAGAAGACCGCCTCTCGCTCTATGCGGATGACCTGCTCATATACCTCAGTAATCTGAGTATCTCATGCCTGGTGATCTCCCGCATACTCAGGGAATATCAGTACTTTGCAGGCTTGAAGGTTAATGATGCCAAAACCATCTTCTTCCCGATTCAGGGTGGCGAGTCGGCGATCCCGGAGGCCTGCCCATATCACGTCTCTATCAGGGAACTCAAATACCTGGGTATACGACTCGACCCGACGCTTGACGGGTTCCCCCGGCTTAATATACAACCAGTCATAGAGCGGTTCAACAGAGACACCCCCCATTGGCAATCTCTTCCCCTATCACTAATGGGCCGGGCCGCATTATTCAAAATGATGACCCTTCCAAGACTATTGTATGTCCTCCAAAATGCCCCATTCCCCATCCCCCGAGAAACATTCGCACTCATTGACAAGACCCTGCGCACACTACTATGGGGCGGGAAACAATCCAGGATTACCCTTGATACGCTCCAGAGATCGGTGTGGGAGGGTGGCATCGGTTTACCCTGCATACGCACCTATTGTCATGATCTCTGCTTCCAAAAGGTCAGGGTTTTCCCAACTCCCTTGGAAAGCAGATCCATAACCCAGGTTCCGAGTGCCAACCAGTCCCAATTGGGACCTTTTGGACCCAGTCCTGGCGCCAGTGGCACCAGGCTCATAAATATGCCCAGTCCCAGCGCTGGAAGCGCCGGGCTCATAATGCTTGGGTGGACTTACCTTCAGCAGACCATGCTGCTTACTTGCCTGCCAGTTGAGCCTCTGATCCTCTTCTGTTTGGAACTACTTTTCCTGTTGGGTGGGGCTGGAGCCACTCCCTAGATTCAGAACACTGGAACTCTTCTGGAAGGCAGGAACTCTTTTCTTACCAGGAACTCTTTTCTTACTTAGGCGTGGCTGTGGAAGGAGACACCTAAGCACTACAGGAGGCTATTTAAACCACACCCGGTGGATGAATCTTGCTTTGCGTTATTCTGCAACCTCTGCAGCAGAACGCTCATCGTGTCTTCTGCATCCGGTCCTGGGCCTAAGGAAAAAGGCTTACCATCCTGAATCCAGTCTTCAGCAACACCTATAAAGACAAGAAAGAACAGGTTAGCATTCCGGCATCTGAAAGGCAAAGGCTTACCATCCTGAATCCAGTCTTCAGCAACACCTATAAAGACAAGAAAGAACAGGTTAGCATTCCGGCATCTGAAAGGCAAAGGCTTACCTACTCTTCGTGCGCTCCGGAGGTCTTCACACTGCATTCCGGCATCTGAAAGACAAAACAAGGTGCGTTTAAAGACATTGGGGAACTTTAATACTCACGTGCCATTACTCCTTTCCACATCTAATCCAGTGGGTATTCCGGCACCCTGCAGCCGCTCCGAACTCGTACCTGCAAAATAAAAAGACAGAGCGCATAGTGAAGCAGGCAACAAGCGCTTACTTACGTGCTTCCAGGCGCTTCTATTCATCACACGGGCTCCATCTTCAACTCACTTCAGCCCGTCATCCGCCATCGCCGGAACCCTGCAAAACAAGAGACATCATTACTAAAGACTTTAAAGACATTTGAATGACTCGAAACTTACCGTTCGTGCAGTAAACGACGGACAGCAGTCCTCTGAAGTCAAGAGGCCTGCGCTACCTATCCAGTGAAGAAATTGGTTACAGCACCCTGCCCCGAGGCAGATGGAGAGCTCGGCAATCACTTACCTAAGGTGAGAGCGTTAACCTTTGGGGGTCTACAGGAGAGGAGAAGAGGAGAAGAGGAAAGAGATAGGGACACCCCAATAACCCCAGTTCATTAACCCCATATTTTCTATCTGCAGACATCTTACTCTACACGTCAGGCATACAGTGCACAGAGGTCCAGCCCAAAGAGCCAACCGGGTGCTACACATCACCTTTGAAGATACGGTAGTCGCCCAGTCAAGACCGGCGCCTCTGCGAGAATCAGGTGAGCGTTACAGAACGCAAAGCCTACCGCAAAACTCTCGCCCAGGCGCTATGGAAACCTCGGATACTGACCCCCTAGCCCGGTTACTTGGGGAACTAAGGGCAGAAGTACATGCAGCTCGTCAGGAAACGAATGCTCTAAGAAGGGAACTAATTATTTCCAAGGAGAGAACAGACAATCTTGCTAGACAAGTGCTACAGTCACAAGCCGGACAGACCCCGTTACCCGCATCAGGGGCAAATCTTCCTTCAACATCCTCTGTGAATCCAGTGCAGATCAACCTACCTGGGAATGTACCTCTGGCTCCGCCCGAACGATTTTCTGGTGACCCAAAGAGGTTTGCAGTATTTATCAATCAGTGCCGGTTGCACTTCTTATGCCGGCCAGCAGCCTTTCCAACTGATCAAGCAAAAGTAGCTTTTGTACTTTCGTACCTTAGTGGCAATGCGGCAGACTGGTCGATCCCTCTAGTTAATCAAGATGATCCGGTTCTCCATGATTTTCAAGCCTTTCAGCTTAGTATGGAAAAACTGTTCGCAAGACATTCACAGGGGCAGGCCTTGGACAATGAGCTTCTTTCGTTGCGACAGGGTAATCAAGACCTTTTGGCTTATATTGCATCTTTCAATAGACTAATAGTGGAAACTCAATGGCCTGAGGACAAAAGGATTACGCTGTTTTATAGAGGTCTATGTGGAGAGCTCAAAGACGTTTTAGCCCAAGTAGTGAATCCCCCACAAGACTGTTCGGATTATATAGACTTGGTCGTTCAAATAGATCACAGGCTGCAGAACAGGAAGGCCGATCGTTCCAAGTTTGATGCTCGAGTATTTTCCAAACCGCCAACTCCTTCCAAAGGAGTAGACTCCGGGGAACCCATGCAAATAGGGGGTCTGAAAGGTCCTCTAACACAAAGGGAGCGGGAAAGGAGGAAACAATTGCAATTATGCCTATATTGCGGAAACTCAGGGCACTTTCTTCGAGACTGTCCGGTGAAACCTGCCAAGAAGGCAGTAGGAGCTGCAGTTACCAAAGTTACAAACCCTGAGCAGGGAAACGACCTCGCCCGACAAGAATAGAGGTCCTCTTGCCGAGCGTGAAAACCAGTTCCGTGACCTCGCATTTCGTGATACCTATGGTCCTCATTAGCCCTGATAATCCGGATCGATTACATGCAATTGAAGCTTACGTCGACAGCGGTGCCATCGGCAATTATGTGGATCATGAAATGGTTTTGAGGATGAATCTAACTCTTTGTCCCAAGGCTGTAAAGGACGTCATTACTACGGTGGATGGTACGGAGATAGCCTCCGGGCCAGTAACGCATACCACTCAAGAGGTGACGCTAGTAAGTCAAGATGGACACCATGAGAAGATCGTGTTCGATGTGATCAAGGCCCCTCAGTTTCAGATTATTCTAGGAATACCTTGGTTAGAGAAACACAATCCTCTGATCGATTGGCGAGCAAGAACGGTCCAGTTTCCAGAATGTGTCTCTACTTGTCACCCTCCACCTGGTGTTGCACTGGCCGCAATTTCTTCAGAGACTCCCCAGTTACCTCCCGAATACCTAGAATACCAAAATGTTTTCCGGAAGGATCAGGCTAACTCTCTACCTCCTCATAGGTCTTATGACTGCCAGATAGACCTGATACCTGGATCTACGCCTCCTTGTAGTAGAATTTATGCCCTCACCGAGCCTGAGAACCTTCACCTTCGACAATACCTGGATCAATACCTGGCAAATGGGTTTATTCGTCCTTCCAAGTCCCCTGCTTCTTCAGCTTTGTTCTTCGTTCCAAAAAAGGAAGGAGACCTTAGAACTTGTATCGATTATCGCTCCCTGAACCAGATCACCGTTAAGAATAGATATCCGTTACCTTTGATCCCTGAACTCCTGGACCAAGTCAGAAAAGCATGCATATATACAAAGCTGGATCTTAGAGGAGCTTACCACTTGGTACGAGTAAAAGAGGGCGATGAATGGAAGACGGCCTTCCGCACCAAGTATGGGCTATTTGAATATCAGGTCATGCCCTTCGGACTTTGCAATGCCCCGGCCGCCTTTCAATATTTTATGAACAATGTCCTCAGAGAGCTCATAGATGTATGTGTTGTTGTTTACATTGACGACATCCTCGTTTATTCTTCATCGGAATCTGAACATCGGAAACACGTGAAAATGGTCCTCGAAAGATTGCGTCAACACAAACTTTTCGCTAAGTTGGAAAAATGTGTTTTCAACGTGACTGAAGTTGAATTCTTGGGATTCATATTATCACCTGGCGGAGTGCGTATGGATTCAAAGAAGGTCGATGCAGTTCTCAAATGGCCATCACCATCCTCCGTAAAAGGTGTGCAAAGCATGTTAGGCTTCGCTAACTTTTACCGCAGGTTTATCCCCGAATTCTCTCGAATAGTCCAGCCCATCACTGCCTTGTTAAAGAAAAACAAACGTTTTGAATGGTCTACCGAGGCGGAACAAGCTTTCCAGGATTTGAAGACTAAATTTATCTCTGCACCAATCTTAAAACACCCTCGCCCCGAACTCCCCTACATCGTGGAAACTGATGCTTCAAGCCTTGCCATGGGGGCAGTTCTATCACAAAAGGACCCGGTAACCAATCAGTTGCATCCCGTGGCATTTTGGTCCCGCAAATTCTCGCCTCCTGAAATTAATTACACGATTACTGACAAGGAACTTCTGGCTATCAAGTCTGCCTTTAAGGCTTGGCGGCATTATCTGCTGGGGGCCCGACACACCGTTACTGTGATTACGGATCACCGAAACCTGCAATATTTGAAGACCGCAAAAGTCCAATCCTCTAGACAACTCCGTTGGGCATTATTCTTTGCCGAGTTTGACTTCATAATTACCTATCGACCTGGTACAAAGAACGGTAAAGCCGATGCCCTTTCTCGGATGGGAGTGGAAGAACACTTGGTCAACCCTAAACCTGTACCAATCATTCCCGAACAAAGAATTCTGGGTGTAATCGCCACAGAATCCATAGAGGAAGTTAAGGATAAAGCCAGGCAACTTGTAACTCCAGCAGACATACAGAATTGGCATCTGCAGGGAAAGGACTTTGCAGTAAAGGACAACTTATTGTATTTCCAAGAACGATTATACCTACCCAGCACAGATTTACAGAAAAAAGTAATCTCTTGTTATCACGACTCTTTAATGGAAGGTCATCCCGGTATAGCCAAGACCTCAGAAAAGATCAAGCGCTACTTCTGGTGGCCGTCTTGGAAAAAAGATATCAGAGACTTTATAATGTCCTGTGGAGTATGCGCCCAAAACAAGAGTCAAAAGGAAAGACCAGCAGGCCTCTTACGCCCTATTGACATCCCACCTCGCCCTTGGCATACGCTTTCTATGGACTTCATCACCGATCTACCTCCATGCTCCGGATACAATACGATTCTAGTAATCGTGGACTTATTCTCCAAGATGGCGCATTTCATTCCGCTCAAAGGCTTGCCAACAGCAGCAACTCTGGCCCGAGAATTTCTCGAAAACATCGTCCGACTGCACGGTTTTCCTTCGGTTCTAATTTCGGATCGAGGTAGTCAATTTATTTCTCATTTTTGGCGAAGTTGCTGTCGGTCGGCTCAAATTGATGTGAGACTATCGACCAGTCACCACCCTCAGACCGACGGACAAACCGAGAGGACCAATCAAACTCTGGAACAGTATTTACGCTGCATGCTGCAACAAACTGAAAAAACTTGGAAAGATATCCTTTGGATAGCCGAGTATGCCTACAATAACTCTGTCCATTCGGGAACTGGGAAAACCCCGTTTTTTCTTTTGTACGGCAGTCACTCTCGAACCTCGGAGTTGGATCCCCTCCAAGATCTTGAAACACCAGCAGTAGACTACCTGCATTCTACAATCACCCAAGCATTTAAGGAAGCTGTTTCTCACCTTCAAAGGGCTAAAGAACAATACAAGAAAGGAGCAGATCAACATCGGAAGGAAGCCCCTCACTATCAAGTAGGGGATCAAGTCTGGTTATCCACCAAATATCTATCTCTAAAAGGGCCACGCACATTCAACCCAAGATACCTTGGTCCCTATTCCATCACTACCATAGTAAACCCAGTAGCGGTCAAGTTGGACTTGCCCCCGCACATGAAGATACATCCGGTCTTCCACGTCTCTCTATTAAAACCCGTGCAACCTCAAACCCGACTAACCAAATCTCCAAAACCTATCCTAGTGGATGGAGAACTCGAGTTTGAAGTCAAAAGCATTCTGGACTCCAAGATCTCCAAATCTAAACTATTCTACCTAATTGACTGGAAAGGCTACGGCCCCCAAGAGAGATCCTGGGAACCTGCTGAATATGTCCACGCTCCTCGCCTAATCAAAAGATTTCACCGAACATTTCCTGACAAGCCAAAACCCCCGGAGAAGCCTGGTTTGGGAGGGGCCTTGAGGGGGGGTACTGTCATGATCTCTGCTTCCAAAAGGTCAGGGTTTTCCCAACTCCCTTGGAAAGCAGATCCATAACCCAGGTTCCGAGTGCCAACCAGTCCCAATTGGGACCTTGTGGCACCAGGCTCATAAATATGCCCAGTCCCAGCGCTGGAAGCGCCGGGCTCATAATGCTTGGGTGGACTTACCTTCAGCAGACCATGCTGCTTACTTGCCTGCCAGTTGAGCCTCTGATCCTCTTCTGTTTGGAACTACTTTTCCTGTTGGGTGGGGCTGGAGCCACTCCCTAGATTCAGAACACTGGAACTCTTCTGGAAGGCAGAAACTCTTTTCTTACCAGGAACTCTTTTCTTACTTAGGCGTGGCTGTGGAAGGAGACACCTAAGCACTACAGGAGGCTATTTAAACCACACCCGGTGGATGAATCTTGCTTTGCGTTATTCTGCAACCTCTGCAGCAGAACGCTCATCGTGTCTTCTGCATCCGGTCCTGGGCCTAAGGAAAAAGGCTTACCATCCTGAATCCAGTCTTCAGCAACACCTATAAAGACAAGAAAGAACAGGTTAGCATTCCGGCATCTGAAAGGCAAAGGCTTACCATCCTGAATCCAGTCTTCAGCAACACCTATAAAGACAAGAAAGAACAGGTTAGCATTCCGGCATCTGAAAGGCAAAGGCTTACCTACTCTTCGTGCGCTCCGGAGGTCTTCACACTGCATTCCGGCATCTGAAAGACAAAACAAGGTGCGTTTAAAGACATTGGGGAACTTTAATACTCACGTGCCATTACTCCTTTCCACATCTAATCCAGTGGGTATTCCGGCACCCTGCAGCCGCTCCGAACTCGTACCTGCAAAATAAAAAGACAGAGCGCATAGTGAAGCAGGCAACAAGCGCTTACTTACGTGCTTCCAGGCGCTTCTATTCATCACACGGGCTCCATCTTCAACTCACTTCAGCCCGTCATCCGCCATCGCCGGAACCCTGCAAAACAAGAGACATCATTACTAAAGACTTTAAAGACATTTGAATGACTCGAAACTTACCGTTCGTGCAGTAAACGACGGACAGCAGTCCTCTGAAGTCAAGAGGCCTGCGCTACCTATCCAGTGAAGAAATTGGTTACAGCACCCTGCCCCGAGGCAGATGGAGAGCTCGGCAATCACTTACCTAAGGTGAGAGCGTTAACCTTTGGGGGTCTACAGGAGAGGAGAAGAGGAAAGAGATAGGGACACCCCAATAACCCCAGTTCATTAACCCCATATTTTCTATCTGCAGACATCTTACTCTACACGTCAGGCATACAGTGCACAGAGGTCCAGCCCAAAGAGCCAACCGGGTGCTACACATCACCTTTGAAGATACGGTAGTTGCCCAGTCAAGACCGGCGCCTCTGCGAGAATCAGGTGAGCGTTACACCTATTACCTGGTCACACAGATAGGGGTGGTGAATGACTGGATCCACGCGGATCCCACACTCCCGCACACCCGTATAGAGCTGGAGATCATGTCCCCGCTAACACCGCTCCAAACCCTCTACGCCACCCACGATCAACTCCCGGTGCTGCCCAAAATGACCCACCACATCCGGCGCGCATGGCGGGCCGCACACAAACTAATCGGCTGGGAAGAGCAGCCAACACTGTCGCAACCCATATGGCACAATGCGCTCCTCCCGGAACTAGTGAAAATGGGCTCCTTCGGTCACTGGCTGGCAAAAGGAATACACACATTAGCACACGTAATACAAGAGGGTCGCCTCCTGAGCTTTGAGACCATGCGCGAACAATTCGACCTGGCACACATGGACCGGTTTCGGCATGAGCAACTATCCCACGCCATCCGCACCCAATTCCCTGACACTACGGTCGTACCTCCCTGTTCTCCCATCGAGACCAATATCCTTCCACAGTGCATCTCCTCTAGGGTCACTTCCACTCTCTATCAGGCCCTTAACTCATTCGGGGCTACACAACTCGACGGACTAAAGGCAAAGTGGGAAAGGGACCTGGGCCCCCTGGAACCTTAAGATTGGGTGGAGGCGTTAATGTCCCCCAGAGAAATTGGAATAGAATCCAAGCTCAGACTAATACAATTGAGGATTCTCCATCGTTCATACCACTCACGCACTGCGATGGCCAGATGGGGTGGAATAGAAGATGGGACATGTGTCCGATGCAGAACTGAACCAGCCACCTCCTACCATATGATACGGGACTGTCAGGCGATACAGGCCTTCTGGGTGGGCTGTGTCAACACAATCTCAGCCGCTCTGGCGACACCAATCCCTAGGGACCCCAAGATGATACTCTTAGGCATTGGGGGTGAAGTAGACCTGTCCAAATATGAGAAAATGTTTTTGGCAATAGCATTGGGGGCAGGCAAAAGACTTATTGCGGCCAATTGGGGATCTGCCGAACCACTGAGCCTGAACCGTTGGACTAATGAGTTGGACAGGTGCGCAACCTCAGAGCGCCGGATCTATAATGCAAGGGGTTGTCCCCGCAAATTCGAAAAAATATGGGGTAAATGGCTAGACGCTCAATGAGCCCCGCGGGTGGGGTTACACCGGTAACGCTGCTAGCATTGTTTGCCTGCCTTGTCCTATTGATGTCTTACGGTCCTCTGCCCTATGGGCCCTGTTGCTATGGATAATTGCCTTCAATGTGTATACCGCTGATTCATGTCTTATGCGTGTACGTTTCTCTATGTTATGTTGTTAAAATTCAATAAACAGAGCTATAAAAAAAAAATAATAAAATTATACAGCAGTACACATACACAACCACGGGAGGTGGCAAGGATCACAGAAGCAATACACTTACAGAATCACCTCAAACAAAGAGGTTGCGTAGCACTGCTTGGCTGACAGGGCTCCTCTCTGAAACAGTAGAATTTCGTTAAGGTGTGGGTAGACCTCCACATAGCAGCCCTGCAGATGTCAAGCAGGGGAACACCAGAGAGAAACGTTGTCGTCGCTGCGGTGGAATGGGCTTTCAGCCGGCCTGGAATCGGTCTGTTGGCTAGATAGTGGCAATGCATTATACAGCTGGAGAGGCAATTGGAGATGGCCTTTCCATGCCCCACATGTCCAGAACTGACAAACAGCTGAGACGTCTCCAGAAAGTCTTTTGTGCGTGCCACATAGAACCCCATGGAATGAGCACCGTCCAGCGAAAGCAACGCCCTTTCAGGCGAAGAAGGGTTCGTGAACAAAAGTAGCAAAACCGAAGGCTTGTTGAGCTGAAAGTCTGAAGGAACCTTCGGCATAAAGGAAGGACGAGTTCACAGAACCACTTTAGTGGTGTGGATGGACAAATATGGAGGTTTACAGGAGAGGGCCTGTATTTCCCTGACCCGGCTGACCGCGGTGACTGCTACTAGGAGGGCGGTCTTCCATGACAGAAATTTCAAAAGGGCACGAGGCATTGGTTCAAACAGAGGCCCCATGAGCTTAGACAGTACCGAGTTCAGTTACCAAGCCGGGGCAGGTGCTTTCACTGGTGGGAATGTTCATAAGAGACCCTTGAAGAACTCCTTAGCGAGCCTGTGCGACCACGGGGAAGAGCCTGCCATGTGTACCGAGATATGGCGGCCAGGTGGACCTTGATGGGTGCATGGGCAAGAGCAGCCTTGGCCAGTGAGAGCAGGTATGCGAAGAGCTGCAGGGCAGTCACGCGGAGCAGCTAAGTTGCCGCGCCCGGCACCACACTGAAGCGCTTCCATTTGTGCATGTAGCAAGTCAACGAAGAGGCAGTCCTGGCCTTGGCCAGGATGATCTTACATTCCAAAGGCAGCGAATAATGTCCAAATTCTAAGGTAGCAGGAGCCAGGCCGTGAGGCTCAGCAACGCTGGGTCGCGGTGCAGGATTGGCCCTCCTTTTCTGGAGAGGAGAAAGTTGGATGGCCAGAACCACCGACAGATGGAGGTCCGAGTTCCCGATCTGCCTCGCCCACACCAGTGAAATGAGGATCATTTTGCAGTGGCAACATCTAAGTGCGTTTATCAAACGTAGCAACAGTGGAATTGGAGTGAAGGCGTACAGGAAGAGCGCCTCACAGGGGAATGAGAAGGCATCCCCTAGGCTGAAGATATCTGCTTGCAAACATCTGACATGTAGTTGGTAGCCGTTGCCAAGAGGTCAATCTGGGGAAGGCCCCACTCACTGAAAAGGTGCAACACTTGTGCTTGCTGAAGCTCACATCCGTGGGAGGATTGCAGCTCCCTGCAGAGAGAGTTTCCGCGATCATGTTCTTGACACTTGCCAGGTGAAACGGGGTGATAAAAATGCATTTAATAATGGCCCAGTGCCATAGAGCCTGGGCTTCCAGGGAGAGGGTGGGGGAGCGCATCACAGTTTCATGATATAAAACATGGTGATGGTGGTGGTGTCCGTGAAGACACGCACCACTTTTCCCTAGAGCTGAGGCTGCAAACACTTCAGGGCCCAGAAGAGCGCCTGCAGTTCCAGGACTTTTATGTGCAACTCCTTTTACGCCTGCAGCCAGAGGCCTTTGGCGTGAAACTGTCCTTTGTGGGGCCCCCCAATCCTCCAGAGAGGTGCCAGTCATGACTGTAGCCTGTGTGAGAAACCCTAGGGTATTCTCACTGCTAAACCCCTTGGGTCCTCTGTGCAGGTGGCCAGGGAAAGGCCATCACTCTTGGATCCTGACCCTGGGGTTGGAGAAGCAAGGGATGATCACCTGGGTGGAGGGTCCTTGGGGACTGGAAGTGGAATGTCCTCAGGCGAGACATGGTACCCCACTTTTCCTGTTACTGACCAACCCAACTCTTACCCATCTTCATGGGCTGTTATAAGCCAGTTCCCCTCATTGCCCCCCATTTGACACTTGACAGTACTGGGTTGAAGAAGAGGCAACTAAGAACAATGAAGACCACACTCTTACCACTTTGGTACTGGGACGAGGAAGATGCCTGCTAAGAGCTATAAAGGCCAGACATGTCCCGGTGATTCTGGTCAGGTAGGATTTGGAGTTGATGTTTTAGCAGGGGGATAGACCCAAGAGGGTGGGGTAAAATTACTGTTGGTGATCCCAGAAAGGTGATTCTGGAGAGAGCTTGGTCACACTCCAAGCCTATTTAATGGAAGGGTTTTTCTGGCATGGAATGGATGCCGACATCCAAACTATAATATAAGCAAGCACCACTTGCCAGAAAATGAAAATTCCTATATTATATGCCTGCTCCACCAAGGGTCTAAAATCCCAAGAAGCAGAAGTAGCCTAAATTGTTTCTAGAAGTCAGATTTGCAAAGTATGAGTCCTTGGGAAAACACTAACTTTCCTCACCAGGTAGAACATCACATCGGCATAGTTTTTCAGACTTTGAACTCACAGGCCATTCTCCCCATCAGAAAATCTGTAAAGGGGAATGATTTCCATCTTTTTTGTCTCCATTACTGTGGAGTGCCGGAGAGAGACAAAATCACTTTGGGTTTACAGCTTAATTTTCCTTATGGTTTGGGCATTTATATATGACCACCTAAAGAAAAAAGATTAAGAATATAGCATATGCTCTCATGGGGAGAGGAGTTGAAATTTGTTCTTTTGAATTTTTCTGACAACCCCACTGAGATAAAACGGGTCAATTGGTAGTAATTGTAAGGTATGAAATCCTATGGGAACCTTCCTCCTATCCAGTTCCTCCGGTAAGGAGAGTCGCAAGGTCTTGTCTTTCATCTTTTATAAACAGAAAGACAATGCTCCAGTGGGGAAGATATGTTACCAATATAATCCACTCCCCCCATAAATTTTGAAATCGAGAAGGTCAGGGGAAAAGAGGAATTTAATTTCAATAAGTACTTCTGAAAAGATCTCAGAGACCCTCAACCCATCATCATGTAGTCTATCTTCCTCGCCAGAGTTACTTGACATCCATCTACCCCAGATAAAGACAGCTTTAGAACCAGCAGCCACAATATCTGAATCCCTAGGGGAACAAGCAGACGAAGGGGTTTAATCCTTCAGTAATAAACCCCTCTCTCGATCCCTGTCGGAAGTGTTAATCGTGTAAAGGGTATGGATAAGTCATGAGATGTTGTCCTTTGAATATAGCTGACTCCCCCCCCCCCCACCTTCCATCGTCCAGAGAACCCAACCAGACTCACAGAAAGCCTTATGGCTTTTTATATACTGGGGAAAAAGTCATACAAGATCCTTGTTGCTTTAGGGGAAAAATTGGTTTGGCCCGAATTGGAAACCGGAAGTTATGAAAGTGCTATAAGAACAGAGTTACTTCCCTAGGGGTGGAAAGAAGTTGAAAAAGAGCAGGTAACTTGTTTACATGGCATTACAAAAAACGACCCAGTAACCCAAACCTCTATTACCATTTTGGGAAAAAAGTTAGACCTGACTGTAGCAGTGATTTTCAACTTGCCAACTCAATTAGTCCTGGGAAGGGACATACTCAATTCGATCAATGGGTTTCACGGTAGCTTGAATAAAATCCAAGACTCCTATAGGTGGACCTCCTCACCTAATTAGACTAAAATCTCCCCAAGTTAAAAGAAAAGCTGGCAAGGAGGAGAATGTTGGTTCCTTGGAAATAAACCCAATATCTCAACAAAGAGCATCTAACCTAAGGGATCTACTGGGTTTCTTGGAAAGTAAACCTGGGTGCTTCACAGGTGAACACAGAAAAGGCAGAGAGCAAGGCTAGCGTGGACTTCCTCTCCAGATTTCCCTGTGAAACACCATGGTCCAACTCGCTTTGGGCAAGAGTATGTGAGAAACCAGAGGGTAATCTCACGCCTACGCCCCTTAGGTCCTATGCACACATGGCCAGGGAAAGGCAATCGCTCTTGGATCCTGACCCTGGGGGTGGAGAAGCTAGGGAGGACCACCTGGGTCGAGGGTCCTTAGTGACTGGTAGTGAGGTGCACTTGGACAAGACATGGTATCTCACTTTTCCTGTTAGTGAATAACCCAACTCTTCCCCATCTTCATGGGCTGTTATAAGCCATTTCCCCTCATTGCTCCCCATTTGACACTTGGCAGTACTGGTACGAAGAAGAGGCAACTATCAACAATGAAGACCACGCTCTGGTACTGGGACGAGGAAAATGCCTGCTAAGAGCTTAAAGGTCAGGCACGTCCCACTGATTGTGGTCAGGCAGGGCTGATTGGACATCCACACCTGCTGCCTGTCAAGGGGCTGCAGGTGTACAAAAGGAGACCAGCCCAGCAGCATGAGAGACAGCAGGGAAACCTGTGCGTGGAAGGGTGCCAGGAGCAGCAGCAGGAAGGCCAGTGCAAGCATGGCATGGGAGCTGGGGCTCCATGGAGCAAACTGAACGGTACGAAGGGAATCGTGTGGAGAGGCTGTCCCTTTTATACGCGTTCAAGATACTTGTTTCCCTGTGCAGAGACATCGACACAGGGATGCCCGAGGGGAAGGAGTAGGACACCCATGATGTGAGGAGCAGAAGGCTGTACGATCCATGCTGCTGTGAAGCCTTTGAACGCAACCAGTGAGTTTCAAGCCAGTGAGAAACGCAGTGCGCAAGCGTTTGAACTTGGCTGCTCAAGGAAATTCTTTGCATCGGAGTGGTCGCGTGTTTGAGGAAAGACATTTTTGAAGGTCTCCAACAATCAATTGTCCAATATTGAACAACGAGGAATACTTTGCATCAGAGTGGTCTTGTGTGCGAGAAAACAGGTTTTCGAAAGTCTCTGAAGGTTGTACATTCTGTTTAAATAAAGTGAATTAAGGAAATATTACACCACGGGTTGAATACAAATCAGGTTTCTTCAATACCAAACTGAATGAAAACCTTCGATAAAACAGAACTGTTCCATACAAGGTTCAGAAGTAAAACAGAACCTAAAATTCAAGTAAAATCATTTGATGCTGCATACTAAAATTAATGATACTTCACATCAAATATGTGCTATATCCTCAAGTGAATGGAACTTTAAATATTGAAACAAAGAAAGGCATATTGAATACCAGATTATGTGAAAATGACATCTAACAGAACATTAGGTCGAAAGCAGAATTTACTAAAGCTTTGAAGATTATTTCAACAGTCACAACTTGCTCTTGCAAAACCCACCATCCACAGAAGGTACAGGAGTGGCAAAGAACTCTACAAGAATAAGGGATACTTTTATGCTGCTAAAAATAAGTCTTGGGGAAGGGAACCCTGAGCCTTGAGACATTTACTGACTTGAGAGCAGAGTCTCAAGGTTCTTTGGTGCTTGGAACTGTGTTACTTGGGGGAGGGAACCCAGTGTATTGCTTAAAACTGTCATCCTGAACTCAAGAGAGGTACATTTTAGACTTTTTGGCTGGAACTGTTTTATACTTGGGGAAGGAAGCTGTGAGCTGGAAGAAGCTCAGAACTTTATGTTGGATACGGTTTCTTTTGATTGCTTTCATCCCTACAAATTGTTTAGATTAGCTGTGAGGGCAAGTCTAGGTTTTGGACATAGAGAGATTCTTCAGCTGAACCCTTTGACTGAGACTTTCCTTAGTTTTATTTAGGTAGGGAAATCCCACCTTAGTATAGGGCAAGTTAGGCCTTAAACCATCCTGACATTTAAGTTAATACAAGTGTTTTGTTTAATGTGGAATCTGTTTTCTGTGTCTTGCTTCATGGTGCCTTCACACCTGGTACAATGGGATCTGAAAGGGGCTGCCTGAGTGAAGTGTGGACAATCTGACCACCATTGCAGGGCTTGACAGAATGCCCGACTGAGAGCGATCTTGTCGGTTCATGTGCCAGTGACTTGCTGCCACCTGGCATCCAGAAATTCTTGGAGTGGTCTCATCTGAAGTATGCAAAAGGGGACAGGATGGGTGCAGGAGGACATCATCCCCAACAGGGACTTGATGGTCTTGACTGTTACAACGGAGGCTGTCGACAGGATGGCGTCCCCACCTTCTCTTCTGAGGGAGTCGCCAGATACAAGACTTGTGTTGAGTCGGGTGCCCAGGAACAGTGCATTCTGAGATTGCACTAGGTAGAACTTTGGATAGTTGGATTGAGAACCCTAGCGAAGTCAGAAGCTGTATGGTCTCTGCTGTGTGCTGGGTTGCCAGCGGGTGGGGGCAGGACCGGATGAGCCAATTGTACAGTTAAGGGTAGACGTGGATTCCTTTGCGGCGCAGTTGTGCGGCCACCAGAGCCAAGCACTTAGTGAACACCCTCAGAGCCAATTTCAGGCCAAAAGGAAGGGCTTTGAACAGGTAATGTTGCCACTGGATGACAAAAAGCAGGAACTTCTGATGTTTGCAATGAATGGGGATTCAAAAGTACGCGTCCTCAAAGTCGAGTCTCGTCAGAAAATCCCCTTCCTGCAGCTGGTCAAGCATGTGTTGCAACGGGAACATCACTTGTTTAGGCGTCGCAAATCTAGAATTGGTCATCAGCCGCCTGACCATGTGTATTCCTCATCGCGCAACAGGAGGAATGCAGGGGCACTTGTCTTGAAATTCTAAAGCATGCCCCTGCTGAAGAACGTCCAGCACCCAGTTGTCTGTGGAGATATTTCACCAATGGTATACAAAGTTTGATAGCCAGCTTCCCGCTGGGGTGCGGAAGTGGCAGCGCAGGTTTTGGCCTGTTTCTGCATCTGTGTCCTGGATG
This sequence comes from Ambystoma mexicanum, assembly GCF_040938575.1. Taxonomy (NCBI): domain Eukaryota; kingdom Metazoa; phylum Chordata; class Amphibia; order Caudata; family Ambystomatidae; genus Ambystoma; species Ambystoma mexicanum. The sequence continues at coordinate 663,901,983 of NC_090935.1, read as the reverse complement.
GGGGCTAAGACGGGTGCCACTGCCGTAGGCCTTGGAGTGACCCCTATAAGCCTCCTGGGTGGTGGAGCAGGTGGGCTGACGATAGGGGCTGGTGTAACACTTGGATGATCTGGAGACTCTCCCCTTTGGGAGGATGGTCTTCTCTGCTGCAGGGTCTCTGAGAGAGCGTGCTGTGTCTTTGTCAGTCTTGATGGCCTTGACAGTGTCACCGACCGCTTTTCCAAGCAGGTTTTCCCGATCAAACGGCGTGTCGATGACTTTGGTCTGCACATCTGTGTAGAAATGTGTTGCCTTTAGCCAATCTTTTCGTCGGAGAGCCACACCTTCCACAATCTGGCGGAAGCCAAAGTCTGCTATGTTGAGAGCGACAGTGATGGCATGGTCGAAGTTACTTCTCCTTCCTGGAATAGGGCCAAGGCGTCTGCCTTGATGGGCCCCAGATTGTACCACAGCTCCCTGTCATACCTTGACAAGATGGCAAGGGTTTTGCAGTCTTGATGTTGGAGGCTGCTGTGGTGATGATGCGTTTCCCTGCAGCATTAAGCTTCTTGCATTTCTGGTCCAGAGGCTCCATGGACATCTTTCTGGCGGTGGCCAATACCACCAGGTCCCGTGAAGGTTGAGACCGGAGGCATCTGGGAGCCAAATCTGGAACCCAGTATTGCTTCTCCAACCGGTATTCAGACAATTCATGACTGCCAAGCCATCTTCCCAAAGTCATCGAACAAGGGGACTGACTTCGCTGACTCCCGCTGTTCAAAAAGGAAGCCCTCCTCTTCTGGCATTGGGTTGAAGAGTTGGGCAGCTTTTGAGATGAAGTGGAAAAAGCCAATTTGTCCGGGGGAGAGGCACTGGCAGGTCATCCAGAGGTTCCCCATCCACAAAAATGTAGTCAAACTCATCTGTGTGAGTACCAGTGGTGTCGGTGTCTGCGCCAGTGTCTGTGTGAACTGGCTCCTCTGCCACAGGGGCCAGGACCCCCTAGCACTGTCCGAGGGGTAACTGGTACCTTATGAGGCAGTGCAGCTGATGCTGAGGAGGCCTCTTGGCTGATCAGGCATAGGAGCAGTGGGCAGCCACTGATGAATTTCAGTCACCAGGGTGTGCAGGGTGATTAGGATGTCCAAGGACATGTCTCTCGGCGTAGGTGCAGGCGCAGTGGTAAAGTAGGAGCAGGAACTGGGCCTGAGCCCCTTGGAGGGCTAAAAGGCTTGGAAGGCCCACGACTCGGTGACCGCTCATGCCCCCTTTTTTGATCTGAATAAAATCTTCAGGTAGGTCCTCTTCGGAACTGGTGTAGATGGTTGGTGACTTTCTGGGGGATCCCATAGGAGCCAGAGTAAGGAGACAACATTGGTGGGCTTGGGCAGGAATTCCGGAGCTGGAGGCATGTCTCTCACCAGATCAGAGCCCCTTTGGAAAGAGTCTACGACAATAGCCTGCAGTGCAGGGACAGGAGCTGTTGTTCACTAGATCATCAAAGGGAACCTTGACGGGGTTCTAGGAGGCAGATACACCCTGGGCATGGTGACCGTTGTAGAGGTAAAGGTGACAGTCGTTGATGAACCTTTCGGCGCATCTGCTGCTGAAGGAAGACTTGTTTTCACCAACTTCACTGACAGAGTCGCCGACGAGGTGTTTGTCGACGGGCGACATCCTTTTTTTAAATATAACTTTATCCATCTAATGTATCCATCACTGGGTGCAAGTTAAGTCACAGGAAATATGAGGGGGCTCAGGCTCACATGGATGCCCAAATATTTGAGGCCAGAGACCGAAACCGAGTATGGGCAGTTCCGGGGATGCCACCCCCCCCCCCCCCCGTTGTGAAGAGAACTGACTTTTGCCCGTTTACTTTGAGCCCGACGTGACAGGAGACTGCAGGGTTACTAATGTAAATTAGGAGCTCATCAGCGTAGAGTGAAACGCGAACCCCCCCACAGCCCCTCCCCAGGGCCATGTGAATCCCACCCACTCCTGTGCTGCCCTGAGTTTAATTGCGAGTGGCTCTACGGACAACATGAACAACAGGGGGGAAAGGGGGCAACCATGTCTTGTCCCCCGTCCCAGGGCAAAGACAATGGAAGGCACGCCATTGACTCATACCACCGCCTCAGGGGATTCGTAAAGCAGCCCATCTGGCCCATGATCTCCAAGAGAGAGGCCCAACAAACCGAATCAAACGCCTTCTCCATAGCCAGGAGCACCAACTGATCCGGTATTAGCGAGGCCTGACTTATAACAAACTGTACTCTGTGAAGATTCATGCACATAGATCTAGATCGCATGAACCTGCATTGGTCCAGGCGTATTAAGGTGACTCATCACCCCAGCAGGCGGTTGTCCAGGACCCGTGCCAGGACTTTAGCCTCCCTGTTGATCAGTGATATCGGCCTATAGGAGGCGCAGAGTTCAGGTGGCATACCGGGTTTCGGCAGTACCACAATGTAGGTCCTCCTGAGATCCGTGGGAAGATGTCCACCTAGCCGACACTGATTGAATAGGCAGTGTATGGGCCTTGTGACCAGGTCGCCTAGTTGTTTCCAGATTTCCACTGGTAAGTCGTTGGGCCCCGGGGTCTTGCTTAATTGTAGCTGTGAAAGCGCAGCTGCCACCTCTTCCTCAGTGATGTCTAAGTCCAGCCCCAGTGCCTGTTCCATGAGACTGGAAATCACCACAGAGTCTAGTACACTAGATGTGTCCGCTGGGGCCCCTCCTGAGGAGGGCACTATAGCGCCTCTTAGAATGATGCAAATGCCCCAGCGATATCTGCATCCTGCGTTAACGTCTGCCTCTGCTCATCCTGTATGGCCCTTACATATCCATTCTCTCTATTCCGCCTTTCTTTTTTCATAACAACATTTTATTGATGGAATAGAGATCTGGGGACCGGGCAGCCGCGCCAACATGTGTCGGGAATTTCAGGGTTGGCCTTGTGGAGTTGAGTAGGGGTGATATAGTATCTATAGCACAGTTTATAACCCCCTTCCTTGTTCGTGACGCATTGCGTGCTTTTGTGCAATCTAGCCCATATTTTCCCGCAGTCTTCTATTGCTATTTCCCGTCTGATGTCTTTTTCCCATTCTGTCATATATCTTTCTTTCTTTGCAGGGTCAGACCTGTCCAGGAGCTGGTATATAGTGGATATTCTGCCTCTGCTGGTTGGTGATGATAATGTGAGTTCCAGTGCAGTTGGTTCTCTAGAACATTCATCTGGAGTCCTCCTGTGTGACATCCAGTGCCTGATTTGAGTTTAACGGAATCTTTCCCGCTCAGCCACTCCGAATTTTATTTTGCACCTATCGAATGTGATGGGCGAACCTTCTTCCAGAAAGTCGCTAGTTTTCACCAGGCCCCCTGCTATCCAGGAATGGAAATCCTGTGGAGGGTTTCCTGGTGTGAAATCAGGGTTGTTCCAGATGGGGGACATGGGACCAAGGGCGTCTCGTACCCCCCATTTCCGCGCTGCTTCTTTCCAGCATTGGGTCCTGACAGTCGTGGCAGATAGGGGCCCGGCGTTTGCTTGTGGTTTTATAGGTGGGAGGTGTGGGAGATCGTGTAGTGGGACCGGGCACCAGGTCTCTTCGATTTGTCGCCATTTCGGGGGGTCTACTTCTTGCACCCAGGAGAATGCGTGAGATAATTGAGCAGCAAGTGAGTATCTGGCTAAGTCAGGGACTCCCAACTCCCCCTGTGATTTCCCCTTCAGCATAATTTGTTTGTTGATCCGGGGCCCCCCCCCACCCCTCAGACAAATTCTATTATTTTCTTTTGTAGAGCCCGTATGGCAGGGGTAGGGATCTGTAATGGTAGTGCTGCACATTGGTATAGCCATCTGGGGATCAAGTTCATTTTAACAGCGGTAATTCGCCAAAACCAGGATATTTCTTGCTGCTTCCACCTTTTGAGGTCATTCTGCAGGGCACTAATTAATTGTGGGACGTTGTTTGAGTACATACGCGTTGGGTTTTTAGTGATCTGGACCCCGAGGTATTCAATTGCATCATTGGCCCAGGGGTTTGGTGAGAGTGGGATGAGAAGAACCCTTTCCTGGTGAGAGAGGTTGATGGTTAATGCTGAGGATTTGGAGAGGTTAACCCTGAATCCCGATAGGGCCCCAAACTCCTCAATCTCTTTCCATAGTGCCCCAGGGAAGTTGACAGGTTTGTCGCAGTCAATAGCACATCATCGGCATATAGCGCGATTTTGTACTCATGGTCACCCACCTGAATTCCCTTTACGCCCTCGTTTTGTCCGATTCTGGCAGCTAAGGGTTGCATGGACAGAGCGAAAACTAGGGGTGATAATGGGCAGCCCTGTCTGGTGCCTCTTGAGATACGTATGTGATCTGACCTGGTGCCGTTAATTCAGAGTTGTGTGGTGGGGATTTGATAGTTGGCCATGACCCATGAGGTGAAGTTGGGGCCGAAGCAAAAGCGTTGAAGGACTGTCTGGATATAGCCCCAGTCCACTCGGTCGAAGGCTTTGTGGCCATCTAGTGAGATTACCCCCATCCCTATTTTTGATTTGTGGGCGCACTCAATTAAGTTTATCGTTCGCCGGATTTTGTCGTGAGTCCCTCTACCAGGAATGAACCCTGTCTGATCTCAGTCGATTAAACCTGGGAGGACCGGGCCTAGCCTTCTGTCGAAAATGTTCCCGTCGTTGCTCAAGAGTGATATCGGACGGTAGGAATCAGGCAGCTCGGGGTCCTTCCCGGGTTTGTGTAGTAGGACCGTGATTGATTTGGCCATGGATTTCGTGACTGTTCTCGTGGATAAGAAGGAGTTGAATAAGGCGGATAGCTGGGGTGCCAGCACTCTGGCAAATTGTTTGTAGAAGTTTGCAGTCAGGCATCTGGGCCCGGAGTGGAGGATTTGAGGGTTTTGATGGATTCGATGACTTCTTCATCTGCAATAGGAGCTTCCAGGTGTTCTAGTTGAGATGGGTTGCGGGGTGGTAGCGCCCTCAGATATTCTGGTAGGTCCTCTAGGTTCGTAGGCTCGCTGGACATTATGGATTTATGGTATCTCATCAGTTCATTGATTTTGTCCGTCTCAGAGAAAAGCAGCTTTCCATTTTCCCCTTGTAGCTTCAGTATGTTGTTTCGACTTCGGATCGCTCTTAGCTTCTGCACTAGTATCCTGTTTGCTTTGTTCCCTTTATTATAATAGAACTGTTTTGTATATGCTAGGGATTTGGCTGTCCGGTCGGCACAATGCATTTCCAGGGCGGTCTTCGCCTTCTTCAAGGCACGTTCGGCTTTTCTAGAGTATTGAACTTTTAGCTGTGATTCATGAAAGAGTACTTCTTTTTCAAGCTTGGTTGTAGCTATGTTTGAGACCCTTCGTTGTTCCGCTCCTGCCCCCATCAGTACGCCTCTGACCACCGCCTTCATTGTGTCCCAGATTATGCTGATGGGGGATGTTTGCGTGGTGTTTTCCTTGAGTAGTTGGATATTGAGTCCTCCACTTCAGCCCTTATTGCTGATATCTAGTAGGAGAGAGTCATTTAGCTTCCAATACCTCTGGATGTTTTTTTTTGGCCTGAAATGGCTAGGTTCACAGAGACTGGAGATTGGACAGAGATCATACATGTGTGGATTTCTGCGTTGTTGACACATGGATAAAGGATGCCAGGGATTAGAATGAAGTCAATTCTTGAATATCCCTTGTTGACGTTGGAGTAGTGCGTGTAGTCTCTTAAGGTATCATTGTGTAGTCTCCAGACATCTACGGTCTCTGTTTCTCTGAATAGATTGGCTAAGGCCAGGGCCTGCGTGTAGTCTGCATTCGTGGGGGGAAGCATTTTATCTAGCTGCGGGTTCGGCATAGCATTGAAATCTCCACCGATGAATAAGTGGCCTTCACGGAAGGCTAAGATGGTTGGGAGGATTTCCCTGAGGAAGCTACTTTGGGAGGTGTTGGGGCTGTAAATTGAAACACTCGTGACGGGACGTTCATCAAAGAGGCCTTTGAGTAGAAGGTACCAGCCCTCTGGATCTCTCCTTATTGTGATGTTGGACAAAGGGATTTTGTCACTGAGTAGAATTGCTACTCCCCTTTTCTTCGATCCAGATGAGGCGAAGAAAGATTGCTTGAATCTCTTGAATTTTATGCGGTGTTCATCTTCCAATAGTAGATGTGTTTCTTGCAGTAGGACAATGTCTCCGGATAGATGACCCAGGCGGTGTTCAACTGATCTGCATTTTCTTGGTGAGTTCATCCGCTGGATGTTCCAGGAGAGGATTCTTAATTTGTTCGTATTAGCCATCTCTTGCAATATAGTATTGAGTGTGTCTCATGGATCTTTCCCCCAGCCTAGACTGAGTCTTGGAGCGGATATAGCGGTTGTATTGAATTGGAGATCTGTTTTTGGTTGTTGTTGCATGTTTTATTGCAGTGTCCTCGGGTAAAGCTAGGGACGTATGATGTCCGTAGCGGTGGAATTGTCTGTGTAGGTCCCTTGCCCCCCCCCCTTTCCCAACGTTGAACTGGTAGGAGAAACATCTTCCTACTGCCACTGGGGAACTAGTGGCACCAATGCGCTCGGTGTGGGCCAACTTGGCCGTCGAGATGAACCATGGAGAAGCCTGCCCGTGGTCGTGCCACTGTGCGGATGCCTGTGGGCTGCTTGTCTTAACTCCGGAGAGGCCTTGGATGGTCTTAGATGGACCTTATGAAGGGTCTGCGATCTCCTGGACTAGTGGGCCATTGCTGTACACTCATCCCATGTGTAACTCTCACCTGATTCCCACGGAGGCGCCGACCCGTTCTGGACTGCTACAACTTCTTCCACGGTAAAGCGTAGTGCTTGGAAGATGGACTGGACTGGACCCCCAAACCTCATCTGTCTGGCCCGTAGAATAATCCTTCTGTAGATGGGAAAAGGGAGTTAACTGTCTGCTAGATTGTGTGTGAGATTCCCCCCTTTTTCCCCTTCTCACCCTCCTCGAACCCTAGCTGTGCCTTCCGCAGACTCTCACCTTAATTTCTGTATGGACGAGCTCTCCATCCTGCTTCTGACGCAGGGGCGCGTAGATTTCCAGTTACTTCACTGGATCTCGGATTTGGCAAGGGTTCGATGTCTGCTTGCCTTTACCAAAATGCTGCCGTAAGTGTATCGTTCAAAAGATCAAGTCTTATTTGTCCCTTGGCCGTTGTTTAATTTTCAGGGACTAGGTGAGGAATCCGTGTGGAGGAATGGATTCGCAGAGGTAAGCTCAGGTGAGTACTTTTAATGAAGGTGTGCCGTAGTGGTTTGCTCCGACACCTTAATGAGTGTGTCTTATTTCCCCATAGGGGCCAGGGTACGGAAAAGCCAGAAAAGCCGCTCTGACCCAAAAAGGGAACTGAGGTCCCAACCAAATTCAGGTAAGACTTAAGGTGAGTAATCTGTCCTTTTGCAATTAGTTCGTTGCTCACCTTGTTTTGTCCTTTTTCTCCGTAGGTCTTGAATGCGACCGATGTCGCCTATGGGCGCTGAAAAGGTTGCCGGCGCCACGTGAAGGTAAGTGGAAGCGGCGCGGCAGCGTGAGAAGCGGAGCGCTTCTAACTATTGTCTTTCTTTTCCGTAGGTGCTGGGATGCGGCCAATGTCGCCTATGACCGCTGAAGAGCTAGACAGCGCCACGTGAAGGTAAATGGAAGCGGCGCTGCAGCGAGCGATGAGATGCGTTTCTAACCCTTGACTTTCTTTTGCAGGATCGATGGAGTGAAGAATCCGGATGCTGGATGAAGGTAGGTAATATCCTAATGCTTGCCTTTCTCTCCTTTGAGGTGCTCCAGGTGCTGGCGGGCGTGGCAGGAGCCAGGATGCAGGAGCCGACTCGGTGAGCGTCCTGCTGCAGATGCAGAATAACGCGAAGCACGGGTGGCCATCCGGGCGTGGTTTAAATAGCCTTAGAAGAGCTTCAGGTGAGTGTCCTTCCACTGGACCCACCCAAGTAAGAAAAGAGTTCCTGAAAGAAAATAGTTCCTGCCCAGCCTTAGTTGGCTTGGAGCTTCAGACAGCATGGTCTACCTCGGGTGAGTATGCAGCATGGTCTGCATCAGGTGAGTTCACCCAAGCATTACCATATGTTCTGCCATGATGAGCCTGGCGCCTATGGCGCCAGGACAGATACCTTTTATGAGCGTGGCGCCAAAGGCGCCAGGACAAGGTCCAAAGAGCCCCTATAGGGGTTTGCTGGGTCCTGCTTGGGGAGTATGAAGTCTGCTTCCGGGGACGCTGGGCCTAACCTGGCTCCTCGGGAGCAGGCATCATGACACCATGTCGCTGCTTCGGAGGGTCCCTAAGTCTGCGCCGTCTGTTGGATTTGGACCATGCTCCCCCTGGAGAGCCGTCCCGATGAGGGCAGGCTGTTTCTTCGGGTTCTGAGTCAGCATCTGCATTGTTTAGGCCCATGAGTTTCTCTGCCTCTTTCATCGACTGTATTTGTCTCTGTGATCCCTCCCATTTGAATTTCACTGAGGTGGGAAATCCCCAGTGATATGGAATTTTCTTATCTTGCAGCCAGGCTGTCAGGGGTCGCATTGCATTCCGTTTCTGGAGTGTTGAGTTCGCTAGGTCTTGGTAAAGGGAGATCGTGGAACCTCGGAAGGTGATCTGCCGCATTTGCCTTGCTTCCCGCATAATGTCCTCTTTTATTTGAAAGAAGTGTATCCTGGCCAGCACATCTGGGGGGAACGAGGACGTTTTCCTTGGAATTGTTCTGTGAACCCGGTCTAATTCTAGAGAGGAATTGTCTGGAAGGGTGATGATGAATCTGAATAGATCCGATATGTAAGCTTTCAGTTCTGACTCTGGGATAGAGGCTGGGATGCCTCGGACTCTGATGATGTTTCTACGCGATCGATTTTCCAAATCCTCCTTTTTTGCTTCAAGGGTGTTACATCTAGACTCAAGGGCGGCTATTCTGTCCTTGTCATGTTCAATTTCAAATCTTTGGTCACAGACCTCAGATTCTATTTCGGTAGTCCAACGGTCCACTTCCCCCACTCTTTTGTCCAATGAGTTTATTTTCTTGGTGACTTCCTCTGCGCTTTTTTGGATTTCCCTGGTTAGGGCTGCTAGTAGGTCTTGCAGATTGGCTTTGGTTGCAACTTGTGGTGGAATGGGGTCTGATCCTGTGGATGAGGGAGTGCTATTCTTGCTAGTGTCCTCCGGTGGGTCGGCTTTCTTGGCCCTTTCAGCTGCCGAGGTAGCCATGAGGGCGACAATGTCAGATTGTTTAGCTGCCTTCCCACTTCTAGACATTTTTGTGGGTGGGAGGGTGTGACTGGAAACACCACAGTGTGGGTGAGACAACGAGGACTTCGTAAGACTGGATGAAGCTTTAGTGATAGGCTTCTGAGTCCCGAGGTGACAGCCGCCTGCACTGCAGAATATATAGCTGGGACTTGAGGGAAATCAGGCGGTGCCGGAATGCTCGAGGATCGGGGGAGGGGGTGTGTTGGCATGCGGGTTAGATCCGAAGGGGCCTGATGTGTAGGCGGGAGCCCACTCCAGGAGCCCACCCGGATCAGGCAGGATGCCCTCCTACCCCCCCCCCCCCCCCCGACTCCTCACCTCTTGATGCTGGCACTGGTGTGCTGCTGCACTGCTGTGCGATGCTATGGCTCCGGGGTTCTCCCGCGTCCCTGGGGGTGAGGGGGGGGAAATACACCGGAGCGTAGCTCTCTCCTCCTGGGATCCACGGGACGCCCCTCGGGGAGCCCTCCGTGGGTGCGGGGGCCTGTTCAGTGCTGGGGTCCAAGTCAGAGGAGGGGGGGTCTACATCCCAAGGGCAGCCTATATAGATGGTGGGGGTTGCAACCCCTGTAGGCCTGTGGATCTTGGGTCCAAGGGGATCAAGGGCCAGAGATGCTGCGCAGTGGGGTGTAGAAGGCTGAGGGGTGAGGGGAGATCAAGACCCGGGGGCTGCCCCCAGAATTGAGGTGCGAGTCCGAGTCCTCAGCTGGGGCTGTGGTGGAAACAGCGGTAGGGGTGGCAGGGGGAAAGATATTCCTCTGGCGCTGTTGTGAAGTGGGCAGGAGGCCCTGCTGCAGGGTCGGGGGATCCGGGTCCCGGCGGGGGGGAAACAAGATGGCCGTCGGGCCTGGAGGATTTATAGGACCAGGTTGAATGGTGAACGCCCCTGGATGCGGGTGTGACAGGATAGCCCGGGCGGGCTGAGACGTTGTGTGAGGAACGCTTTTCAAGCTTTCCGTGCCCAAAGTGGCAGGGGTGAAGCTCCTGGACCGGAGCCCCAGCGGAGGTTGTGCTTGCGCTGCTCTGCTTCGTGGAGGAGGAGAGCGCGCACTTTTGGCGGGTTGGGCTGACGCTGAGGCGTCCGGGCTCGGGTGGAGCGGGAGGGAGGCTAGCAGATTCCTACGTTAGGCTGCGTGTGAGTAGGCTGCTCGAATGTGCGCACTGCAGTGCTGCCTGACCCAGAGCCCAGGAGAGTGGAGCTGGGCGAGCAACAGCGTCCCGGTAGGTGAGGGATGGTGGGGAGCCGGCGGTCCTCCTGCCTTAGTGCTGCTTCGGTCGGCGCTGGAAGCTGGCTATTGGATCCGGAGGCTATGGGGCACTGTAGCGGTCGGCGAGCAGGCTCTGGCAGGTTCAATCCATACGGCTGTAGTTCGGCAGAGACGCTATGCCTGCTCCGCCCCCGCCTGGGCGGCCTCCGGGCCGTGGAGCTGCGGCGGCCATTTCTCTGCCGAGTGGGTCACGGGGCTGTTGAAAGGTCGCATCGAGCAGTCCAAAGATGAAACCGGGACCCACTCGGTCGAAGGGTGCAGAGGGGTCTCCCTCACCGGTGGAGGCGATTCCGGGCTCAAACGGGAGCGGAAAACAGCATTTATATGAAAAGGAGCATTGGGCCAGGCGGGAGCTCTCAGGCAGGCATACCAGTCGAGTCGGTTCCAGGCCACGCCCCCCTCTATTCCACCTTTCTAACCAGGCAAGGTTTTTACCAGCCTTACCCCCAGAGTCATGAATCTGGCTCCGCACTGCACAGTGGGCCGACCTAGCGGTATCCAGGGCCACATTGCGCAGGGACTCCTGGGCCGTGACTACAGCCTCTTACAAAGCCCAAGACCCAGAGTCGAGGAATTCCTCCACCGCCCTCATCGAAAGCAACTCTGCCTCCCCCCAAAGCACTGCCTTATAGCCCTCCCATAGCATGTCCGGGCTGTCAACCAACCCCTCATTTAATGAAAAATACTCTGCTTTCTGGGATAAGCCCTCTAACACCTCTGGGATGCCCAGGTGATATAAATTGAGGCACCACTTTGCAGTGGGCTTTACCCACCTAATTTTAAGCTCCATAAGAGGTGGGGACTGATCCAAGATCTCTTTGTTCAGGAACTTTGGTGAGAGCAGTCTATGTGTTCTAACGTGGAGGATGAAGACATAGTCAATCTGGGACAAGGAGGCATGCACACTGGAGAAGAACGAGAGCCCCGACTTAGACACATGCAATGTCCTCCATGCTTCAACCAGACCCAATGTGTCCACACAGTAGAGTAAATTGGTGGGGAGAGCTGGGCTTCTGGTGCCAATGTGTGTCCTATACATACCCAGGTCCATAGCCTCATTAAAGTCCCCCCCCACCCCACCCTACACCCACATGTCATCTTGATCTAGGAGTATGATCGATTGAAGGTTTTTCAGTAGATCGAGTGTGAGAAAGGTAGGTGCATATACAGCAACAATACCCCATGTGGTCCCCCAGAACTCGCCTTTCACCACGACAAATCTTCCCCTGGGGTCAGCCCAACAACCCCCAGTTGAAAGGGAATCCTTTTGTGTATTAAGACTAGTGCGCCCCTTAGCCTCCTTGAGAATCCCACAAGGAAAGCTGTTGTGTAATTAGACCTTTTGAAGAACTTGCATTCAGTCCAAGCGAGATGTGTTTTGGTCAGGAGTGCTATTCCACTTCAAAAGAGAAATGACTCCAACATGAGCCATCATTCGCAAGGAAGTGTGTCCAGGTTCTTGACCACATGAGCGCACTAACCTTTTCTCTCCTAGTACCATGGTCTTCTCATGATCCGTGTCACCCCGCCCCCACCTCTAAATGTCCCAAGTACAACCACAACAAAAACCTCGACCATCCCCACACTCATAGCCCCCATCCCCAACCAGAAGCACCAAACGTCAAATGGACGCGGGGGAACCATTGCAAATATGTGTGGTATAGCCGTTGAAGCGCGCCTTGGCCGGCCTCACCCCCCCACCCCCCAGGGGTTGCTTGCTCAATAACTCTAATTTGCTTCAAGAAACTAGTAAACATGGGTCTTTCCCTGCCTGACAGCTCTTCAGCTTTTGTCCGTCGCCAATGAAGCAGCTGTGGTGTCAGTAGGATATTCCATGGGTTGCGTCTCAAAGAGGACCGAGGAAGAACCCAACTCCAGCCACGGCTTTCCCCCTGGCTGCTGGAGTCTCAGTGCGGTCAGTACCAGAGTTTTCAGCCAGGCCCATGCCTCCTTCGGGTTGTTGAAAAGCTGAACCTTGCCTCCATGATAGACCTTCAGTTGTCAAGGAAAGAAAAGGGCATATTTGATACCCAATGAGATCAGTTTCTTTTTGACCGTATCGAAGGACTGGCACGCCTTCTGGAGTTCCCTTATATAGTCTGGAAAGAACCCAATCCGGTTTCCCTTGTAGGTGATGGGGCCCATTGCCCTCACCACCTGCAGCAGAGTGTACCGGTTCTCGAAGTTCAGGAGTCTGGCTATTATAGGGTGAGGAGAGGCCCTGGAAACTTGTCGGTCCGTTGGGATCCTGTGGGCTCTTTCGATGGAAAAGAAATTGGAGAATTTCTTAGGGGCGAATAAATCCGTTAGCCATTGTTCTAGTGAACACTCCATGCTGGGCCCCTCTTCCCTTTCCGGCACCCATAGGATGCGCAGATTATTGCACTGTGATCTGCCCTCACCGTCTTCAGCTCTACTTTTTGGGTGAGGGAGCTTCTTGGAGACTGCTGCCAGCTGCTTTTCCAACCTCTTGAACGCGTCCTGGGAAACAGATGCGCTTTTCCACCTCTCCCACGCTTGATGTGAGTTTCGACAGGTCTTGCCAGAGAAAGGGCAGTTCATTCGAGAGGCCATCAATATTCTCCTAAACTAAGGATCTGGACTCCCCGATGGCACTCAATGTCTGTATGTGTGAAATGAGAAACCTGTGTCTCCCCTCTTGTGCCAAGCATTGCCGGGGTGTGACCTGTGGCGGGCAGAGGGCCACTCAGTGTGTATTGATCGATTCTGTGCTGGACCCCCGTTTTCCTGGCTCTATCCTTGACCATGGCTTCTGCGTGCCTAACCCTGGAGACCAGCCACCGCCCGCCGCTTATCTGTGCACGATGTCCCTGATGCACCGGACCCCTAGGACACCACCTGCAAAGTGCATGCTCACAAGCTCTGTTACCCAGGAGATGTCCCCCGTAGTATTGGTGTGCTGCCGGACCCCCTTGGTGTCTGATGTTTGGGTCAGTCAGCCTGCAGTCTTTCAATCTGTGTGTGTCGGCCCCCAGAGACGACCCGCTGCCACGATAATCACCCCCGCGGGGGAGTATATGCCGTACTTCGTTCCTCTTCTGGGGCCTCGCTGCATGCTTCACCCCTGCAACACTTGTAGCCCCTTCTTGCCGTAGCTTACTACTTCTGTGGCCTTGTGCAGTCAGCCTTCTTCACTAATGGTTGCACGGGTACTCCCAAGTACCCCTTACCCCGAACCCCACTGATGTGCTTTTAGTGCTCCTCAGCCTGTGCAAGAAGACAGCCCCGATGAGTGTCACAGGGCACTGGGCTGCCCAGGGAAGGGAGACACCAGGCTGTCCCCGATCCACGAAAATCAAAAGGTCTGTTGGCTTTGTGTGTGTCTTGGTCCATCTGCTGGTGTCATCTGGCCTTCCTTCCCCCAACTTCAGGGTCACTGCACAGTTTTAGTGGGTGGTCCTCCCCAATGCGCCTCCGCACCCTGTGTCACTGCCTCCTGCTTATGCTGCCCACCTGGTGCTGTGGCCCCCAGGCTAGTCCTCCCCACTGGGTCCTCGCTGCAGCTGGGCCTCCCCTCAGATCCCTGGTGATTCTGTCTGCAGCTGCAGTGCTCCCTGCCAAGGCTGAATGCCTACCTTCTATTTAGCTGCTCCGGCACCCGGACCTGCTTGCAGTCCCAACCCGGAGCGCTCTTCACAGGGAGCTCAACGCTACAGGCCCAGCTCCCGTTGCCAAGAATGAGACGCCCCCCCTACCGCCCACTGCGGTTGTGCCTTAACTGCTGCCTGCTGTCCCCGCTCACATCGTCATGGGAACGGCCCTTGTGCTCCAATCCTTATCAAGAAGAGAGTGCCCGCTAAGGCATGTCTGCACCGGCCGCCTGCAGCTCTAATAAAGGCTGCAGTTCCAGCTGACAGACTGCTTCTTCTGCCCTTACCTCTGCCTCAGATATCTGGCTGCTACTCCTAATGCTCCCGGGGTTGGTCCAGAGCCATCACTCTCACCACAGTTCGCCCGGCCGCACTGCCTCTGCCGAGGGCAGCATCAGTCTTTCGGCCCGCCAAGCACCTCCACTCTTCCAATCTCAGTTGGCCACTCTCTCAACTCCCAGTCCCGAAGCGGGCACTGCAAGCCGACAGTCCTCTGCCGTCGCTCCAGTGGTCCAGTAGCACTTTGGGCACTGTGCCAAAATGGCACCCAACTAGGATCATGGCCACCAGCCCAGGATTGTGGGGTTCCCAATCCTGATCAAAAGTGCTGCAAAATGTAGCGGGGAGCTTCAGCTGTCACCCAGTGTCAGAATCCCTGCCAAATCACAGCAGAAAGCAGGATTTTTACTGCAGGATGTCAGCTGCCCCGGCGACACAGCAGAGGCTCACATCCTCATCCGATCGCTGCGCAACAGACTGTCTTGATGGATGAAGTTGTCGACACGGCATGTGTCGATTACGGCGGAACCTGTACGAGTCCTTAGATCTGTTCTTCGACGATCTGTGTTGGACGACTAGGCCAGCGATTTCCTTGTGGATGGAGGTAACCCACCACCAAGCAGGCTAACCGTCGACAGAGTCAGAGACCAACCCTTCTGAGAAGCTGGTCCCGCTGCCGCACAAGACTGTTGATGAGGAGGTCGATGGAGCGTGGTATTTTGTTTTGGGGATCTTCTCAGAGGAAGCATCCTCAAAGGACCTCAACCTCTTCTTACCAGAGGGAGTAGGCCCAGTGGGCCTGTCGGCCCTGAAAGAGACAGGACTATGCCCGGAGGCCGCGTCAGAGGCCTTCCATTCCTTGATCCATGCCACCAACTGCCAGTGACGGTCCTTCCATTTCTTCGACAAACAGGATTGACAGATTGAGCATCTGTTAGCGTTGTGGTCGGCGTGAAGACAAATGCATTTGAGGTGCCGATCCTCAATGAAGATATTCTTCAGGCCGCAGCTTTTACAGGACATGAAGAGGCTTTTCTTCATTGCATCCTTCATGGTCGAGGTGTTGAGGAGTAGGCCCAAGCCTGGACATGTGGCGCCACTGGCTGAATATCCGATAGTGGATTGAAGATCTTCATTGACAATGGGTCCCTGCTGCCTGTAGTCGCCACGTGGGGGTTTGTTTGTTTATTTATAATGCGCTAATGTACCCAGGGGTATCAGGCCGCAGCATTTACAGGAATTTTCGAAGCTTAGTTACAATACACAGAGAATATACAGGATACAAAAATATAGTACATAGTGTTATATACAAATCAGCAGTCATGTAATAGGGCAGTGATATACAAGTGGGCAGGAGGCATACGTGGTTACAGTGTGTACTGGTAAGGTTGGGCATTTCATAGTCTTAATGTGTCTCCCGTTTCAGCCAGGAGACTACCTTAGATCGGAAGTTCTCATAGGGTATATCTCAAGGTTTGGAGGCAGCGAGTTCCAGAGCTTAGCCGCTTTTACCAGGAAGCTGTTGCCTCCTTCGGTTGCCCGTTTGTAATGGGGAACAACTAGACAATCTTTGTAAATAGTTCTGACGGGTCGTTTAACGAGGACTGTCTGTGGAATCTGTTGATCAGGTAGATTGGGGCAGCATTGTTAAGGGACTTGTGGGTGAGTGATGCCGTTTTTAAGAGAATTTGATCTCGGGTAGAGAGCCAGTTGTTCTGTTGGCTGAGTCCTGTAATGTGCTCTCTTCTGGAAATTCCCAGGGCTGCTCTGAGAGCATTGTTCTGGAGGGTTTGCAACTTACTGGTGGTGGCCTTGGATGATCCCAAATACATTGCATTGCAGTAGTCGAGGCGTGACAAAATAAGGGCTCTGACAAGTGTCAGGCAGCTGGAGTTCGACAGGAAGGGTTTGGCTGCGCGGATTAATTTACACGTGTAGGCCGTGGACGATGCAAGAGAACTTACTTGTCTTTTGAGGGAGATGGAGAATTTCAAGAAGTGAAGCACGAAGACTCCCAACACTAGAAACGTGCTGCAAAATCTGAAGATGGCCACCAGGGGTGAAGCTTAGAAAGACGAGTGTCATTGGCTGGGGCAGTATGACCCAAAATACAATGATAGGCTATAGAGGAGACAAGCAGTTTAAGTTTAAAGCTAGACTGCTTTCTTTTTACTGAGGATTCTCTGCTTGGTGTCTGGAAATATTTGAGCAAGTGAATTCATGCAAGACCCTACATTTTGAAAGAAAAAGAAGTAGGGGGTGGTAACAAAAAACATTTGTCTGCAACAGGAGTAGAGAGTGTGAATGGTTAAGATGTCACAGTTCACAAAAAGTGGATCACAGGGTGAAGAAAGCACCTTCTAAGTTCACCTGTGGTATTACTGGAAGCACAGCTGGAGCTACAACTCCCTCATCTGGTGTCTTTCCAATGTGACATGAATCATCTTTATTTCAGTTTACTTTTGACTCCTGGTGAACCTTAGCAACCACCTGAATAAATCCAAGATTAATGCTATAGTGGAGTAAGAGGGCTCTGGAATTCAGCAGTCAATGGACCAGGTGTTATTTTGGATGCATTGTCCACTGCGTCAGGTGTATATGCTCTTTCCATGATATCACAAAAAGAGAACACACTACAAGCTCCTATTCATAGAAGCAGCTGGCACTACACCGGCAAGTAGTCTAGTGTTCCTTCATGTGGTTTGTATTCCTGCTCTGCAACACCTCAAATCAGGAAGTTAGCAGTGGGAGCAAGTGCAGTAGAGGAATGGAGCGTCTTTCTCCTGCTCTGCCCCATCTGCTTCCCTGGCATCCCTGCATACCTCAGCATGTGGTATGTCAAGAAGGAACAAGTTACTTACCTGTAACTGTTGTTCTCCAGCATAGGTCTGGCATGGATTCACATGCTCATGAATATTCCCCTTCAGGCTGGGAATCCTCGGTAAAGAAAAAATCAGTATAGTATCAGATTAGTTTCTGAACTGTCTTTCTTAGTAGTAACCAATCACTGGTCTCTGGGTCATATTGCCCACAGCCAATGACTGCCCTCTCCCTAAGCCCCTCCCCTGGCAGCCATCCTCACATTTGGTAGCACGTAAAGTGGCAGTAGGACCAAGTGAGGAGCCGCAGAGGGGTAGACGGGAGGGTTCGCATGTGAATCCATGCCAGACCCATGCTGGAGAACAACAGTTACAGGTAAGTAACTTGTTCCTTCTCCAGCATGGGGTCTGGCATGGATTCACATGCTCGTGAATTTAAGAATACATAGCAGTACACACATGCACAACCACGGGAGGTGGCAAGGCTCAACATTAAGCATTTCATCAACTCAACATTAAGCAACTCTTACCTCCTCACCAGGCCCACCTTCAGGCGTACAGGTTGCGCAGCACTGCTTGGCTGACCCTGGACTCCTCCCTGGAATCCCGGACGACGCAGTAGAATCTTGTGAAGGTGTGCGTCGACCTCCACTTAGCAGCCTTGCAGATGTCCAGCAGGGGCACACCAGACAAGAATGCCATGGTAGCTGCGATCGCTCTGATCGAATGGGCTCTCGGACGGCTGGGCAACGGTCGGTTTGCCAACCGGTGACAGTGCATGATGCAGCCGGAGAGCCATCTGGAAATGGCCTTCGAGAGGGCCTTCCCTTGGTTCACAGGTCCAAAGTTCACAAATAGCTGTGACGTCTTCTGAAACTCTGTGCGGTCCACGTAGAACTTCAGCGCTCTGGCTACATCCAGCGAGTGCAAAGTCCTCTCGGCCGGCGTCGAAGGTGACGGGAAGAAAACTGGTAACACCAAGGGCTCGTTGAGGTGAAAGTCCGACGGCACCTTGGGCATGAAGGAGGGGTGCATCCTCAGCACCACCCTCGTTTCGTGAAAAGTCAAGTATGGAGGC
Source organism: Ambystoma mexicanum (assembly GCF_040938575.1). Taxonomy (NCBI): domain Eukaryota; kingdom Metazoa; phylum Chordata; class Amphibia; order Caudata; family Ambystomatidae; genus Ambystoma; species Ambystoma mexicanum. The sequence continues at coordinate 663,883,677 of NC_090935.1, read as the reverse complement.
TTGCAGGATAGGGCCTGGATCGCACTCGTCGTGCGGCGGTGATGGCCACGTGAAACGCTGTTTTCCACGACAGGGACTTCAACGGTGCCGAATGCAGAGGCTCGAATGGTGGCCCCAGGAGCCTGGTCAGCACCACGTTGAGCTCCCACGCCGGGGCCGGGGCCAGAGCCTTCACTGGCAGGAATGAACAGAACAGTCCTTTCATAAACTCTTTCACCAGTCGATGAGACCACAGAGATGATCGTCCCGTGGTTTTGGTGTAGCGGGAGATCGCCGCTAGATGCATCTAAACAGGTTCACCCCTGCTCCTCCAAAACTATCAAGGACCACATCGACCCCCTGGCCCCTGCCTTGGCTGACTTTTGCAACCACTCCTTCGCCTCTGGAGTCTTCCCATCCCCCCCTTTAAGCACTCCCTTGTGCACCCTCTTCTTAAGAAAGCCTCTTCTGACCCCTCCTGCCCGGCTAACTATCGCCCAATCTCCATCACTCCCGTCCTGGGCAAGCTCCTGGAGAAACTGGGCATCTCCCAGCTTAACCTCCATGCTGAATCTGTTGGTAGTCTTCATGACCATCAATCTGGCTTCAGCGCTGCCAGGAGCACGGAAACTGCTCTCCTGAACATCTGTGAGGACCTTCTCTCGAACCTCGACTCCAACACTCCTTGTATTCTCATTCTGCTCGATCTCTCTTCTGCATTTGACACTGTCAACCATGCCATCCTGCTCAACCGTCTCCGTGATAACCTGGGTATCACTGGTCAGGCTCCGGCGTGGCTGACCTCTTTCCTTTCCAATCGACCCTCCCAGGTCCAATTGGGGTCCTTTCTCTCTGACATCTTTTTCTCTACCTGTGGTGTCCCCCAGGGATCTAATCTCTCTCCCTGGCTGTTCAACCAGTATCTGGCACTCCTTGCCCACCGCATCGCCACTCTCTGCCCCAACTTTCAGTGCTATGCGGACGATACCCAGCTCATTTTCAGGCTACCCTCGGCCTCCTTCTCTCTTTCCCTCATCTCCGACTGTCTGTCTGCTATCCAGCAATGGTGTGCCACCAATGACCTCTGCCTTAATGCCAGTAAGACTGAGATTCTACTCATCGGCACACCCACTCCCTCCTTCCCTGCAGTGCTCTGGCCAGCCTCTCTTGGCCCGCTTCCTGCTCCTACTTGCAAGGCAAAAAACCTCGGGGTCATCTTCGACTAAACACTCTACTTCTCTCCTCATATCTGACGTCTCTAAGACGTCACACTACCAGCTGCACCTCCTCAGAGGTATTCTTCCCTTCCTCTCCTTCCCCCAGAAGCTCATGGTCTCCAGAGCCCTGGTTCTCTCAAAGCTGGACTACTGTAACAGCCTCTATCTTAATCTGCCTGCCTCCACTCTCCGCCCTCTGCAACTCATCCAGAACAAGACTGCGAGACTTGTCCTTGGCCTCAAGCCCAGGGACCATATCTCTCCAGGACTGAAATCTCTACACTGGCTCCCAGTGGCTGCGAGGATTAAGTACAAAACCCTCTGCATGGTCCACGAGGCCTTCTGGGGCCTGGGGCCTAAATACCTTCAACTCTTTCTTCCTAAATATCTTCCTTCCCGAGCCCTCCGCTCATCTGTCTCCAACTCCCTCAGGGTGAGCCGCTTCTCGAAGCAACGAGCTGGGGGGAGATCTCGCTCTGCGGCAGGGGCCTCTCTCTGGAACAGCCTTCCTGCCTCCCTGAAACTTGAGGAGAACCATCTTCGGTTCCGGAAGCACCTCAAAACATTCCTCTTTGCTTCTGCTTTCTCTCCCTCTCTCCCCTGCTAAATTCTTCACTGAAACTGCACTGAACCTGCACCTGGGCCACTCTCACCGACTTCGGTCCTTGGCCCAGCCACTCTCCACTTGCACTGCCTCCCTGGCAACCCCTGCACTGGGGGGCTGTCTCTGCATCCCTACAGCTCCCCCCTCCTAGCACTTGTCTGCACTTACCTTCCACTTGCCATCACCTGGCCCTACTCATTTATTATTTATTTATTTTATTCTACTTACCCTGATCAGCACTTCCCCTCCTCCCCTTCCCCTTGCACTTTTTTCCCTTCCCCCCTACCCCTGCACTTGCGCGATCTGAATGACACCTGGCCTAGTAGGATCGTTGTCTGTCTTCCCCTTGTTCCCCCCTCCCTGCCTCGTCGCGCCTTGAAACACTTGTGTATAGGCGCGTTACAAATGCCATATCATATCATATATCTTGATGGAGTCAGGATTTAGCCCCGCCTTGGCCAGTGACAGCAGGTACGGCAGCACTTGAGGGGCCGTAATTTGCAGAGGGTTAATCTTCTGTGCACAGCAACAGACGGAGAACCTCTTCCATTTGTGTCCATAGCACTTGAGAGTTGAGGACACCCTCGCCTTCTGTGTCGAGCTTGGCTCCCAGAAACAGTGCGACCTGCGACGGAACCAGGTGGGATTTCGAGAAGTTTATGGAGAATCCCAGATCCGTGAGCAGTTGGACGGTCTTCGCTGTGTGCTCTTGTCCTTGCTCGGATGAGCCAATCGTCCAGGTAGGGGTAAACGTGGATCCCCTGCAGGCACAGCCGCGCCGCCACTGGTGCTAGGCACTTGAATACCCTGGGCGCCGACTTCAATCCGAATGGAAGGGTCTTGAATTGGTAGTGCTGCTGTTGGACCATGAATCTGAGAAACTTTTGGGGTCCTTTTAGAAGGGGGATGTGAAAGTAAGCATCCTCCAAGTCCAGCGAAGACAGGAAGTCGCCTTCCTCCAGCTGTCCCAGCACGTGCTGGAGGGTGACCATCCGGAACTTCTGGGCCTTGATGTGTTTGTTTAACCGATGCAGGTCCAGGATGGATCGCCACCCGCCTGTCTTCTTTCTGATGAGGAAGTATCGAGAGTACACACCGGAGCCTCTTTGGGACGAGCTTGATGGCTCCTTTCTTCAGCATCGCTCTGACTTCCAACAGCAACTGGGGGATGTGGTTTTCCTTCCTGGCCACGGGAGGAATGCAGGGGCACTTCTTTAGGAATTCGAGAGTGTGCCCGCAGGCCAGGGCGTCCAGCACCCAACAGTCGGTGGAGATGGACTCCCACACGCTGACGAACTTAGCCAGCCGGCCTCCCACCGGGGTGCTCAGGTGGGGGCCCGACGCTACGGCCGGTTCAGTCCTGCTTGGCAGCGGCCTTGCCGCCTTGGCCTCCTTGGCGACTGCGAGATCCTCCTGACTTGCCGCGTCCTCTGTAGGCCTCTTGCGACGAGGAACGGGCCACGTCATGGTACGTAGAGGAGCCGCCGCTGAATCCTTTGGAGGCACCTTGCTTGCCTCCGGAGTTCCGAAAGGGCGGCTGTCGTTGCTGCAAAACCCCCAAGGCCCGGGCCGTCTCCGTGTCGGACTTGATGGCCTGCAGCGATTCGTCCACTGTCTTTCCAAAGAGGTTATTCCCGTCAAAGGGCATTGCACATCCTGACAGAAATCCGTTGCCTTGAGCCAACCACGCCGTCGAAGACAAACGCCGTTGCCCAACTAGCGGAAACCGGTGTCAGCAATGTCATGGCTATTGTTATGGCGTGGTGCGACGCCACCTCGCTCTCCTGCAGGATCTCTAGGGCCTCCGCCCTCTTGTTGTCCGGGAGTGTTAGGCAGAAACCTGTGCAGTTCCCTTAGGGACCACTGCAAAAGATTTAGGACTACAGGTGGTTGGCAGTAAACCCAATTGGTAGCAGTCTGTACCACCCAGATTTACCTGGTAGCTGTGGCTGAGCAGTCGGACTTCTCTCAAGATGAGTTAGGCATTATATAGAGTACACACAATAGGTACAGAGATACAGTAGCACAAGCAAACACTGACCAGAGCTTTGGTGTAAAAGTATATAATTATTTAAGGACACACTTGTAAATTACGCTAACTCAAAGAGGTAAATAAATTCAACACACAGTCACTATTATATATATACAATCCTAATTACTTATTAGACAAGTCTTAATGAGAAACACCACTTATTTTCAGACAGAGGCAAGCGCTTAACATAAGATGGCCCTCTAATAAGTTATTAAAAAGGGAGGGAAAAAGGCAGGGTTATGAAAGCACACAAATTTCAATACTTTTCAAAGAACCACCGTGAGGCAGATTAGGCAAGGTCTACTGGGGAGCAAGGAAGTTCAAATGCCAGACCCACTCTTAGAGAAAGCAAGAGAAATGTGTCCAGGATCACACAGTGGGGTTATGCCCAAAGAGTCTTTGTAGAAAGTTCACAAAAGATTGAGATCAAGTCAGGAAAAGTTAGTTAACAGGTCCCAGGCTAGCCCAGGTTAGAAAGTCGAGGATTTACTGTCACCCCGAATGATCTGTCGCAAGGGAAACCAGGCGGGACACAGTACCTGAAAGTGGGAAGAACGCTCCAGCGGGGGCAGTTGTTCCTGGCAGCGGGTGCAAGTCAGTGTTTCGTCCAGAGGAAGAGGAGGTCTCGATGTGGAGGAAAGATGAAGGTCGTTGCGCAGCCATGGCCGAAACCAGCCACGGAGTTTCCCAGTTACAGGTTTCCCTGTTCTTCGCGGTAGTGGTAACCCGTGGTAGTCCAGTTGCCGGGGTGCTTGGCACAGGCAAGGCGGCCACGAGATGGTCCAGGAAGGCGAAAAGACGGGCAAACTGGTTATCCCCACCAGTCAAAGGAAGAAGACTCTCCGGATTGGAGATCTCCTCTGTCGTCGGGAAAAGTGGTGAGACGGTTCAGCAGGGCTCCACCGGTGGTGTCGTCGTTGCAGGTCAGCTCAGCTTCTCCCTCCTCTGATTCTTTAGGTCCTGTGGCGACTCCTGAAGTTCCAGTCCCCAAAGCCCTGCTTTTATGCAGAAAACTCCCATTCATTCAGCGTAGCTGTCACTCAAACATGCTAAGTGGTGAGCCGGCCGGCTCACCACTTGGGCCAATCACACAAGAGTGCGACTTGAGTTGCCGAGGCAACTCAGTCCAGGGTGCCTAAACCCCTTCCCACACCCCCTGTGGTACCCAGACAGAGTGGCACCACTTTTGGAGGCTTCTGTGGAGAAGCCCGCCAAAAAGTGGAACAAAGGGCTCGACTTGGGTTGGAGTCACAGAAGCGAACACAAGCGCCATTTTGGAACCAAGTTTCGGCAAAAATTACCAACCGGTGAATTTATATTAATTTAATAAACCGGCGGTATGTTCGAGGCTATATTAAAAAGTGGTAGCCTCGAACAATGGGAAAATCCCATAGGAATATATTTGCGGTCGAATATAAAAAGTAGTATCCACTGCCACCAGCCAAAACTCGGTCGGGGGGGGGGCTGGACAGTGCCCCCTCGAACAACAGACCCCGGGGCAATCGAATTGACCAGTACGTCCACAATAGGATGGTTTGTACTGGTTCTGTTCACAATTTGAGACTAGTAAAGCCAATGGTGACTTTACATGCCCTGGGAGACAGTAGTCCGTCCCAGGGTATGGAGTATATGTTTGGGGGTCGCTACGACACCCTTGGGTTACGGCATGGAGGGTGCTGTGTAACCCACATACCAAAAACACATGAAGCCCTATGGGGTAAAGGACCCCATAGCCCATAGAACACATACAAAGTCAAAGGAACACCTCAAATCATGTCTAAGAGTGGGAGGAAAAGAGTCTCACTCTTAGCAGGAGAAAAAAATAAACCCCAAAAATCCAGCAAAGCTGCTGGGGGACTCACTAGGTTTGGGGAATTAGCCTTTACAGAGAATTCTCCCTAACAGGGAGGACGTCCAGCAGAGGAGCTATCTTAAACCAAAGCTCCCTGTCGTACGCTTCAATCGTCGCTGCCGTCGCCCCATGGCGTCCAGTTTCTTCCCCTCACCGTCCAGGGGGGAGGAGGAGTTGGAAGACGAAGCCGTAGCCCCTGCCGCCTTCTTCTTGGCCGCCGCTGAGACGACCGAATCCGGGGTCGGCTGAGCCCTAAGGCACAGAGAGGCGGAATCAGGGACCCAGTACTACTTCTAGTACCGGTCTCTCTTGGCAGGAGTCGTGGACGGCTTCTTCAGGTGCGATAGCCCCTCGTCCCAGATGTCATCTAGTAACAGGACAGAGAGGACCATCTTCCTTTTGGCCTCACGCTGTTGGTAAAGGAAACCTTCCTTCTTCTGTTCTTCGGGGCAGAGCGAGAAGAGCTTGGATGCCCTGGCAATCATGGCATGGAAAGAGCCAATTTCGTCGGGCGGGGAGGCCCGAGGAGGTGGTGGTGATGGAAGGTCCATCCCGTCGTCACCACCATCCTCATCCGTCCCCGTCGTGGCCGTCTCCGTTCCCGTGTCCTCCCTGAGATCAGGGGAAGGGAATAAAGGCTGCGAGGGCCGTGCAGGCTGGAAGGGCGGGGAGGGATGAACTCTTCTCTGCTTGTTTGGAGGGCTCTCCAACGGGCCAGGTTCCGCTGGATCTTCCGTCGGGGGTACAGGTAACCTGGTCCTTATCTCCGTACCTAAGGCCTGGATTGCCATCAAGATGGCTCCCGAGTTGTCCTGGGGCTCGGGTACCGGCTGCGACGGGCGCGACGGTTGGGGAGTGGAATCCTCTGCCTCCACAGGACCCTCGTCGGCGCCACCCTCGCTCTCTCCGTCTGCCTCGTCGGGATCCCTTCCGTGGGACCGGACCACTTCGAACTTCTTGTTGAGGACCTTCACGACCCCAGCCAGCTCCTCCGCAGAGGTTGAATCCCTGTCCATGATAGCTACCGCCCCCCCCTCTTTTTCCACCGGGGTTCTCACGGGGGTCTTATCGATGGGCTGAGAAGAGGATTTCCTCTGCGGTGGCAGGGAAACTCTGGGCCCGAGGTTGCCTCCACTGGGGTAGCCTCTACAGTAGGGGTCTCCAACCTTTACGTTAGCTAGAGCTACTTGTAGTGGAGGCCAACAGTGGAGAGCTACTAGCGGGCGATATCGGGGTGGGGATATTTATAAACCTCTGAATTTTTTCCAATATTGTTTTGGCCCAATTATTTCCTCTCTATAAACAGATGGAATAACATATGCCTTCACAATTATATTATCAAAAACCTCTTTGTTGCATAATTATTTATTAGTAGCTGTCTCAAAAAGACAGATATTTGTTGGACTACCACACAAATATCCTGTAATTTTTGTGCCCTTCCTTTGCGTTTTATGCAGGCTTTCTACATGCTAGGCACACTATTGTTTTCCAAATGTGCATTTCACATTTCCATAAAAAAAACAAAAGTAATTTCCAAATTGAAAAATGCTGCTTGTGTTCACTAGTTTCCCTTGAAATGTTTTTTTTGTCAGACACCACACATACTCTGTTATTTGTGTGCCCATCTGTGTTTTAGCACAGGTTATATTTATAAAGATGTTATATGCTTGTCAAACTGGTTCATCACAAATAAATGCTTCTGTTGTGCTGACAGCAGTTTTTAGGAAATTAAACTGTGGGTTCATGGGTGCCAACTTTTGATTTTCACTACAGGGGCAGAAATATCCCCACCTCCATCCTGAATATAAGCAAGCAACCAGCCCAACCCATACCCTGGCCAAACACATTTTATAGCACTTTTTCTATGATTCCAGTGCTACGCAGACGACACTCAGCTCATTTTCAGGCTACCCTCAGCCACCTCTTCTCCCTCCCTCATCTCTGACTGCCTGTCCGCCACCCAGGAGTGGTGTGCCGCCAATGATCTCTGCCTTAATGCCAGTAAGATCGAGATTTTCCTCATTGGACCACCCGCTCCCTCCTATCCTGTCACTCTTTGGCCGGCCTCCCTTGGCCCTCCTCCTGCTCCCACCTGTGAGGCTAAAAACCTCAGGGTCATCTTCGACTCCACACTCTCCTTTTCTCCTTACATCTCTGACATCTCTAAGAAGTCACACTACCAGCTGCACCTCCTCAGAGGCATTCTTCCTTTCCTCTCCCTTCCTCCAGGTGCTCAATGTCTCCAGAGCTCTGGTTCTCTCTAGGCTGGACTATTGCAACAGCCTCTTTCTAAATCTGCCTGCTTCTACTCTCCACCCTCTGCAACTCATCCAGAACAGGACTGCAAGACTTGTCCTTGGCCTCAAACCCAGGGATCGTATCTCTCCAGGACTGAAATCTCTGCACTGGCTCCCAGTGGCTGCGAGGATTAAGTTCAAAGCACTCTGTTTGGTCCACAAGGCCTTCTGGGACCTGGGGCCTGCAGCCTCAATACCTTTAGCTCTCTCTTCCAAAATATCTTCCTTCTCGAGCTCTTCGCTCATCCGCCTCCAACTCCCTCAGGGTCAGTCGCTTGTCCAAGCAACGAGTTGGTGGTAGATCTCTTTCCTCGGCTGGGGCCTCCCTCTGGAACAGCCTCCCTGTCTCCCTGAAACTTGAGGAGAATCATCTCTGGTTCCGGAAGCAACTCAAAACCTCTCTCTTTGCTTCTGCCTTTTCTCCTCCTGTGCCCTGCTGACTTCATGGCCGATACTGAAACTGCACTGGTCACCTGGCAACCACCCCTGCTCTCAAGCTCAGCCCCCCTCCCAGTCGCACACCTGCACTGCCTTCCTAGCAACCCCCCACACTTTGGGACTGTTCTGTACCCCTAGAGTTCCACCACTAGCACTTGACACCTGATGTCTGCACTACCCTTGCACTTGCCACCAGCTGGCCGGACGCTACTGATTGTTATTTATTATCCCATGTACTGCACTGTCCCCTTCCCCTCGCCCGTACTTTCCTCCTTCCCCCTTCACATGCACTTGCGTGATCTGAATGACACCTGGCCTAGTAGGATCACTGTCTGTCTTCTCTCTGTTACCCCTCCCTTGCCTCGTCGCGCCTTGAAACACTTGATACGGCATTTTGTTTTGAATATATAACATCTCAGCATCGGTCTGTCAACCTGCTGAGCTACCCTGGTAGGCGTCTATTGTACAGTGTGTCTATGGATCACTTAATGTACTAAAAGTGGGTCTACCTGTGTCATGGAAGTGATTTAAAGTGGAAATGTACAGTGTGGAGTTTGGAAAGATGCCACCTGAAAGAAATTGCACAATTTTTTAAATATTACTTTGAACATTTCCAGGCGAGCAGCAGCGCTACTGTGATATTTTCATTGCGTGGTCACAATGATCCTGATTCTGCCCCAACCCCTCTGACATCTCTGGCAAACAAGAGCAGCTTGCTTAAGCAAGACAGTGTCAGGGGCGCACAAGGCCAACTCTGGTACTACAGGCAGCCTGCAGAAGCAGAACGTGATACTGACACCTGTCAGGGAATTTGCAAGCAGCTCCATGTGGCACAGCAGCCAAGCTCCCCGCCCACAAATGGGACCACCAGGGTTCGGAATCTGATCAAGGCAAATAACTGCAAAAACACAAAATTAAATTAATTAAATTAAAAAAGTGTTTCTTTTTCAGTATTTCCAGCGCGGGTGACTGAAGAGGCTCAGGCGAGCTACTAGTCGCCCGCGATAGACTGTTTGGCGACCTCTGCTCTACAGGCTTCGCCAGGGCCACCACGACTCCCTCGATAGAGGCCTTAGCCAGGTGAATCAGGGCCTTAACTCCTGTGGCGCGCCTGAGGCCTTCACCTTGGGGGAAGGGTCACTGCCTCGCTCCCCCTCGGCTGTTTCCATCAGAATCGACCGGGGCTTCTCCAGGAGCTTACCCGGGTTCTCCGACTTCCTCTTTCCCGAGCCAGAGTGCTGGCTCATGGTTGATGGCGTTGGTGAAAGCACGCCCTGCCTGGCAGCCGAGGAGCCTGACCGTTAAGCGCTCCCGGTGCCCACGGACTCGCAGTGGTTAACCTTCTGTTGGGCCCCCGTCGCCGGAGCGCCCTCAAAGGACTTAGAAGACAGATCAGACCTCTTCTCACCTCCTTCCAGCCAGTTGGTGAGGCGGGTACGCCGATCCCTCATGGTCCGTTCCGACAAGTTCTTGCAAAGCGCACAGTCCTTCTCCACGTGAGTTTTGTCTTCGTGCAGGCAGTAGAGGCATCTAGAATGTTCGACCTCCTTGAAAACATTCTGCAATCGCATCCAGGGCAGTTCCTGAACAGCTTGGATCCGGGCGTCGAGTTTCCTTTGTCCTGGGCCATGTCCACAATATAGGCCTCAAGGTCTTCTGGAATCCTCCAAAAGCGTAACTCGATGAGAACTTCGCCCTTGAGGGGCGTAGAGAAATCCGAAACTGGTCCCCATTGATCCGAAGTAGAAACAGCCGGTCTTGAGGCTCGATTGACCGACAAAATGAGATAAAACTCCTTGAAAAATCACAAAACGTAGTAAAAGCTCGAGAGCTATAGCGCGAGGACTCCCAACACTTGAACATGTGGTAAAAATCGGAGGATGGCTGCCAGGGGAGGGGGTTAGGGAGAGGGCAGTAATTGGCTGGGGGCAGTATGACCTAGAGACCAGTGATTGGTTACTACTAAGAACAGTTCAGAAACGAAACTGATACTGATTTTTTCTTTACCGAGGATTCCCAGCCTGACGACAGGGAATATTCATGAGCATGTGAATCCACGCCAGAAAAGTATTTGTACTGCGCCAATCACCAGTGCAGTGGTCATATGGCATGGGGCCTGTCCTGTTAGTGGCATGCTGTGCCCCCACCAGGGGTGACCAGACAAGCTACGGGGAATGAGTTCCCCAGTGAGTGCATTGAGTAGTGCATGGTGCAATTACTGAGGCGTGTGGTATCCCATTGATGTATAAAGTAGTTGTCTACCTGAAGAGCAGATCTTTCAAAAAACACAAATTACACACTAATTCCTATGGGAAAATCTTAAACTTTGTGCTGTGAAGGTCCAACATTCATGCTACTATTTCCAGGTTAAAACCAGGAAAAAAGCATGTGGTTCGTAGTAACCCTTAACTTTACACAAGAAAAAAATGGTTCACAAAGATCCAGATGCTAGAAAATATGTCAAGCCTGTTGTAATACAGAGACATGATAAAAAGATAGCCCAGTAATAACCCACTACAGTAGTTGGAAGCCTACCACTTATAACTCACTGGCAAGAATGATTAGGACTGGTTACAAGTGGAGCCATATACGAAGATAATGAGTATTAAATGAAACACTGTTAGAATAATTGCTAAACATTTCGCATACTAGCAAGAACATTGGAACCGAGGGGAAAACACATTCTGAGCCGGCTCCAATCTTTGGAAAGTAAGCATATGACATCAAACTTTATAGTTATAACTTGTAACTAGAGATGGAGCGTTAAATGTCATTACAATATTCTGTGTTGTGATAAAAGAAAATGAAAGAACAATGAAAACCTTGGATCCTTGTTGGAAAACTGCAACAAGAGTATGAAGTGATAATGAACATCTGCAAATATCAAAGAGTACATATGGAGCATAACATGGAAACCAAAGAACCTAGGTGGCATATTTGTGACAAGGGTGCACAGTATTGAAGACACAAATTCCAAAGACATCAATGAATACAGTGCATAAAAATGGCAATGAAATAAGCAGCGAAAACCATGGAGCCATGGCAGAATAATGCGGTTAAGGGCATGCAGGGATGACGATAGCATGCTCAGCAAACAGATTAAGTACCTGAGGAAATGTGAGCTAACTTGGCGCGAGGACTCGGGCATAAGATGGAAATAGCCAACATATGATTCCAATAACTGACAAAGTATGGAGTGCCCAGGAATTTGATGGCACAAGCTAGCTCATTGTGTGAAAATGGTAAATGGTGGTAGTACTTTAGCATAAGAAGGCACAACCAGATTAGGCTGTGAAAACGTTTACTACATAAACGCCAAAAAGATACTGACTTTGCTAATGCTCTGTGGCCTTAAGCCTCAAAGGATTTAAATCTCCCAATGTGCATGCCTTACCAAAGTGTGATCCAATCAAGAAAACTAAAACATAATGGAAAGACTTTCCTCACCACTAAAAGCAGTTTATGCAAAGGGCAGAAAAGCCTACTTCATTTTCTATTAGCCGGTTTGTTGCTAGATCCTTCTGTTGATATAGTCTTTAAAAAAGCTATGCAGTCTACCTGTACATTTGTTGACGGGCACCTATTCCAGTTTAAACCCTCATGCAGCATATACACAAACAATCAATGCCAAACAAATTGCTTTAACGAAATCGCCAAGTTGGTCAGTGTGCTACATTTGCGGTGCATATGATTAGGATTACCATATCAATATCCATTGAGATTCGAAGGGAGATCTTGTTCATTCCATGTTCTTTAAGTGATCTGAGGTTATCACAAAGAGCAGCAGTGCAGGCTGTTGCTATTTCTTTTGCAAATTGAAAGTAGCTCGCTTTCATGGATAAATCATGATTTCTCAGAAGGTAGAAAACCTGAAAATCAAGAATTCATCTTTGTGAACAGTGGTTCTGTCACATGAAAGGCTTTAATATTTGTAATAACATTTCAACCTAGAAAGTCTGAACAAAGGGCGAGTGGATATGCTTCACTTGAGATCATCCCAGCATTATATACACCAACCACAGCTCAAATGATAAAATAAATATCACATTGAGAAATATACTTTGACCGCAATGGCAGTTGGGGGGTGAAGAGCACAAGAGTGAAATCGGATACATATGCATGCAATGTAGAAAGCCTCAAACACCACCCTATAAATAAATGAATAGAACCACCCTATAAATAAATGAATAGCACCATGAACTGGAGCATATATTACATACAATTATTAGCCTTGATAAAGTTCAAATAAGAGCCTATGAAGCACAAAGAAACTTACTTCAAAACACTTACTCCACTTCTGCCGATGGCACAATCTCGGGAGGATGGCACAGGGGCAACATGCTCGCCTTGGAAGCAAGACAACATGGAGCACCAGAGGTTCGACCCCCAAGTCCGTGCTTAGAAATCTCTGGGTATTAAGCGCGTTATAAATAACCTATCATACCATATCATACTTACCAGACTTCCGCATCACACACTTAGCGTACTTTATTTCTGTGCATTAATACTAGTGTAGTACACAGCATTTGATAGCAATTGCACAAACTAAATCCCCTCAAACTGCTGGAGTAAGCCCAAAGAAAAGAGCTGTTTTTGATCTCATCACCATAATGAGACGATGAAAATGTTTGTATAGGTTATGGACGCTTGTTTCAAATCTACGTCCCTATTGCATGATGAACTGTCTTCTGCACACTCTTATTGTGCAAATTGCCATATTTTGCACAATTGGCTCTTATTTGGTGGCACACTATCCCCCGATTTCTGTGTTTTAAGTTATTACTAGCCCTGGAGCATCCATTAACGAGTTATAGGCACTTGTAATTCATCTTCGCTTCACTGAGTGTTACTATGCAATTGGTTGTACTTTACAAAGTTCTACACCAAAGCCATTGTAAACTAAAAAAGGACCAATTGTGCCTTCACTAAATGATGTGTTTTCAATAGTGCAAAAGAGCTCAAGTATTGAATAACAGTAAACTCCAATGAAAAATCTTAAAGCCCATTACTCTGCTTTGAGTGCTTTGAGAACGGAATGCTGACATTCTTGAACAGTAAATAATTTAGCGAGGTTTAGGATGGGGAGGAAAGGGGGGGGGGTGACCTGCTATCACCTAGCAGCAATATGGATATGTAGATGGAGAGAGACACGTGTGATATATGTAACTCATTCACTCTCAATATACTTACAGTCCCCACCACCTTAAACGTGCCCCTATGAAGGATGCCTGGTGCTTAAAGGACCAAGATATACAGCCTTAACAGCCAAAGGTTGTCAGAATAACTATGCATAATCCGATATCATTTCTAGTGTTTCAAAGTAACAAAAACCTCTGAAGATTCATAGGTATTTCCTATACCTGGACAAGTATCAAAATGACCATTGTGATGAGCAGGATCTAAAAGTAGCTGCTGGCTAGAAGGGGTCACCCATAATCAGGAGCTACCGCTGGGGAACAAGGAGCTAATACACAGTGTGAAAATCTAACTTCCACATGAGACGTGAACTATAACAGGCGGTCCATTGTGATTGATCATTTATGCTTTAAATATCTTCTAGATGTGTCCTAATGCTCCTTGGTACGAATTCCCAAGCAAAGGTAAGTGTGTATAGCATGGCCTTGCAAGGGGAGTCAGAAGAAGTATCAGTTGATGTCACAATATTCAGGCTCTTCAAGGCTTCTTAACAGTAGTTAAATAGCTTTCCTCAAACATAAATCTCAATTTAAAAAGATCTGTTATAACCTGCTTTCGATTGTTTACTTGTGTTATTGCGATTCATACTACGGACCGCTGCCATTTTCCTGGTCTCTGAGCGCTCTGGCTGTGCTGAAAAGGAAGTAGGGCTGGGAGGGCCTAGTTAGTGGGATTGAGAGGGAAAAACACTAGAGAACTTGTTGGTAGCTTCTATTTGGAAAAATAGGTATGTGGTGTTTGGTGTACGAGTGTGTATGGGGAGATTTATGTGTGGTTGGTTTAGTTTCTTGTTGGGTGTTGCGTAGTTTGTGCAATTTGTGGTGGTTTTGCAATAGAGGTATGGGTGCGTTTTGTTCTTTGCTTGAGGGTGAGTATGCAGGATATTTGAGAACTAGTAGGGTTAGTGAACAGTTCCATCAAAATTAAGCTAAATTAAATACAGTGGCTAAACTCAAAATTCAGCTTAGTTCAGTGCAGTGGCTACACTTGTAAATCATCTAAATGCAAAGCAGTAGCTACACACAAATTCAGCTACATTTAATGCAGTGGCTACACTCAAAAAATCATCTTAAATGCAAAACAGTGGCTGCACTCAAATGCAGCTAAATTCAGCACATAGCCTTAGACATAGCCTTAGACTCTAAGTGCGTGCTGAGTTGGGGGGTGGGGGTTTGGCTCTGTATGGGTGCATGTTTGTGTGTGTGCTCAGTTGGGGGGTCGGGGGTTCGGGTCTGTATGGGTGCATGCTTGAGAGTGTGTGTGTGCCGAGTTGCGGGGTGGGGGGTTTGGGTCTGTACGTTTGCATGTTTGTGTGTGTGCTGAGTTGGGGGGTGGGGTGGTTCGGAGTTGGGGGTGGGGAGTTCGGGTCTGTATGGGTGTTGATTTGTTGTGTTTGGTTGGGGGTTGAGGGAGCCATGGGGCATAGTGTATGGTTAGGGGTGAGGGGGCCATGGGGCATAGTGTTTGGTTGAGGGGTGAGGGGGCCATGGGGTATAGTTTTTGGTTGGGGGTGAGGGTGCCATGGGGCATAGTGTTTGGTTGAGGGGTGGGGGGCATGGGGCATAGTGTTTGGTTGAGGGGTGGGGGCCATGGGGCATAGCGCTTTGTTGAGGGTGCCATGGGGCATAGTGTTTGGTTGGGGGTGAGGGTGCCATGGGGCATAGTGTTTGGTTGAGGGGTGGGGGGCATGGGGCATAGTGTTTGGTTGGGGGTTGAGGGAGCCATGGGGAATAGTGTTTGGTTGGGGGTGAGTGGGCCATGGAGCATAGTGTTGCACTCTGAGAGTGAACCCAATAATAAAGCTAAAACAGGCACAGTTAGGAGATGTACATCCTTTGCTTTTTGAGGAAACTTGACTCAACGAAGGCCATACTCCTCTTGGGCAACCCAAACAGCAAACTATAGCAGTCCAAAATAACGGAATGTCCAATCTAGGGTCAATAAAATATATATAAGTTCATTAAACAGACGAGATACAATAACTAAATAGAAAGAAATTATAACAATGGAAAATGTGTAGTACAAAATGTAAGTTTGAAATGCAAATAAAAATCGTTACCCCTCAAAAACATATTATTTTTCCATGTGTTTAATACAAATTGGGGGTTTAAAAAGCCTCCTGCCATGCCCTGCCTACCGCCCCGCCCACATTTACTTATTGGCCCATTATAGCCCTCATGTAAGGTACTTTCGGCCCTCTGTCAAATTCAGCTGTGCACCCCTGCCTTAGAGGCTGCAAAAAACACTAATTGGCTCAAATGCATAGGGTATTTTTACAAGTATGGCAATGTCAGAGGGATCCTAGCCTCGACTGCATTAGCATTCTGATTAAAGAACATTACGAGGACAAAAAGTGACTTGATTCTCTCGGCTGAGTAGACTCCAATATTACCTGTGAATGTGTGAAGAAGCCCTCACTCTCAGTTACAATACAAATGAGTTGCATCTACAGCCAAGTTAGATGTGCAGTAAGAAGGACGCATACTATTGCTGCAGTGAAGTGTACCAGCTGGAGTAAGGCTTACTTAGTACACCTCGTGCTTTTGCTAATCTCCATTTAATACACCTCTAAAGCTCCTCTTGCAACGCAAAAGGTCCTCTACACTTGCCCTGCAACACCATCTGCATTCAGTATTCTAAATATTTCTTTCCCACTCGCTCACTTCAAGTATCTTCCTCTGGGAAGCAATGCTTCCTCATGTGGCAGAGCCATCGTTAATACTGTCCTCTTTAATGTAAAATAGGTTTCCAAGCACCCACTTTTTTATTGCCTCGAAGACGAACCAGCATTTTTCAGAATCTTTTTGACAGTAGGGTACCTAAAATAAACCGCCGGGTAAAAAACTAAAAAGACAATCCCTTTCATATAGAGAAGCAGTAAGGCAACACGTAACACAAGTATATAGATAGTAACGTCTTAAAGCACCCGGTAAAGCAAGCCTCTTTTATTAACGCAGGGATCAATCATTGGTTAATACGTTGGGTCGCTGGAAGCAGTAAACACTTTCAGCCCAGATATCATTTGGACATTATGTATAGGGGATGAGGTTGCAATAAGATTTTTCCGTTTCACTGAAATGTGCAACGTCATTCATCCATGCATCCTGACGATTTCAGGTTGTTTTACCTCGGCTGAAATGTTCGTGACGGAAATTACTGCATGAGAAATGTACATTATACACGATTGTTCGTACATTTCCCATTCGGACATCTATGGTAAAACAACCCCAAATCTATAGAAACCCTAACCCCCCGCCCACACCCCCAGGTTGTAGCAGTGGCTATAGCTACAGATTTTCACAGCAAAGTAGGTTCCTTTCACCAGACTACATATGAGAGAGAGACCCAGAATTTTGCTGCAAACTAGTACCAAGAGACGCAACCACTGTACAGCTCAGTATTCCTAGAGCAGGCAGGATGGAGAGGCCGTTGTCGATATATACTTCTCTCACCTAGAGTCACTTTCTGGATTTGGGAACCCCGGATATTCATTATGACAGATTACACTCTTGTCAAGCAGGGAGCCACAAACAAACGACCTTCAGATTCAAGACCACTTGATAGGAGATCTCACAGTCATGTGCCGGTGATGAAGACAATCTAACTTTGCATGTATTTCTTCCTTTAATTCAGGGCAAGAGGCCTTATCTTGAAGGCAATGCTTTATTTCAACAGACATTGAGGGTCACATCATCATAAATTAAACAAAGAGGTAGAGAGATACTGGCCTGTAATGTTGAGCAATATGGTTGAGCAACAACTGATTAACAAAAAATGACCTTTATTGTGAAAGTATGAATACAAGTAAAATATCGATAAACTAAACCGACAGTTTATAGATAACAAAACACATTGCTTAACACCGTGAATAGAGATAAAGGCGGAGTGTTTGCTGAGTGTTTTATCGTGAAGGAACACCATTACTTTGCTGCTTTGGA
The DNA here is from genome assembly GCF_040938575.1 of Ambystoma mexicanum. Classification (NCBI taxonomy): domain Eukaryota; kingdom Metazoa; phylum Chordata; class Amphibia; order Caudata; family Ambystomatidae; genus Ambystoma; species Ambystoma mexicanum. The sequence goes on along the minus strand of NC_090935.1, from coordinate 663,866,124 downwards.
TTTGGAAAAGAGAGGCAGTGAGTCTTTCTACACTCTCTACATCATCAACACCGATAAAACCTCGACTCTGGACGCGGAGCATCGCAGAGTGTTTGCTGAGTGTTCGCTGATTTGTGACGAAACACACAGCACCACTAAGCATTCCCCCGGTCTCTGCCTTGATTGCATCTGTAAATCTGGAGAGTGATATGGAAGATCGCGATGAGAGAGGACTAAAACAGAGGACAAGAAGTAAGTCCCGCCTGCTTGCGAGCAAATCAATGATGTTCGGTACAGAATCGGGAAGTGGGAGCGGGATTGGAAAGGGATTGAATGAGGGACAGCCAATGCCAGCGCTTCTTGGGAACATGTTTGCTAATCAAAACTGCCCCCCCTTCAAGTGCGGGCTCCCCCTTGTCCAGTAAACACCAAATATCACATCCCAAAAGCCCCTCCTCCACCCGTTTACAACAAATTCAAACAAACCCCTTACCTCAGAGGCACAAGTCGCCCTGCCTCGCACCCTGCCGCCTGGGCTGGTTGAGGTAGAGCTGATGCCCCCCCTGCACGCTCGTGTCACTTGAATCACTCGAGTCGTTTGGGCTGCAGAACGAAGAGACATTCACGCAGTACAACGAGGCAGCCTTCCACCGACCTCGTCCGGAAGTGGCAAATCAACCCACAAACGACGCCGTCAGCACACTAAAAAATACTTACAAAGTAATCCGACACGGCAACAAAACTTTGCCAATAGAAGGCTTGAAAACCGCAGAAACCTTGGATAGTACGAAAGCTCAAAATGAGAGAAACATACAAATGCCCTATACTGACAATATAGCCCCTGCTAAATACGTGGATTGGGCAATAGGAACAAACAAACTTAAGCACTTGAAGAATTTTGATCCCGACATGACGCGACTAGCCAAAAAAAGGAGCTTCGCATTAACTGATATGGGAAAACTAAAATGGCACTGTAACCCAAAGATTTCCAAAACTCAGGAGAAGAGAGATTTGGAAACAGAGACAAATTGCCCTTCATTAGCCAAAGTCCGTCTGATGAGCAGCTTCAAGCTTTTTTGCCACCTGCAGAGGTCAATGATGAAGATTCACTAAAATCAACAGCAAATATTGCGGGAGATAACATCGCTCCAACTATACCTGTTGTAGACGTGAAATCTACAACCTTCATTCCAATTACATTGGACACAACAGAGACCACCATGGCAGCAGTCTCCCACTCTGACCAGGAGGCGGCCGAAAATCTTGCACACTCACACTCACACTCGATTGAACGAGTCGATCCGCCTCCAAATGTAACTGATTTGGATATTGTGTCTAACACGTCAGCCTGTACTCAAACCCAGACTGACCACGAACAGGAAGAACACAAGCAGGTGAATAGGGAGAACTTTGAGGAACTCCCTACATTAAGTGAAACCTGCGCAAGCAAAGAAATACTGCTTATCACGTTAAACAACGAACAAACTTTGGAAAACCATTCCCGGGGTATCAAAACAAATACCGGGTACAACGCACAGTATAAACCAATGGATCACAAGCAACAACCAATTGGTTTAAAAGCAAAAAAGCATACTGATTGCTGTCAGGCCAATTGGTCCACTAGAGTTGGACACAGATCTGATACAAAGTTGGCTTCTTGTCTTCAGAATGGAAAACCAATAATGACAAACATTCATAGACTGCCAAATTGTCGTTCATCTAATAACTCAGACTAGTCATCTACAGAGAGTTCGGAAAGCCAAGACAGATGCTATAATACTCAGAAAACAACGTATACCATGAGAGAAAGAAAACAGTCACCCCCAAAACTACAGATCACAGCAAGATCCTGAGGCCCACCAAGAAGCTGGAAAATCCACCCACACTTCAATAATTTTGGCTGTGCGATCACTTTAGCTCCTTACCTAAAGCTTTATGAGACTAAGTGACAACTATAAGGACCTCTCAACCCTGAAGGCCCTAATAAATTCAAAACTGATTCATGTGGAAAATCTCATTGAAGCCATGAGAGAAAAAAAAGGAAGCAAAAAGGAACTAGAACAAATTATTTTGAAATCATTAATCAACGCCCTCCAAGACCCAAATGCCAACAAGAAAGCATTCTTGGAGGGAATTACGGAAATAGTGGGTCGGGTAAAACCAGTACCCGTAACAACTGGAAGCAGATGTGGTCAGTGCAGTGAGGCAATTGCAGAAACTGAACTGCAAAAGAAAACGCTGATACTGTGCACTCGATAAAAATCATGAATAAAATTGACACAGAAATTCAAACAATTGTGGATCCTCTGCAGGCCTGTGAAGATGAACCTCAGACTAAAAACCAACCTCTGAAATCACCAGAGGGCCATCCAATAAAAATGGTAGTACAGGCCAGGGTTCATGGAAGTGGCGAGAAAGCAACAACATCAAAGATACAGATAACAACTACACCTAATATTTCGCCAGAAAACTTCACTGGGCCATCGAATGACAAATGTAAACCCCTTTTCTAACTTTAAACAAGGTCAAAAAGTAAGTGAAAGAGGAACAGTGCCCATCACACAAAATATGCCGCAGAAAACGAAAAATATAAGAACATTGATTAAAAACAAACCATGTGGATCAAGAACATTTTTACGAATTGTGTCGTCTGCAGAAAACAAAGAACTTAAAAAAGTCAAAGTTCAACCAAAAGTACTCAAAGTGAATCAACCAAAAATAAAACCCAAAACAGACAGACAGGATTGTACACCTAATAACATCAGGACCCCTCTTCAAGATTAAATGAATGAAAGCCTAATAGAACTACTGGACTTATCAACATATGACGATGGAGGTTCAGACACTTCGATCACACCCAAACAGAGTGTATCAATAAGACCGGGAAAAAACTACAGAACGCGAATCTGTGAGAGAAACGCGAGCCGTTCCCAAATCTCACCCCTTTTTTGCATTAAGCGATAGATAGAACAAAATTAGATCTATTGTACCGCAAACACCAACACCAGAGGTTCATGACGGCTTGATGAAACAGCTGATTGAAAAATCCATAAATCTGCAATCAACGAAATACAGTAACACACAAAAAAGACAGCAACAAACAAAACATGGTAGAAAAACCCAACGCAAAGAGACAACTTACCGAAAAAGTGTGAGACTGTAGTAAATGACAGCTTACTCAGAGCAAATCCAAAAAGTAAATGATGGATTGTTCTTAAACCGCTCAAACGTGATGCCACTGTTGCATCATGTACCAAGATTATGAGTGGTCTCCTCCAAAGATATAAAAACTACCAGCTTCCCAGACAAGAAGGCAACTGAAAAAATAATTCTGTCCTTGAGCTCCCCAATTTTGTTGTCAACAATCATGGAAGCAAGGAACGGCTGACGTCGAAGAGATTGAAATGAAAAAACTAACCCACGTGCCAGAAAATACCTTTCAGCCAATAAAAGTGACAAACACAAATAAAATAAAAAATTCTGTAACTGGCACCGGAAATGGAAACTCCAACATGCAGCAAATGGTTGCTGCAGGGAAGCAAGTCCCAAACAAATATGAAGAATTTGATTTAAATAGTCAGTCCCAATGGGAACAAAAACGGCTCTTCAAAAAATCAAAATAACAGTACAACACAAAGACCGAAGCGACGACCCCAATATGGTTATAAGACTAAATGAAGTAGAAACGAGAGTGAAGAACGACAACTCCTGGGACTGGCTAGCTGCAGCCCTCATCCCGAAACGTAATGAATAGAGCCAAAAGAACACCTCGGATGGACACGGAAAATAGGTACCTGGAACACTCCAGGCTCCAGCCACCTATTTAATGACATATCTCTGAAAATAATAGAAGCTTACGTAACATGCCTGCAGGAAACCTGGTTAAAGAAACCACTGCATTTAGATGGTCACCCAATTTACTCTTACCCGGCAAGGGGAGGAAAAAAAGGAAGACCATCTGTTACTGATAAAAAACAGCCGAAACTTCCAAATTATTCAAACAGAGAACCCAAATACATATATTCAGACAATAAGGATCCAGTATAACAACAAGGCCAGCACAGGAAATGTTTTAATCATAATGAATTTATACTGGAATCCAGATGCAAAAGAGGGACTGACATTCTTGGAAACAGTCACTGATTTAATTGATCGTGCCCTAGAAGATGACCCGAATGCAGGTTTTTTTATTTGTGGAGCTCTAAACTCAAACTGCCTCACACAAAATCAAAGCGGGAAGCAAAACACGTCCAGAGAATCGATGAAAGATAGGAGAGGAATTGTATGGTTAGAAGAGATGAAACTAAGAGACCTTCACATTCTAAATGGCAACACTGAAGGGAACATTCCGACAGTCCCCACTTGGTCAAATGGTCAAACACAAGCAAACCTTTACTACTGTTTTGTATTGGGCAATATGCTTCCGAGCGTGATAAGTATGAAGGTTGAGAAGTCGGTCTGTAGTGATCATGACTCGCTCATTGTAACTCTAAGAGGACTGGGGACAGATCAAAGGCCCGGATGGCACCATAAATTAGAAGCTGAAAGAGGAGCAAATAGAATACATATTCACCCAGAAGACATAGCTAATATAGCCAAAAAGTTGGCTCCTTCAACATCAACAAAAAAAGAGGTGGAATACGAACACACTCCAACAGCCTATAGAGAAATTAATAAAGGCTTATTAAAGCCATAATGTATACATGCGCATGTGTATAGTAAAAAAAATAATCGAACAGAAAAAACGGTTGTATACTAATTGACCTTGGGGGAATTGACCTAATTTAGAAGGTCAATTGGGATATATATGCGGGGGGAAACCCCCGCAAACCCTCCACCCAATCCGAAACCCCCTACCCAATCCCCTTATATTATTTATAATCCAAAACCAACCCAATACATATATAAAATAATATAAAGGTCAATTGTGCAGAAAGTCAATTAGGACCACTAAAATTAGGTCAATTGTGCTAAAGGTCAATTGTAAAAGGTCAATTTGTGCAATACCGAAAAAACTGCTAAGGAAAGATATAAGGATTCTTAAAGAAACATATCCATTGAATAGAAAAGATCATATAAAGAAAAGATTGCAGAAGTACAGAAATTGGATAAAGAGTGAAAAGGCAAGCATACTGCAAAACGATGCTGAAAACATGTTAAGAACCATCTCTTGTGCCAATAGTAGATACTTTTGGCAACTATGGAAAGAAAAAGGCGAATCAACTACTTTGGTCCTAGATAATCCAATATCAGAAGAGACATGGACGACCCACTTTGAAGCCTTATTCGGAAACACGGATGAAAAACCATCAACAACTTCGAGCAAACTCCGATCATCTACAACCCATGGATGCATCTGATAAAGAGGAAATTCTAAGTTTAATCAAGAGATCCAGCTCTTCAAGGGCAGCCGGTCCCGACAGGTTATCTAACGCCCTCATGAAAGAAGCACTTGAAAACTGGGCCTCTTTCTGTGAAATCCTCTTTTCAAGAATATTTGAGGAAAAAAGAAACTCCCAGTCTTGGAAGACTGCAATAATAAGCCCCATTTTCAAGCAAGGAGACAGGTATGAGGCTAAAAACTACAGACCTATCGCATTATTAGACATGAAAGGAAAGATTTTTGCCATGGTGATTCTAAAAAGGCTAAAAGATTGGATCAAAGACGATAGACGTCCACCAAACTGGATTAGTGAACGAGGTAGGATGCAATTTAAACGTACAACTCTTCGATCTGTTGAAACATCCTGCTATTAAAAACAATGAAAAAATCTACCTTGCGCGCATCGAGTTGAGAGGCCTTTCATAGCATCGACCGTACTTTGCTTTGGGGAAAACTAAAAGAAAAGGGATGTCCAAATGATTTATTGGAAGCCATCCAGGAATTGTACTCAAACACAACTCTACAAGTAAGATTGGATGGATACGGTAATCTGTCCAAAAATATTGAAACATCAAAGGGGTTAAATCAGGGTTGCCCATTGGCAGCAACCCTGTTTAACTTCTTCATTCACAATGTCAAAGAAGACCTAACCAGTAAAAAAAGTTTCTACCGAAAATAAATGGTAGAGAAGTGGGATGGCTCCTCTATGCAGATGACATAATCCTGCTACAGATGACCAAAATTGGTCTACAAAGAAAACTTCTATTACTCTAGTCCTACACTGAAAGAAATAATTTGCAGATAAATGCAGAGAAAAATGTCATCATGGTGTATGGAGAGACGGCCAGACAAAAACATCTAAAAATACCTGGTGGCTTGACAACGTAAGACTCCATGCAGTCAAAGAAATGAAATACCTCGGAGTACAAATAAGCACATATAAAAATGAAAGTCCATGGAAACAGAAATTATGGAAAAAGATACAACAGCTGACTGCACAAGGGAGAGCCATAGATAAAAGATTTGGCAAATTCTCATTGACGCCGATCTTTAATTTTTACAAACAAAAGGTGAGACCTGTTCGAATCTACTGAGCGGAAGCCTGCCCGGGCATACAGAAAAGAGACATCATACTGCCTGAAAGGGCATTTTTGTAAGAAGATCTTACAGCTCCCCCAAGCAATACCAGTGGCCGTCATATTTCATGAATTAGATCTCAACACCGCATCTGCCATAATCCAATGGAATAAGCTCGCACTATACAGGAAAGCTATAATAAATCCAGGATCCTTACAATTTGAATTTCTAAATAGCAGAGGGAATGATGAAGATGAAACTTTCATTAAGATCTGGAAGACAGAATGTGAAGTCATCCTTACTGATACGGGACTATCGAAAGCAACTCTCTGCTCGAACCCCATGTTAATAAAAAAGAATATACTGGCAATTGATTGGGATAGTACATCAGGAAAAAGTCTGTCTTCGAAAATTCACTGCTTGAACAAAAACTCCACCGGTAATCTAAACCAAACAAGAATTTATCTGAAAAAGTTACCAAATGGTTTCGACCTAAACTTGCTAATGAGATTCCAGCTGAATGACCTGCAAAACGGAACCACTCGAAAAGGATATAAAAAGGATGAATCTGATGGTTGTAGATTCTGCGAGAATGAGAGTGAAACACTGAAGCATCTTTGTCTCTTCTGCCCGAACTTGAAGGATTTAAGATCTATCCATATGCTGAACGCGATACATAAGAAAGATGGAATAGATGCAGAAAAATGGTGGGATTTGATATATGGAATCGCTGATCAGAAAGCCAACTATGCCACTGCCAACTTTTTAAAATCACTGTTCCAAAAGCTGGAGCCAAGGACGGAAAATTAGTAGTAATGAAAGCAAATACATAGAAATCAACGGAACTTTGTATGATAAATGGACCGATTGCCACTTAATTGATTTGTTTTAATTTTTAATTTTCAAAAACTGTAAGAAAGACACTAACTTCTTTTTATTGTTTCATTGACAAAGAAAAACAAATAAGGTTCAACAATGAAATAACCCCCCCCCCACCAATACCCCCGTCACAGCCCCTGTAGTCCTTCCCTCCATCCATTCCCCAACCTCTCTTTCAGTTGAAGATGTCCAAAAGTTTAAGTCTTTGGGGGCACCATTGTTCCCCTCAATTCCCCTTTCAAGTATTCCAAGGATTCCCTCCAATCCGCATAAAAGGTTTCCAGTTTGTTGTTGGCAGCATACGTTGCCCATTCCAATGAGACAATGTCCCACATTTTCCTCAGCCATTCCTGCTCTGTAGGGACCATGGGGCCTTTCCACTTCTGCACAATGAGGGACATTGCAGCCAACGTAAATATTACTTTCGCCTTGGTACACACCCGCCTTTCCACTTCGTTCTCCCGCCCGCTTATCCCCAATATGATCTCCCGGGGATCCTGGTGAGCCTCCTCCCCCAGAGCCTGAGCAAGCACGCTCATGATTATGCTCCAAAAAGGTTGTATAACGGGGCAATCCCACCATACGTGCATAGCCGTGCCTATTTCCCCGCAACCCCTCCAGCACTCCCCTGAGGTAGCAGGATACATAGCGTGGAGTCGGGCAGGAGTGTAATGCCAACCATACAAATATTTGTACCAGCAATCCCGCAGCTGGATCGCTTTTGCAACCTTAGGGATCTGTCACCACTGCCTCTCCCAGTCCCTCTGCTCCATTCGAACCCCAGAGTACCGCCCCCAGTCCTCCCCATGAAGGCCCAACTGACACTCGGGCCGGTTCTCTCCAACTGTTTGTACAAATCTGAAATTAACCCCCTAGAAACCTCATGGGTTGTTACGAAGTGGGTTAAATCTCTAGTCGCGGCCCTCTTGACCTCTGCAGACATAACCCAGTGCCTGATTTGGAAATACCAGAGCCTCTCCCGCACCCCAGGCCGAACTTCAGTTTGCATTCCTCAAATGTTTTCACCCCCTCCCCAGTGAACATGTCCCTCAAGGTTCTACACCCCCCCTGCTCCCATGCAAGGAATGCCCCCCTCTCCAGTCCCGGTGAGAAGTCCTCATTAAAGAGAGGAGTAAACGGCGAAGGGAAAGTTGTGATCCCCTGCTTCTCTACTGCCCGATCCCAACTGTCAACCACACTTTTAGTGATGGCACTCAAATAAAGGTGGGCCGGTCTCAGCCTACGTGGGAGCCACAGGACCTCCCCTAGGTGGTGTCGGGCAACTGCCCTATCCATCTTCACCCAATGCTTCAGGTAATCCTTCCAGAACCACTCCTTGATTCCCTAAGCTGTGCCGCTTCATGGTAGCGGCGAAAGTCGGGAAATGCCAAGCCGCCATCTCCCTAGATGCTGTAAGTAACTGCCTGGACAGACGCAATCTCTTCCCACCCCAAACGAATTCCCTGCCCCCCTACCCAACCAGGAGATGGGCAGGGCTCCCCACTTCCGTACATCTTTTTTAATTGCTAGGAGAATCGGCTCGTAGTTTGCTCTGTACCAGCCCACCAGCGAGGGGGTTATCTTTACTCCCAAATACCGCAACCCAGACGGGCTCCACTTGAACGGGGACATTTCCCTCGTCTCCCTCGCCTCTTGCACCCCCAGAGACAAATTCATCAATTCCGACTTTTGGAAGTTAACACGCAAGCCTGAGATTTCGCTGAAGGTGGTTAGTAGGGCCATGCATGCTTGGAGAGACCCCTTTGGGTTAGTTAGTGTGAACATATCATCGGCGAAGGCCGCTACTTTATGTTGGTTCCCTCCGAAAGGAATACCCCTAATGTCTTCTGCCTGACGGAGTGCCAAAAGGAGTGGCTCCAGATAGATAGCGTAGAGTAGCGGGGAGAGGGGACACCCCTGCTTCGTCCCCTGCTGGAGCCTAAAAGACTGGGACATCTCCCCATTAACCAGGATGCGTGACGTGGGGTTCTTATAATTAGCGGCGACCAGGTTTATGAAACCCTCCCCCAGTCCCATCGTCCCCATCACCTGAAATAAGAACGACCACTCCACCCGGTCGAATGCCTTTTCGGCATCAAGTGCTAAAAGGACTGCCGGAGTGGCCATCTTATGCGATTTCTCCACCAGGTGACCGACCCTCCTTATGTTGTCGGCAGTTTGCCATCCCATTACAAAGCCCGACTGGTCTTGGTGAATTAGCGAGGGTAGGTGTTTTTCCAGACGCCTTGCCAAGATCTTTGTGAACATTTTTGCCTCTGTGTTGATGAGGGCAATGGGATAATAGGAGGTGCATTCCTCCAGATCTTTCCCTGCTTTATGAATAAGAATAATTTTAGACTCTTCCATCGTCGGGGTGATTCTGCCTTTGGCGCCAAATTAATTAAATAGCTGCGTTAAATGCAGGACCAAGAGATGGGAGAATGCCTTGTAGAAGGAAGCGGGATACCCGTCGGGCCCGGGAGCCTTGTTTCGGGGAAGGGATGCTATTGTCGCCCTCACCTTGTCCTCCGTAATGGGTCGGCCCAGCTCCCCGCCCTCCTCTCTGGACAGTTGCGGGAGTGGTAAGTTCCTTAAGAACTTTCTGTGGGAGTGGGGCTGGGTGCTGAGAAGAGTAAAGGGTTTCGTAGAACTCCACCAACCTCCCCTTTATTTCATCAGCTTGGGTTAGTCTCCTACCCCCCTGGTCTTTAATAGCCGGAATTACTTTCTGTTCCCTATGACCCCTCAGGAGGCGAGCTAGCAGTGAGCCTGCCTTATTGGCCTTAGCATAACATTTTTGGCGAACACTCAACATAGCTTCTTCTGCCTTCTTGGTTCTTAAGATCCCAAGCTGGCCCTCCGCAAGCCTGTACTCCCTGTGAACTTTCCTCGTGGGGGTTTCCCGCATCCGGGTTCTAGCAGCCTCGACCTCGCTCTCGAGCTGAGCCTCCAGCCCCTTAACGTTTTATTTCTCTCCGCCTTTAATGCAATGAGTTCCCCCATCAGAGTAGCCTTAAAGGCGTCCCATCTTGTGCTCAAGCTCGTGTCCATGCAGGTGTTCCTTACAAAAAACTCCTGAATCCTGCCCTCCAGCTCCCTACCTATCACAGGATCCCTCAAGAAGCTCCCCCGGGAATTTCCAGCCCCACACCCCCAGCCTTCGCCTTCCAAGCCTCAGGTTCATTTGCACAACCTTGTGGTCGGCTTTTCCCAGAGGGCCCGCCTACATCGCCTCTACCACTCCAAGTAGACTGGCAGAAACCCAAATATAATCAATACGGGACTGGGTCCTGTGAACATCCGAAAGGAAGGTAAAACCTTCCTTGTCTCCCCGTAGCACCTGCCAGACATCCCGCAAGCTGGCCTCTTCCCACCTTTCCCTCAATAGAGGAGAGGCTACCACGCCCCCCCCCTTTCATGACGGGAGAGGTCCCGACTCCTGTCCCAAGCCAAATTAAAATCCCCCATCAGAACCACTTGACCCCTCGCAAAATTCTCCAGGACACTCAAGGTATCCCGCAGGAACTGATCCTGGCCCACATTGGGGGCATATACCGACGCAATAGAGTAGCAGGAACCCATTATTGTCCCCCTCACCATAATATACCTTCCATTACTATCTCTGAGAATCTCTTGTAGCCTAAAATCGACCCGCCCTTCCAAAGGCTAGGGCAACGCCCCCCCCTCTTCGTAGAGCCAGACGCAAACCATATCTGCGGTAACCCCTTTAGGCAAAGCCGGCCTTGATCTTGCCACCTTAAGTGAGTTTCCAGCAAAGCCAACACGTCCGGCTTGTGGGATCTAGTGAATTGCTCCAGTTTCGTACGCTTGAGGGGGAGTTAAGCCCCCTCACATTATGTGTTAGCCACCGCAAAACAGCGTTTGAACATGTGGCGCCCCCTTCAACCAGCCCTTCGGGACGCCCCAGATGCACCCCGGCCACCATCTCCCCTTCCTTCCTGGTATGGGGCTCGGGCTTCCTCCTCCCCCCCTCTGCCCTCGTTGGCCCCCCATCCACTATCCACTCAAGACTAACCTTCCCCATTGTCTGCTGTGACCACCCCCCGCGCTGCCCCCTCCCTTCCCACCCACCTTCCCCCCCAACTTGAATTGGGAACGAAGATCCGCCTCATATGAGCCCCCAACTCCCCGAAGGAGGTGCCGCGCGCCTGCTGTCCCGTTCGAAACCCGCAGGGCAGCCCCTCCCGGCACTCGGTCCCTCTCGTGTCCCCTCCAGCTCTCCCTTGGGGAGAACCCCACCACATAAGGCACGCTGCCAGCTCCACCCCGCTGGCGGACTCCCCTCGACCCCCTCCGTTCCCCCCACCATCCGGACCCCAACTTGGAAGGTGAACCGAAACCCCCATACTCCCCTCTCTGTACTCACTTGTCCTTGCGTGTTCCAAGAAGAGCACTACCGCCCCCCCCAGATCTGTAAACTGCCTATACCCCACCACCCCGTTTTAAGAACTGCCCCAGTTCGACACTGCTAAATTATCCCAACCCAGACGCTGCTCCCTCCTCCTCCCCTCGTGCACTCTCCCCTCTCCTCTCCTGCGGACCTCTCCGGCCCGCTCTCTTCCTTGTTTTTTCGCCAGCTGTCGACCATGACCACGGTCTGCTACTGTCGCCTAGGGCCGAGGCTCTCGGCTGGGCTCCCCCGGCGCCCCCCCCTCCATCCTCAAGGTCCAAGTGAATGATGTTGGCCGCCTCCTGCAATGTAGTAGCCCTCCTTTGGACTCCCTCCCACTCGAACACAAGCCCAAATGGAAAGGTCCACCTGTACTTAATGCCTCTTCCAGTGAGCTCTCTGAGGGCAGGCCCCATATTCCTCCTCTTCACTAGGGTGCTATTTGCCAAGTCCTGAAACAGGGCGATCTCCTGACCCTTGTAGCTCACTGGTTCCTGGAGCCTCACAGCGCGCAGGACCGCCTCTTATTGGGCATACCTCGCAAACGCGGGCACGTCTCGAGGCCTAGCGTTAGGTCCCCGGGAGAGCCGGCCCACTCCGTGCACCCTGTCCAACTCAATCGCTTCGGGGTCCCCCGCACCCAAAAGTCCCATGAAAAGTCTCTGCATTTCTCCCTTCAAGTCCTTGTCTCCTACCGATTCCGACAGAAGCTTCACCCTGATATTGACCCTTGATCTATTTTCGAGGTCCTCCACTTGGGCTTCTAAGTTGCGCGTCGCCAGGTCCAGACGATCAATAGCTTTCCCATTCGCTGTCGAATCCTTTTCCACCTCTTGCAGACCCCTTTCCAGTAGGTCTGTTCTCTCCCCTAGCTTGGCCATGTCCTGTTTCAGCTCTCCCAACGCAACATTCAAGTTGGATCTTATTAACTGAAACTGATCCTGAAATGTTTTAGCTAAGGTTTCTCCTAGAGCCTGCATCTCGCCTCTAAGGTCCTGTCGTGTCAGAAGCTCCTGGTCCCCGGCTCCCTCCCGGACCGGCTGCTTCTTGTGTTGCCCATTATCGTCCCCTCTGTTATCCCTGGTGTCCATTGCCGACCACATGGCGGGGAGGGTAGCCATGGGGTCTCCCATGCACTGGCCGGACCGCAACGCTTTGCCCTTGGCCCTTGAGGGGACCAGGTTCTTAGTGTCCTCAGTGTCATTAGGGCCCAAGGCTGGATATGTCCAACAACTCCCTGGTGCCTCTCAGCCCTCTCCAGAAACCTTCACAGCTGGCCACTGGGGGGTTGGGGGGGGGAGACTTGCGCCGTCCCGCTCTTACCAAGGTCCCCCCCACCTCTGAACCCCTCTTCATCCAGGGGGCTGACTCCAATGTAAGGCACCCGCTTCCCTCGAGGGCCCTGTCAAGTCCAGGCTGGCCAGGGGCCCAGAGGCCAGCCCCTCCAGCACCCCCGGAACCCCCCTCCCGGGGCTGAGCAGTGTCCACCTCAGAGCCACTGCGCCGACCCTCCTCCCTCCACGAGCAGGCTCCGCTGTCTCTTCCTCGCTCCCCAGGCCGAGGGAGAGCTGCGCCAAAAATAAATAAATAAAATAAATTAAAAAAATACCTCGTCACCCAGGCCCGCCCGCTCCAGGTGGCGGGGCCCTGTGGGCCAGCAGGGAGAAAGCCCTCCTCTTGCTGCCCGTGGTGCACCCGCTCCTCACCTACTCGGGTGGTCCCCTCGCCCCAGGCACAGCCACTCCGGCTCCGCCGCTCCCCGGTTGCCGGGGATCAGCACCTCTTCCACTGGCGGGGCAGTCCGGGCCCCGGGTGGCGCCAATCCAGAGGGTTGCTCGGGTCTCCTCTCTGCAGACTGCGTCTGTCCCCGCGGGGCTCCAAGCCGCCCGCACTGCCACGGCTGGCGTCGCGTTCCCGGGGCTGCCCTCCAAGCCAGCTGTCTCCCCCGACGTCCCTGGCGCAGCCGGTCGGGCAGAGGGCGCTCGTCACCGCGGCCAGGTGGCACTCTCCTGCATCGGCCAAGTGGACAGCCGGCACCACACACAGGCTGGGGCCGCGGCACCTCAGACTGTTTGCTGCTTGGCACCCTCACGCAGCCCCTGACTTCCGCAGCTGCCTTAAGCCCCCGGGGGTGGTGGGTCTCGAGCACATGCCTCAGGAAGCAGGAGCCGCCATCGGCACGTCTAGTCAATGCCGGCGGCCATCTTGGAATCTCCGACACTTATATTTTAACGAACGATTGGATAAGAAGTTAAATTGAACAAAATCGTAAAAGTTTGTAATAAACTACATACAATAAAATAAAAACAGAGATAAAATAGTGACTCTAGACCTAACAAGGATCTATTTCTTATCTAAATAGTAGTGATTGTAATCATTGAGACATATATAATTTATAGTGTTCAATAGAGTATAAATAACTCAGTGTAATTTGCTATTGTACACACAACACCTTTGCTTTTGGGCGTGTGCTCTTTCTCAACATGTTTCTGTTCATAACCCTAATAGTGGAGAACATTCATCAGGAAATTGAACAATTTTATCTTTTGGTCACTAATAAGTACTGGACTATGGAGTGCGGTGTCCAGTTAATCTTTGATCATACAGTATCCAGAATCAATAGTTGCTGTTCTCACATTGCAGGCTATTAAATAAAAACAAAAGACAAAACGTGCTATTCGTGCTTTTAGGGCTTAGTCTATTATCGGAGATCACAAAGTATCTTAGGGCCAAAATCTGATTAAAGAATTACCTCAATTGGGAGGTGGGGGTAGTCCGGCAGTGTCAAGTCTTGTGATTAGACCTTGGTCTGGGCACACTTTGTAAAGAACACACAAATAATGGTGTTAGGGCATTACCTTTGATACATACTTGCTCATGCAATTGTCTAGTCTTTTGAGATTCGAAATCAATGGTGTATTCACCTGAGTAACTGCCCATTAGTACATCTCTCATTCTCTCCTTTGGTAAGCTCTGCCTGTAGTCACCATATGTAGGTAACTGTAAATATATTAAGGGCTGATCAGTCTCTGAAGTACCATCACCACCCAGCTTCGCAGGTTGGCTCACAAGGTCAGGCTCTAGTACATTTTACACAACGTTTACCAAGAGACTTCTAAACTGGAGGGGAACTACAATGTTCAGCCAGACTGCCTCAGCAGGCCTACTCAGGTCCCTCATGAGTAAGCACTGTCCAAAAGCATGACAAAAACAACCTTCAGCCAGTTGGTAAATTCCCTGTTGGACCAGTTTGCTGCTCACGTGCACAGGAAATGTTCACTTTATGCACATTGCATAGGTTTGAGCATGTACCATATGCTAGATTCCATGCTTCACAAATTGAGGCATAGCAAGAACAATAATTTTATCTTGATGGTACCACTGTGGCATATTGCCTGGTACCTGGCCCTTCCTTGAATGTCCAGCCTTCCTCCTCAGACTTAACTGTTGTGCCATGACCTGATCTCTTAGGTATAGGGTTGAGATATTAAATTATCTGCCAAGGGGATTCCAAGATGGCCGCCTAGGGAGCAGGACGCGTCGCCCCGCGCTCCCGACCTGCGTTCTGATCCGGACCAGTCCACGGCTTTAGCTGCCCTCCCCGGCATCTGGACGACTCGCCGGTGCTTCCTGGAGTATCGCGGCCTCCCGCGATTATTGTCACCTCCAGGGCGGACTGTGGAGTGCACGCCTGCGGCTGGAGGCACCACAGCGGTTCAGATCTGGTGAGCCCTGTTGGAGAGTGGGCCGGATCCCGGGAGCTGCGGGGGTCTCTGGGCTACGGCGGCCGGCGCTCGCTGTGCGGCTGGTGTCCTCCCCCCCCCCCCGCGGGTCCCGGTGGGCCGTGCGAGGGGAGCTTCAGCGGGCAGCCGCCGGGGTGCTATGCCCCTCCCCTTGTTCCCTGGAGCTCTGCCCGCCTGGCGGTTCTTGGCCGACTGGCGTGATGGGGTGTGGGGGAGGCCCGCGGCCCGGCCCTGGGGCCTTCACTGAGGACACAGAGAAGTCGGAGCGCCCACCCCCTCCTCGGAGGTTTATGAGGATATCTGGGAGGCCCGCTTGGCTCCGCGAGTGGCGGGGTAAGAGGAATTTCGTTGCACCCCGCGGGTGCACATCTTCAGAGGTGAGGAGGAATTCCAGGTGGACAGCGGTGGGCCCAGTTCTAACTGTCGGAGAGGGTGGACTCCCGGTGGGGCGGTGGTGTGGGGCCCTCGGGGGCCGGAGCAGGGAGCGGCTCACCTGGTGCTATATTAAAGAGACTCACGCATGGCCTATACTGAAGAGACACTTACGCGGCACGCACTGGAGCGGGGCCCCCTATCTCAATCCTTGCCCGCCACCAGGGTGATTCTGCTGGGTTTGGCCTTGCTTGGTTGGTGCGCAGCTGCTTAGGATTTGGCCCGCCTTGGGGGGTCCTTGCTCCTGCTGTCCTCCGCCTGGGGTTCTGCAGCCCGGGAGTTGTTACTGTGTCCCCGGGCGCCTTTTTGGAGACGGGGGCTGTCGGTGCCCTTCTAAGCCATGTCACGAATTAAGAACAAAGATAGTCCGCCCCAAGGGAAGACCCCCAGGAAGACGCCAGAGGGCCCCCTCACGAAATTTTGGACCAGGGAGGCGGACGCAGTCGAGGACACTCGGGCATCCCAGGACTCCTCGGAGACCGCCCCCGCGTGTTCCCGCGAGGGTCAGGACAGACCAATTACCCAAGTGATGCTTTCGCAGTTTATGGGAGAGTTAGTTGAGAAAATGACTGCTGCAGGGCAGCAACAAATGGATAAACTGCGCGAGGACTTAGCTGCAAATCTAAGGGACCTTAAAAGAGATGTCAATAAAATCGAGGAGCGTGTGGACACTAATGAGCGGGCCATACAGGAGCTGACTGAGGACGCCAGAAAAACGGACACTTTGCTTGAGTCTCTGGCTGTGGCCATGCAAAACCTGGAGTTAATGGCATAGGACCTAGAGAACAGGTCTCGAAGGGCAAATAGAGTGAAATCATTGCCGGAAGATGTCCAGGACCAGCAGCTAGGCCCAGTCTTGAAAGCCATATTTGTTGATTTGCTGGAAGGCTAATTCCGACCCTGAAATGCAGTTCGATAGAGTCCACAGGGTGGGCATAGGGCTGAGCCAGGATCCAGACCGCGAAACGTTCTGGTTGCCTTCCATAGCTATGCAATGAAGGAGAAGGTTATGGAAAGAGCGAGAAAGGCAACCCGTATTACCTACAATGGCCACGAAATTTCGCTGTATTAGGACCTGGCGAGGAGCACCCTAATTAAGAGGCGGCGGATGGGTCCGGTCCTGTCCTTCTTAAGATCACAGCATATCTGGTACAGTTGGGCCCACCCCTTTGGGTTATCTTTTATGTGGCAAGGTTTCCATCACAAGGTCACTACCTGCGATCAAGGCATGTCTTTGTTGGGCCTAGAAGAGCAGACCCCCGCCCCCAGTAGAGGGCACCGTCAATCCATCCGCCACTCGGAAACCATGGGAATAGTCTACAGCCAAGCGCAGGAGAGGTCGCAAGAGACCTACAGATTTGGACCGCGCGAAGCCTTTTGCTGGTGGGCCCACTGACCGGTTGACGGGGCGGAGTGGTGATTCATCAGGATCATGAGACTTTCATGGGCAGAGATAGGTTAATGATTGAGCCCGGGGAGGGCATTACCGACAGCTGTTCATGAGTGGTAGATGGGTTGTTTGAATGGGTTGTGGGGGTGGCGGGTTGGAGGTGGGGGGGCGGCCGGTAGTCTTGGAATGGGGAAGGGTTTCCCTGTGTTGGGAGTTTCCGGGTTGGTTAATGGGATCGGCTCTCGTGACACATCACAAGGGGGGCTAAGGGCCAGTCGTTCCCGCCTGGAGGGGGTTTGGGTGGGGGAGGGGAAATTAGAGGTTCTAGATCCAGGGTTCAGGCTGAGGTGCCTGGGCATGGCGCACTTGGTAGATGCGCATAACGCTAACAATAAGGGTAATTCTTGAGGTGCTGCTCGCAGGGTTTTTCCAGTGTCAATATAGCCCATGTGAATCAGGCTAATGGCTAGCTCCCAGGTTGCAAAATTCCTTTCCCTAAACGTGAATGGTCTCAATTCCCCGGTTAAGAGGCAAAGAGTCGAGAGGTTTCTCAAGAGAGAGCAGCCTCAGGTAGTAGCCCTGCAAGAGACCCACGTACATACCAAGGACTCACACAGAATTAGATTTTGGGGGTATTCTAAAATGGTACAGGCCACCCAACCTAGCAAGAAAGAGGGGGTCTTGATTGCACTACGAGACGGGTCAGGTCTTTCCATTACAGACAGGCAGAAAGATACTCAGGGACGGTATCTGGCCGTGTTACTGGTGGGCATGGGCGAGATCTTCACGGTAGCGACTGTATATGCCCCTAATCAGGCCCAGGATGCCTTTCTACAAAAATCCCTTACGAGACTGGGGAATTTTGCTGTGGGTAACATAGCTCTTATGGGGGACTTCAACTTGGCGTGGGACCCCTCCATAGATAGGAGCTACGGACCGTGGGGGAGCCAGGGCAGCCCATCAGGGGAACCGGTAAAGAAACTGAGCGATTTGGCTTTGGTGGACACTTGGCGGGAACTTTATGGTCAGACAAAGGGGTATACCTTCTATTCACATGCTCGACTATGCATGGATCTCGAAACCATTTCTAGGGAGGGTCACAGCATTGGAGATAGGTGCAATCACATTGGGAGACCACACCCCTCTCACTCTGATAATGGCAGCCCTGCCTCGCTGTTTAGGGATCCGGTATTGGTGGAGGAGATAGAGAAGGAACTGGGGGAATACTCTGACTATAACAAGTGGGAAGACACCACCCCCCAGAATTGGTGGGACGCCCTTAAGGCCACTATTAGGGGAAGGGTTATTGCCATTAAAGCTAGAAGGGAACGGGAACTGAGGCTAGAGGAATCACGTTTGGAAGCAAGGCTAAAAGAGATCATGGCTCGCATGGGCATGGGGATGTCGGCAGCCATCAAAAAAGAATACAGAGCTGTGCGGGGTCAATTAAACCTCATCCAAACAAGAGGTGCCGAGCGTAGCATCCTTCGTCATAGACAAAGATACTACATCAAAGGCAACAAAGCTGACCGATTGCTGGCCAGAAGGTTGCGTAAGGAAGCAGGCGATAACAATAATAAAATTAAAGGGTGAGGATGGAGCTTAATTTACGTCGAATTCCGACATTGAAGCTCAATTTACTAAATTCTACACTGCCCTTTATAGCTCAAACTACCCCGATTACTCGGCTCAGGATGCTTACCTGCGGGAGGTTCACATTCGGTAGTTGTCGCAGGTCGATAGGGACGCGCTGGAGATTGAGATCTCGGCAGATGAGGTGAGGAGAGCTATTGCTAACCTTCCGCCCGACAAAGCCCCAGGCCCTGACGGGTTTGTTGTTGAATTTTACAAGACCCATAGGGGAGTTTCTGATTCCAATTCTCACCAAACTATTTAACTGTATAGGGGCGAAGGACTTTCTTTCCAATTCTATGAACGAGGCCAAGGTAATTCTGATATGTAAACCGGGCAAGGATTCGACAGACTGCGCGTCTTACCGTCATATTGCTCTAATTAACATAGATGCTAAGATTCATGCTAAGATTCTAGCTAACCACCTTGAATCCATTCTCCCCAAGTTAATTCAATGTGACCAGTCAGGCTTTATAAAGGGCAGACAAACCTCAGATAATGTTAGACGGTTGGCTCGTCTGGTTGAAAAGGCTGGCGATCGATGCCGAAAAGGCTTTCGATCGGGTTGAGTGGGGCTTCCTGTTTGCGGTCTTAGGTCGGATGGGGTTTGGCCCGGGTTTTATTACTAGGGTAAGAGCGAACTACCGAAGCCCGGTCATACTTCTTGCAATTAACGGCCAAGTCTCTGCCCAGATACCGGTGGGAAGAGGCACCAAGCAGGGCTGTCCGATGTCACCACTCCTTTATGCTCTCCACCTAGAGCCGTTCTTAGAGATGGTCAGAGGCGCTGATGACGTTAAGGGAATCCCATTTGGGGGAGAGATTCATAAGATTGCGGCCTTTGACGACGACATGATCTTATCGTTGACCCATCCGGACATCTCCCTGCAAGCAGTGGGAAGAGCGCTTTCCAAGTTTGGGAGGGTAGCGGGTCTAAAAATGAATGCCCATAAATCTGAGGTGCTTCCCCTTATTTTGCCTCCTTCAGCCATTCGGGATCTCAAAAGGGTCTACGACTATAGATGGGTGGACTCCTCTCTGAGGTATTTGGGGATCCAGCTGACCAAAGATGTGGGGCAACTTTATATAGCAAATTATCCCCCGCTTTTGCAGAAGGTGAAATCCAAGCTGGTAGACTGGGGACCCCTGGAGATTTCTTGGTTGGGTAGAGTCAATACTTTAAAAATGGAAATTCTCCCGCTCCTTTTATATCACTTCGCAGCCCTTCTGGTCCGGGTCCCTACCTCCATTTTCAGGGCCCTGCAGAAATTGACTAGTAGGTTTGTATGGAACCATAAGTGCCCAAGGGTAGCAGCTTCCACGATGAAGGCACTGCCGGAAAGGAGGTGGATTGGGAGAACCTGACTTCCGAGTTTACTATGTAGCAGCACAATTGAGGATTATTAGGCAGCGGAATGATAGAGGCAAGGTGTGGCGGTCGATGGATAGAGCGGTGGTGGGGAAGGACCTGGAGGGGGTTCTGTGGCTCCCAAAGCAGGACAGACCGACCAGAATGTACTGCAGCACAATAATGTCAACAGTAGGGGAGGCCTGGGATCAAGCTGTAGTGAGAGCTCGGATTACCTCCTTCTCATCTCCGTTCTCACCCCTGCATGGTAACCCACAATTCTCCCCAGCGGCCGCATACGACCTGAACTTCGACCCATGGTTTTCGGGTGGTTGCAGGATGCTGTGAGATATGCTGCAGGCGGGGGAGGTGAAACAGTTCGAGCACTGCAAGAGGGATTTTGGAGTTGGGGAAAAGCAGAGGTTCTCGTATCTCCAGATCAGACACTGGCTATCTCATCCATCAATAAAGCAGGCAGGCTCTCGCTCCCTAACCCACTTTGAAAAATTCCTAGATACGTAGTCGGGAGATAAGGGGTTAATCCCCTCCATTTACAGATTAATAAAACGCGGCCGCGGAGTGGTCGACGAGTGGAGCAGTCCTGCAGTCACCCTACTCTATGCTGTTTTGAGCGGAGTCCTTCTGCTCTGTTTACTCTGCTGGTCAACTGGGAGGAGCAGTGGTTAAAAGCCCATTTAGACCGCGGAGCGGCCGCGGAGTGGTCAACAAGTGGAGCAGTCCTGCAGTCATGACAGGCAGGACGGCGCCGGCGGAGTTCGAGGAGCATCGCCCCAGGAATACAAGATCTAAACGAGACGGCCTGTCCCCCCACAACAAGGAGAATGAGGACCCGGTCGGACGGGACGAAGTTGCAGAGATAAGAGGTAAAAGAAAGACTGGAAAAGGTACTGGTCTATCTCCGGTAACACTAAGATCAAGACAGCAGCGTATTCCCGTTTTAAAGATGCCTCTTAATAACTCTAACATCATCAACACTACCAACAACTCTACCCATGAGTCGTTCTCCCCAATCATCTCAAGCACCTCTCCTGCTAGTGCACCCCCGATACTTTTCATCACCCAGAACCCTGAATTCTCGGATCAGCCAGTACGTGATGGCAGGAGAATTCTTGTGACTCCAGTGCAGAGGGGGGAGATAGAGGTAGGGCGAGTACCACATGATGAACCTTGCGAAATCACGCAGGTGTTAAAAACTGGAACTATCGATTGCACTAGCACGACCCCCATTGACATTTTCGGCGCCTTCTGATGCAGACTTAGTGACAGACTTAGCGTCTGCTTACAAAAATGGTCCCAATGTCACTTCCACTTCCACTCCCACTGACCCAAATGGTAACTCCATGGGAGCAAACAAGGCAAATCAATCTGCATTCATTGACAACAGCCCTCCACCAGCCCCACTTACCGTGCTTGATGCGGGGAGGTCGGGGGGAGCTCTCCTTCATGGTCCGTGTGGCCCGGGAGGTGCTCTGGAGGTGCCTGTTGCAGGGGCGCGCTCTTCGAGAGGGTTTGCACTGGTGTTGTTGACGACGGCCCTTCTCGGGGGTGTGGAGGTCACGGCAGACGTCCATGCGCCCGCGAAGGAGTGGAATATGGTGACACAGGGGAGGGGGGCGGGGGGAGAACGGTCTCGTTGCCGCGGGCGGTGCCCCGGCATGAAGACGACGCTGCACCTCGTGAGCCCGGCACAGCAGCCACTGTGATAGCGGTGTCAGTGGTGGCTGCTGACGGCGCTGATTGTGGAGAGCGGGGGGAGGAGGGGGGGGCCCTGCCCGCAGGGCCAGATGCGCAGAACGAATCCCCAGTGAAGGAGGGGGAGAAAAATCAAGCTGTGGCTGGGAAGGGGGAGGATCTTGCAGCCCAGCTCACAACAGGAGAGGACACTGACACCTGTTGGCAGCCTGAAGGTATGGCAAAGGCCAGGCGAGACAGAAGAAAGGAACGCGCATTTACAGCACAGAAACAAAAGAAATTGAACGGTGGGAAACAGTCCACAAAACCCTATTACAGAGGACCTACTTAAAAAAGCATAACATTTAAAGCCCATTCCCTCAATCAGATGGCAACCTTCTTTAAAAAAATAGGGAGCAAGCACCACCACACCACAAAAAGAAATCTCGGATGGTGAGCTTCTGGAGGGGTGGGTGGCGGTCGAAGAGTCCATTTTAACAGAAAATCCAACCAACAGACAAGAGGAGAGAGGTGCCGCTAAACAGATGATTGTGGCCAAACCATTACAACTTGAAACGACTGTAAGGTGGCACTTTGGGAAACCTCCTCTGGCCTCGCCCATTCCCCACCCTCCCACAGTGATGGTAGGTGCGTCCCCCCCCCCCCCCGGGACACAACCTGACCATTCATACCACTGATATCCTGAAGATCACCCCCTAGACTCCGGAGGAGAGGGGGGACAGACCCGAGGGGCCTCAATGTGGATATCCGCTAGGGGAAGCCTCAGGTTATACCCCCCTCGACCGCGCGAAGGAATTGGAAAGTCCCCCCAGACGTAACAGGGCTTCAAGCCAACCCCAAAATTACCTGGTAAAGACACCGCCGTGCGGTGCCCTGGGAAAACCAATACTGGTCGCCGAGGCGTGCCCAACCCCAGGTAGACCAAGGGTGGGCAGAGACTCCTTACCAGGGAGTGCAAAGGAAACACCACACAAGAAAACAGACCTAATGGGAATAATGTCCACAGTGATGATCGCCCTAACACCTTTCAACAAACTGTACGAAGCCCTGAACGACTCGGTGAAAGATCAAGCAGCAATTATGGCCACAAAACTAATATACTTGGAAAAATACATACTGTCCAAGGAAGCAAGACAAGAGAACACCCGAGACCAAGGCTCATCGTGCTCAATGGACGTGGAGTGGAAAACACAGGGATCCCAGACTAGTGACAACAGCTGGAACAAAAACAGTGACTTGACCCTGGACCTGGAGGGTAACAACTCAAGAGTCCAGATGAGTGATAATAGTCAGAACAAACCCAACGTTCAGTCGTTTAGTGGAAAGAAGATGGCGACCACGCTGGAGAATGGATGCATTAATTTGGATTGCCCAGGTATAACCCCGATTGCAGCGGAAAAGGGGTTGGGGCGAAAATCCAAAAGTAAATGCCTAAATGTAAAACAGAAAGGCCTTGAAAACTTCTTTAATAAGAAGTTGAATCCAGTGGATAATCCACACCCAAAAATAACACCAGCTCTGGATAAAGTGGAAGCCAAGAAGGTATTACTAAAGATACAGTCTCCACCAAAACTGCCAAGACGTACCGCAATAGCGAGACGAAGAATGGGGAGGAGTGAAACCTCTAATGTAAAATCATTGGGAAAGGGAGATTCGAGAAAAAGAAAATACTCAGAGGAAGAGAAAGTGGAGGAAGAGTTCAATTCCATGGAAGCTCTATTGAACTTAAGCACATACACTGTTGAGGACTCTGAAACAGACATCCCACCTCCTAAGTCTAGATCACGAAACGAAAGTGTGCTCAGTTGTGACCAAGCACCGGACCTTTACCCAAGGCATCAAAGGGAGAAAAAGAATAGTAAGGAACAACAAAGGCCAATGGAAATGAAAAGGAAGGGCCAAAAGCCTTCTCGATCCCAAACCACAAAGATAAGAAGAGAGAGCAACTCTCCTCACGTCAAAATAAGCATGAGAGGCAAAAGGCCCGGGCAGAAAGAGCCCAAAGCCGGGAGGAACTTAGAGCCTCTTCCCAGCAATAGGCAACTAAATAAATTAAGAGACCGAAGTAGAGGCCGTTCACGGCAGGAGAGGAGTAAGGAAAGGACAAGGAGCAGAACGAACAAACGAATGACGACAGATTTTGCGATCTTCAAGCTTGAGAGAAGGTCTAGAAAGCAAGACGACTTCAAGCTAAGTAGAAACTCATTGTTGTACATCTTTGAGCAAGTCCCAAACCTTCGATACCTGACCTCTCAAGACTTAAAAATCGTCGAACTGTGTGAGAATGGACGGAGTGACCAGGCCTACTTACATATATCGCCGCCACTAATAAGCAACATCTTGTAGGATGAGAAAGACAACCTCTGGTACTTGGGATATGAATTGAGAGAAATCCAGGCAATTCAAAAACCGCAGTACCACCGGACGCATAGTAACTCAGTGACGAGATCTTCAACTAGAACCAACAGCACCTGACCATAAAGGCCTTCATAAAGATAAAGAAAATCGCTGGCTGAGTCAAAAGTCCCACTCTACACAGGACAAGCGAAATACATATGGCCCCAATGGGCTGAGGGCTAGGAAGACGAGGGAGGAGTCACCCCATCAAGACAGTAGGAAACACTCTGAGCGTAATCGAGTAACAAACCCGGAAAGATGGCCAAAAGGACAGGGTGAAAAAATAAGAATTACAATAGCTAGAAGCCCCCAGAAACCGTCTCGAGTGGAGAGAGGTTGCGAAATCGGGAGCCCGGACAGACAACACAATAGAAGATGGATATCAAATACAAGACACTATGCAAATAAAATCTAGCTATTAGTGGATAGAAAATCCTTGGTGAGCCAACTGATGAAGCAACTGCCCCTGATAATGGGCTCATGGAATACACAAGGGTTTTCCCACATGACGGCTAGCTCAGATTTCAATTTAGGAGCGTTTTACATCCTGTGTTTGCAAGAAACCTGGTTGCTGACGAAACCTTATCTAGACGGATACACCTTGACCTTTACCCCGACAGAGAAGGGAGCCGCGGGAAGACCAAGAGCGGGTCTTGTGACGGCAGTAAGATCAGGATGTGGATTAGTGCCTCTGGCGGACCTACATCTTTCTCCACTTATCCAGGCGACCAGACTAGAGTGGCAACAAGACCGCGCTGGAATGGGGAAGGAAAGTTCCCTACAAAAACTCCTAGTGATTAACACATACTGGAACCCGGCTGAGACTACCACAAACCAATACCTAGAGGGCATCGATAATCTCCTGGAGGATGAAAAGTGAGATCTACAATGGACGGGGACAGAGCTAAACGATGGGGTAACCTGATGGACAAATGGGATATGCACAATCTGCACTGGCTGCGTTCTAAAGAGAACAAGAAAATACCAACATGGCAAAGAAATGAACAAAAAGGAACTATCGACCACACTTTTGTATCAAAGGCTCTACTGAGTGTGGCAAAGTCTTTTGACGTGGTGGAAACGGAAAACAGCGACCACAACATTTTAAAAAGGACCTGGCACTTTTGCAAACCAGTGCAAGAGCTTATGATGCAAGGTCTAGAAGCTAACCCCAGTGGCAATCGTTTAAGGTTAACGGCGAAAGCCATCAGTGAAATAACTTTGGCCTACAAAAAATCAGCAATAAGCTTATTGATAAGCCAGCCGGAGTTGTCACGGTGGACTATGTGCCGTTACTGGAAATTTACTGCAGACCAAAGCAACAAGTGGACCCCAAGAAAGTAGTCCACAAACATAGCTATAATAAGGAACTGGTGAAGCAAAGAGCGTCGTTGAGAAAAATCCGCAGACAGGCGCAAACCGCTAATTCTACAAACTTGCAAGAGAAATATCGCTTAGCGCATCGCCAGTATAAAAACTGGTTGAGACACCAGTGTGCAAGTCTTTTACAACACAACGCTGAACAAATGCTGCGTACACTTGCGAAGAAAAGCAGTCAAGAATTCTGGTCCTTGATCCACGCGAAAACATCGAATAGCCAGACCAATCTCCAGAACAACGTCAGCGAAGAGAAATGGGTGGACTTCTTTGAGTCTCTATATAAACAAGAGGACAACCAGCTGCTGAGCATCTGGGGGCGTCAAGCACCAGGTTGGGACATACCTTGTGATAGTGACTCAATAACAACGAAAATGAAAAAGCTAAAAAACTCTAGAGCGCCAGGGCCAGATGGCATTTCTAATATTGATCTGAAGAACAACGTTGCTATATGGGCGCCACTCATTGGTCAGATCTTTCAGAATTGTAATCTCTCTAAATCTGTGCCCCCTTCCTGGAAGACCTCAAATGTGGTCCCGATTTTCAAAAAAGGAGCGAAAGATGATCCAAGAAACTACCGTCTGATAGCGCTCTTGGATGTTATTGGGAAGGTTTTTGGCTCTTGCGCCCTGGAGGGCCTGAACAACTGGCTAAAAGAATCCAACTATAGAGACCAATTCCAGACAGGGTTTGTCAGAAACATCAGCACCACAGCAAATATCTTGATTTTATGCTCTCTGAAAGCAAGAGTCCAACAAGGAGCGCCAAGAATATTCATGGCCTTTGTCGACCTTGTGCAGGCGTTCGACCGGGTGAGCCGAGAACGCCTGTGGGATAAACTAGTTGGCAGGAACTGTCCAGATAAAATGTTGGCCCCCATAAGAGCTCTATACGAAGGCACTACCGTGAGAGTCCGGCTGAATGGTGCGGGGACACTGTCAAAGGTAATCCACACTGCCCGAGGAGTAAAGCAGGGCTGTCCCTTAGCGCCAGCACTGTATAATGCCTATATTGCAGACCTGGAAGACGACTTCATCAAAATTAGGTGCTTTCCCCCATCACTAGGAGGAGAGAAAATACAGAGACTCCTTTACGCGGATGATATCATCTTACTGGATCAAACAGTGGTGGGGTTACAAAGGCAGTTGAACAGCCTGCTTGTATATCTAGAAAACAACCATCTTGAACTAAATAAAACCAAAACCAAGATTATGGCTTTCGAAACAACAACTCGAACAGCAGGCAAGGAAAAATGGAGTGCCGAAAACGAAAAAAATCGAAATCGTAAAGAGCTTTAAATACTTGGGAGTGTTGCTAAGCAACAGCTCCACTGAAATTCCAATGCAAGAGATGCTAATAGCAAAAATAAAGACCTTGTCATGCCAAGCACGGACGATCGGCAAGAAATATGGAAGGTTCACATTGATCCCAGTCCTGTGCTTTTTCAAAGCCAAGGTGATCCCGAGCATAACATATGCAGCTGAAGCCATGCCCCAAATCCCGGAAAAGTTTTGGGACAGACTGGAAGGTCAATTTTGGGAGAAGGTGCTGGGGCTACCGATGTCCGTTCCCATATGCCACATCAGACAAGAACTCTGCCTTCCCTCTGTGAAGGGGATCGTGGACAGGAACACCCTGATGCTTTTCAGGAAAGTGATCATGGACGCTACAGAGCCTGTTTTCAAGATCTTGAAGATCGAATTGACTAATGGGAAGAACAGAATACTGGCCTCATGGGCGGATCACTGTGAAAACCTGCTACAAGAAGTGGCCTTGACGAGAGCAACCCTTATACAAAATCCAACGAAAGTTGTAAAAAAACTGATTGAATTAGATTGGATTAAAACGCAGGACAATGCCGCCTCCTACAAATCAACCAAAGACTTTCCAATAATTCAAAAGAGAGTTAATGAGGTGAGAGGGTATTTGGAAAAATTCCCGGACAAACGGCTGCGCAACACCTTTCTCAGAATCAGACTAAACCTCCTGAAGACAAACGAGATTTTGGCAAGAAGAGGAGCGTCAATTTCGGATAAGTGCCGATATTGTGACACTGAGCAGGTGGAATCTATCAGACACCTTTTGTTAAGGGGTAAGGGGACCCAAAAGGCTAGAGAAATCTACCTAATGAAACACCTGACCAACGCAACCACAGTGGACGAAGAAGCCTGGTGGTATGGTTTGATGGGAGGGGAAAAAAACGTGTGGACAATGACAGTGATTCTGTTTTTCAAACAAATTTGCCTTGTACAGGAGCTCAAAACAGGTTCAGGAGCTAAAAAGCCAATAATAACGGATGAAGGAACAAGTTGAAGACTTCACTTGAATCCTCCCTCACCAGGAACGACAGAACTTAATTTGGAGGGATGAACTTCCTTATTGTTTGTTTTGTAAAAATTGTAAATTTGTTTTACAATTAAATCAAATAAAATTTGTTTTTAAAAAAACGCAAAGAACCTATATATTCTAAGAACTGGGTGCAGGATCTTGGGTCAGGCATAGACGAACAGGATTGGCTTACGCTGTGGTCCCAAATCCCAAGACTTGCACAGTCGATTCAAATTTGCGAGATCTGGGTGAAGCTCCTTCTGTGATGGCACCGTACCCCCCTTAGCCTACACAAAATGTTCCCCACGTTCTCAAAGAAATGCTGGAGGGAATGCAATGAGGTGGGCTCATGGGCTCACATATGGTGGAAATGCCCAAAACTTGGTCTTCTGGTCTCAGGTTCAGAGGCCACGGTTCAGGTGTTGGGGCTTCGGAGGCCGGGTGCAGGGGTAGGGATCTGATGGGCCTAAACGCGGTCTTCTCTACTCTGCCTTCTAAAGCCGACAGTAAATTATATGTAATAATGATGCTGTCTGCTGCACTGGTCTTAGCTAGAAGGTGGAACCCGAAGGTCCCTCCTCAGGAGCACGAGTGGATTGCAAAGCTTTGGACATTGGTTGCTATGGAATGGTTAACTTGCTCGATCGAGGGTTGCCATATGCGCTTTCATGCAGACTGGGCCGGTCTATCATTTCTAAGGGATGGTGCACGCCGGGCCTGGTGCCCCAAGGTGATGGAACTCCTGGGCATAACTCGCCCTCAGGATAAATCAGACTTGTGAATTTTACCTTGACTGTTGTTCATGCCGCTACCTCATTTATTGATGTTGTGTTATCTCTGAACCTCTGGGATACGGGAGGGGATAGGGGAGAGGAAGCGGGGTGGAGTGGGGGGAATTGGGTGGGGCTTAAGGGCAAGGTTGTTGATTTCTTGTTACTCCTGTTTCTATGAAAATCTGCCAATAAAAATGTATTAACAAAAAAATGATCTGCCCAGGCTCTCCTTCAGAGCCTAGTTCCAAAGGACTTGGCTTTTGGCTTACAGCAGTTTAGGCCCCTTAAGGAGCTACCTAGTTGTCAAGAAATGTGCAACAAAACACTCAGTCTACCTTTTATCCACCAGTAGTTGGACTATATCCCACCACTGGTGCACAGGTAAGAACATTAACCGAATGAAGACCACACACACACCCATATCCAAAGTTCATCATATCAGAATCAGCAATTCTGACAATAAAATGGACTCCTGTGGAATAAACATTCAGCGATAGGGCCTGCCTTATCTTTGATGCAACCACATGTAACTTACCTAATCTTGTGGTAAAGAGATTTTTCAGTGGTTTGTCAAAGCCTCACTCTTAAATGTTGTGCACCATGTATACTGCCCAGGAGATTGAACATAGTCTGCTCCACTGTGATGCATGAACCTCCTGAGCTAACAGCAACCATATACTTTAAATTTGTCAACTAGAAACAGCATTCTTAGTGGCTGTGCCATATGCAGGCCAAGTCTGTGAAATCTAGGCACTGTGGGCAGAGAAAGCTCTCAACGCGCCCCTTATCAAATATGTGCTGCCCCGTGGGGGTGCGTGGCTAGGTATGCCATCGGCAAGATGGCCGCCTAAGAGTCTCCGACGACGTGAAGGCACAAAGTGCATTGGGCTCCTCTCCTGGCGCCCCATGCCACACAATAATGGGGCTGTGGCCTTCCTGAGTGTGGTGGCTAACGCAGTGTGTTTTCCTGGGCTTCAGGAGCGCTGGCGTCCTGCTGATCTCCGATAGTGGTCGGAAGGCGTCTCGAGGCAAGATGGTGGCTCCGGTCTTGAAGGTGAAAAGGTGAGATCTCATCTCGGCCCGACTGGTGCCTATAGTCGGAGCCGCCTGCAGAGGAAGAGCTGACCGCTGCCCCCTGCGGGTTCCATTCCATGGGGGAGGATGTGAGGCGGCCGGCGCATTTGTGGCTACGGCAATAGTGGGGCCGGTGTGAACATGACTGCAAGGTCGTGCAGTGCTGCCGTCGGCGCTGGGCATGCCCCGCTTGCCGGAGGAGTCGGGCCGATGAGGTGGCGATGACGAGAATGACAGGGAGTGAGATGGGGGTATGCTGTGGACACCCGAGTTGCAGCCAGCATGATCTGCACACTCTGATGAGGAGCCCAGGGCTTTGGAGGCGAGTGGCCCGCGCAACACTTCACACTATTGCAAACTGGCCCCCAGAGGAGCGCATGCACCTAGTCTGGTGGGGACTGCTTGCATCTTTGTGGTTCCTGCTTACACAACACTGGTAACTTGGCGCGCTACTCTGCATACTACATTGGCTGGATGTGGACTTCTCCAAGGAGTTGAATGGAGGTTTCTGCAGCCCCAGCGCCAGCAGTTATCCATCCTGCTGCACTTCTTGGACACTTTGCGGAGAACAACCCCCTTTGTAGCGCAAGCTGGATGTGCATGACCTGTGGCCTTCAGGAGACAGTGGTGGGGTTCCTCTTCTGAGAGGTGTGGCAACAAGGAGACTTATCATAACCAGAATGCTGGAAGGAATGATTTCTTTCCCCTACGAGAGGCATCTCACAGTCCTGTTGCCCTGCGATGGTATGACAGCAATATCAGTTTTTCCATTCCTCCATCGTTCGCCACCCCAACCAGCATCAGTGTATGGGTGACTTCTAACGATGCAGTTGGCAGGCTGTTGCAGCTGAAGCCTCGCAGTGTGCGGCCCACTGAGTGTGGGTGCTGGGGTGTGAGGTCCTGAGCTGGCATAGGGGGGCGAGCCATGCTGTGGTACATCTTTGTGGGCCCGCTACTGGATCCTTATGCCTCTGTTGGCCAAGCCTCCCGAGCCAAGTAAACAAGGTGATATTGCAGCGATGCTGCAACCCGCTGATAAGATACGGCACAGTGAGGTGATGACGCCCAGGTCCATGGGGCTGATCCTCTTCCAGCCATGCTAACGCGAATGTCCACTAAATCAGACCTGCATGTTGTGCTGTCGGGAAAACTGCAAGGAAATCCACAAGAGCACAGACAAACTCTCCCACAAGGTTTTGGCGCTAGATAAAAGGGTCTCAGAAGCTGAGCAACGGGTTTCAGAAGCAGAGGATACTTTTTTGAACAGTCCTATGAGGTGGGTGAATGTTCCAACAAATTGGAGGCCTTGGAAGTGCGCTGCGATGCCCTGGAAGATAAACAGAAGGATGAGGAGAATAGATCCCGCAGAAATAAGATTCAGATCCGTGGCATCTCTTGAGTAGATCTTTTTCAATTCCTCCTGAATCTACCTGATGACTTGGTTATTGAACTGGATAGGACACATCGCACCAGTGCCAAGGCCTCTTCAGTTCAGGGCAGGCCCCTGGATGTACTCTCCCATGTCCACTTCTTCAGAGTGAAAGGGCGCATAATGGCTACAGCCCAACCCTTGCCAACCATCTTGTTTCGCAATATGCCCCTCTCCGTGTATCAGGATTTGGCCTCCACGACTCTGGCAAAGACGAGGGCGCTCCTACCATTGACCGAATGGCTGCATAGCAAGGAAGTGTACTACAGGTGGGGCTTCCCCACCACGCTTCATTTCGCTTACCAGCAGAGGCGATGGCCCGTCAAGGCGCTGAAAGAGGCAGAGGGCTTGATGAATGCAGGGAAGATGAAGGGGTGGGAGGGGAAGAGAGCCTTTTGGGGAGGGAGCAAGCCGAGTCCTGTTCTGGACGCCTCACAAAAATGGATGAAGGTGGGCAGGGGGATGAGGGTGAAGGGCCCGGTTAAAAAGGTTTGACTAACTGCAGTGGATTTGGGAATGTTGGTAACTGTACCTATTAGGGGGGGTCATTGGTTCAGCTTGGTTTCACTTGCGGGTGAACTCTCATGCTATACGCCCAGGGATGTGCTGTGAGAGGTGGGTATGGTTTTGCTGTGTTAAAACTGATTCCCCAGTGCAGGTAGGGATGTGTGACTTTTGCTCCTGTTTGAGCACGATTCAAAGTTGGGTAAGGGGGTGATGGGGTGTAGTGTCTTGTATTACAAATGTTTACTTTGGGATTGACGGTGGAGCATGCTTCCAAGGAAGAGGTGGGCCGAGATGGGACGGAGGGGGCAGGCGAGGACATGGGCTGTCCATTTCAGGGGGTATGGGTGAGGTAGCAGAGGATCTGGGGGTGGAGGACCTGATAGTGATGGGCCTGTGGAACGTACAAGGTTTAAACTCCCCGATGGAGAGGAAATCTATCTTAAGAAAGCTGGGCGACATGTCTCTCTCGAAAGCTTTCTTACAAGGGACATTTGCTTGCGCAGGATGAAAAGTGTTTACGCACTAAGAACATTCCCGAGACAGTTCTTTGCCTCTGATGGTGAGAAGAAACCGGTGTAGCGATACTAATCGGCGAGCAAGTCCCGGTATCCAAGATAAAAGTCCAGCATGACACTCAGGGAGATTTGTGTGTGACGTGCTTGCTTTGGGAGCGCTTGTTCACCCTGGGTTCTCTATATTCTCCTAATACTGGTCAAGACAGGTTCTTAGACTTTCTTCTTCAGGTGCTTCCTTTTGCTGATGGGCAGTTACTAATAGGTGTTTTCAACTTGGTGCCAAATCCCCTGGTGGAAAAAACCCTGCCTGCTACCAAGCTAGATTACAAGCATGCGCTAGCCTTTGGGTCTCTGCTCCGTGAATTGGGGGTGGTGGACGCCTGGAGACTATTCCATGGCGAGGAGAAGGACTACTCTTTTCACTCGTGTCTATGGAGGCTTCTCAAGATTGAATCTCTGGCTGGTTCCTAGTGCTTTATAGCCCCGGAGTTGTGGGGTGAATATTGGCACCTGGACACTGTCTGATCATGCCCATATGTTACTTTCAGTGACAATTATGGGGAGGCCTGGGAGACTACGACGCCCATGGCAGTTATATGACCCGGTGCTGAGGGACCTAGTGGTGTGCCGCAAGGTGGGAGAGGTAATAGCGGTGTCCTGACCCGGGGATTGTATGGGACGCTATTAAGGCAGTGGTTTGGGGGGGGGGAAATTAACCAGTAAAGCTGCAGCATACACCAGGTAGCGAGATCTGATTCGGAAAGAGTCTTGAGAGGAAGGTTGAAAAGGCTGAATGGCAACATAAGAAAGGGGGGTTGTGAACGGTGTGCCGTGGGCGGAGGGCGGTGAGTAAGCAACTTGAGGAGCACCTCACTGATAGGACCGCTCAAGTTATGTTGAAAACTAAACAGTTTCACGAAGTAAATGGAAATCGGGCAATCGTCTGCTAGCAGCCAAATCAAAGAAACAACAGACTAGAAAAGCAGTATTGGCCCTGCGAGACGCAAATGGTGCTGCAGGTGGGGGCTGAGAAGCTGGGGATATTTGAAGCTCACTTTCGGGAGGTGTTTCAAGGGGAGAATGCGCACACGGTTGCTCAGGTCCCAAACTTGAGGTACACGGATTTACTGCAGCCAACGGGGGAGGAGCATGAAGGTCTGGAAGTTCTGATTGTGTCTGGGGAGGTTGAGTGGGTTATTAAGACGTGGAAGAATGAGGCCCCGGGTCCAGGTGGGTTTACAGCTCCCTTTTATACGAAATTACACCCGCTCCTGGTTTCCCCACTGGCAAATCTTTTCAATTAATTTTTGGTGTCTGGAAGGATGGCCCCCTCTACGAGTGCTTCTACGACAGTACTGATTTCCAAACCAGGGAAGGATCTGCCGCGGTGTGATTCCTATCGCCCCATCATGCTTACCAATATAGGCTCGAAGCTTTTCTCTAAAATCCTGGCCCGTCGCATAATGTAGATTCCCCCGAGGATTATTGATGGTGATCAGACAAGATGTATTACAAGTTGCAGCACTCTTGACAATGCAAGGCGGGTTTTAGATCTACTGGAGGTGGGGCAGGGCTTGGGGGGCTGGGATGCGAGCTATTGCGCTAGACGCGCATAAAGCTTTTGATAGATTAGGCTGGGGTATCTTCGAGGGGTTTTAGAATGCTTTGGATTTTGCCCGCGGTTTCTCAAATGGGCTATAGCCATCTACCAGGACCAGTTGACTTCCCTCTGTGTTAATGGGCAGCTATCTGCAAGCTTGCCCATCACCAGAGGCACGAGATAGGGCTGCCCGCTATCCCTACTGATGTTTGCACTGAGAATGGAGCCGCTCGCCTGCCGCATCGCTCGCTAACATGGACATTGATGTGATTGAAGTTTAGGAGGGGGTGTAATTTACAAGGTTTCACTCTATGCAGATGACACCCTGCTCTCTCTGCAAAATCCTACACTTCCGGATATCCGGCTTTAAAATTAATTTTGACAAATCGCATGGGCTGAATGTTTCCCCGAGTCCCCAAGATAGGGCCTCGATTGAAGCTCTTGGCCTGATACGGTGGTCCCGGGATCATATCCTTATCTAGGTGTCCAGATCCCCAGCAGTATGACGGATGTCTTGCAATGTAATTTCCCACGCCTATTTCAAGAATTCTCTGATGATCTCATTAGATGGAGTTGACAGGAAATATCCTGGTTTGGCAGGATTGCAGCAGTTAAAACAAAGCTTATCCCTCACCAGCTGTACCTTTGTGCGGCTTTTTCTGTTCGGATCTCCGATACTGAGCTGCGCACACTGCAGGGGAGGAATCTCAAATTGATTTGGGGAACAAGCGGGCAAGAATCTCTAAGAGGGTTCTATTGCGGCCCACTGGGGTTGAGCGGAATCGGGGTCCCTGACGTGTTGCGCTACAACTTAGAGGCACAGGTCTCACACATGGTTGCCTGGAGTGACAGCCAAAGTGGAAAACAATCGAACAAGCTAATTCGGTGGTAAAGTTGATTCACCTCCCATATGTACACAAGAGGTACCGGATGCCGTACTGCGGTTTCCCGCTCTTGGCGACCACTAGAAATCTACTGTACTATATGGGGAGGGCACTACGCAGATGGGGTACGACTCTGGGGTGGGTCCACTTACACATTTGGAATAATCCAGGCGATTTTGATATGCTAAATTGCGACATTGGGCCTCTCATCCACCCACAAATTGCTGGGCTACTAGGCCACTAACTGCTCTCGAGGGTGATGATCCACGGGGTTCGTTTCTCGGGTTGGGTCTCACAGCTATATAGGTGGGACACAGGGTACCCGGTAGTGTGCTTGCCATATATGAGGAAGTGGGATGGGCTGCGGGGGGGCAGACTAGAAGATGAAGCATGGCTGCGGATATGGGCGAGAATGCATAAATCATCCAGATGTGTTACTGAAAGGGAAGGCTCTTACAAATTCTGTCACAGGTGGTACCTCATGCCGGAGAGGCTTGACTGCATGTCACCTGATTACTCTGCGAACTGTTGGCGTGGCTGCAACGTGGTGGGCTCTCACTTTCACATGGTGTGGACCTGTGGGAAAGTGGGTCTCTTCTGGAAGGTGGGGTTTAAAATTTAAGAAATCACAAGGCTACCTCTTCCTATGAATCCATGAGTGGTGCTCTTAGGCGACACGGGTGACGGGATGTTCCCCTTGTCATGCCCAAATGGCCACCTTGATTGGACATCTTCTCTTGATAGCCAAGTTAGTCATAGCCCGTAATTGGAAATCTTGGAGGGACCAGTGGTCCGGATGTGGTGGGTTAAAATATGGGACATCCTGGTGGCAGACAAAAATACTGTGTTGAGTGAGGAGAGGTATAGCAAACATGTGTCTGTCTGGAAGCCCTTTGTTGACTTTGCAGAAAACCGCCTGGCGGTAGAAGGTAAACCCCCATTGATGCGACATTTTTCATTGGTGTAGAGACTCTGGTCTGCAGGGGGGTTTCTTGGGTTAAAGGACTCTTGACGGATGGGATGCTGAGGAGCTGGAGGTTCCCTGATGCACGGACATATGTCTTTCTGTACTCAGTCATGTTGTCTTCTTGAAATGTGATCTTGGTATTTGTGCCAGTGTGATTTCCCACAGTGTTAAATATTTTTTTGAAGAAAAAAAAAAAAGATGTGCTGGCCCTCCACTAACATACTCTAAAAGAACCACCAGATAGTGACAGAGGTTGCAGCCTGACCTTCATTCACACAGCCTCCTTAACACCTTCAACCATTAACCCTTCCTCTTCCAATTTTATCAATGCCTCATTCGCTGCTGCCCTTATAATCTGTTCACCTGGTATATCATCATTGTATACTGTCACCTTGGCCCACATAGAGCTTTCAAGCTCATTGTTCAAATTCTTTTCTCTTCCTGAAATCTTCTCATCTTTGGTGACTTAACCATATAGACGGATTAAACCATTTATCCATAAACCTATACATTCCCCCCCACCCCCAATTATAGATGTCCTTCTACCGAACCACACAATTCTGACCTCAGATGCTCCAAAGAGCATGCACTTAATCTCATCATCCTCCTCAGGACGATCTCTTATCCTACTCTGAGGCTATACCAATTACTCAGTCAAATTACTTTGGTATTGGTATCAGTTAATCTCCCTTTTCAGTCTACGCCCTCTGTCTGGATTCACCCTCTGCTAGACCCCTTAGTCACTGAATGAATATGTCCACTTTGAAGATGGCGCATGTAGTAGGCTAGGGAAGGAGTTCCAGGGAATGTTGTCTGCTTTTTTCGATAGGATACCTGGAGGTATTTTGTGGGAGATCAGTGAGAGTCTCTCTACTCCTCAACCAATTTAGTAGAGCCAACCCAAATCCTGGGGGAGCAATTAACAGAAGGCGAGGTGCTGCAGGGATGGTCCACAGAGGAACCACTTTGAAGGAGAAACAGAGATTGTGCTCAGTTAAAGAAATTGCTGACCCACCTGAACCCTTCCTGAATTGAGAAGGTGGCAAAAGAGCTTTGGATAGGCTATCTTGCAAGCCATGGATAGGCTGAAGGAGATGAGGGGCACATGAGAGGAGCCAATAGTGCATCATTCCCAGGTCAGGTGGAAGCATTCTTGGTACCACCTGAAAAGAAGGCAGTGACACTCTAAGCTTTCGGCCTGCAGAGTGGCAGGCCCTTATACAGACTGAGTGGGAGGAAATATACAAAATACACGTAGGGCTGCTAAAGAACTTTAGGCAGAACCGTTGGGAAGGAGGCAGGAATAGCCCATAACAGCCAATCACAAGAACTCTTGAAATTGCCAAGTGCTACACACCAATCCCATGACAGAGAGCCTTTAATAGCCCTGGCACTGTTTTCACAGAAAACAAGATAGCCAAGCAGGTGGTGAGGAAACATTGACAGCGCTCCAAAGGGCGAGATACCTATTCTCATAGGCAATCAGGACACTAGTACTCCAAAAAACCTTGGAGTAATAGTACTGCACAAATCAATCAAGCTCATATTGCAGTGAACTGCCAGCATCCACATTCTGCTGGACCTTGCAGTGGTATTATACACCATCACCAATATCCACCTCCTCACCAGGAGTCAATGCACTCTCCTGGACTGACATCAGATTTCTGCTTTCCCCAAATCCACATCCCTCACCTTTTGTATCCTTCAAGTCTCCTAACTTCCCCCCATTCTTTGCAGCATGTGTGTTGGTTCATTGTCCTCCCTCATTCACTTCTTTGACCTCACATTCTACTTCTACACATATGATAGCTAAATCCTCATCAGACTTGGCAAATGACCACAGTCCAAAGCCAAGACACCTCATAAATGTCTGCTTGTTTTAGAACTAGATGAGAAAATTGGCCCGAACCGAACAGTGACAAAACAGCAATCACCAAGAACTTCCCTACCACACAGACCACCTTGTGGTGTCCCTCCTTTGGACCTGCTCTCTCCTACTCACTCTCCACTAAAAACCTAGCTATTCTACTTGATACTGATCCATCTCTTACGCCTCAAGAACAGGCAGTGACCAACTCACGCTTACTCATTCCGTGCACCCACAAGAGGATACTGTACTACGTCTTCCTGCTCAATGTGTCCATTGCGAACAACCTCATCTCAGCAGCAGCAGCAGGATGAAGACGTAGGATCCTGGTGCTTTGCGAGGCCGCAAATATACTGATTTAATATCCTGGTAAAGGGTGTTAAAATAAGACAAATGTACCAGATTTGAGTGGCGAAAGGAGCGGGGGCCAACCACTGCATTACCGGTGTGGAAAGAGACTTGCTGTTGCGGCAGTCCAAATCCGTGTAGCTGCAACGGCCCTATTGCCCACGTGAGTCTTCCCTCTTCCTGCAGGGTCGGGCTCCCTGGAACAGGGAGGGCTTGATCACAGTGGCATCAACCCTCAGCAAAGGCGGGGGCCTCCCACACTGTAGCTCCCGGCAGGGACGCCAGTGAATAGTTGTGAGGAGGAACAGGGCAGTGGGCCAAAGAGCAGAGGATTGGGGCAGCAGTGGCAGGGACTCCTGGTGCATACCTCTCAGCGCACCCACTTTTGGTGCGTGTTATCTGCCGTAAAAAGTGTTCACTCACCCGCCAAACTCTTCTTCTGCCCACTCTCTTCAATGAACTCTCACCCGCCTAAAACAGAATTGTGTGTTTTCACTCGCCCATCTGACTCGAGAGATTGAGACCAATGCCTGGTGACCACCAAGTGGGAAGTTAAGGGAACCCCCAGGGAGCACCAACTTTGCCCAGACCAGTGACAAGGGAAAGAGGTCTGGCTACCACTGACCGACAAGGAAGGAGAGAGGCACCAGGCACAGTGATAGCCTCTCTGCAAGTGGAGGTGAGCCCACACGTGGGTGGCGCAGGGGGACCCACACAGTTGCAGGAATTTAGGCGGCCCTCTACCGGAGGATGGTGCGGCAGAGTGGGAAGCACCCTTCCAGGCGAGTCCCCCCCACTGCAATACGGCAAAGGAAAAAAAGCAAGAAAGCCTTGCAGCAGAGTAAGATAGACCAGTTTTGCAATCAATAGTCTTGTTGCTGCGCAGCCCGCCACGAAGAGTGCCCCAATATAAAGACTCCAACACATGACTCTGCTATTTAGCTAAGGGACATCATGGGGGCCATTGATGTCTCGGACCGCTGTAGAGCAGAAGGTTGATGGGCTGTCATCAGAGGTATCCTTTCTACGACACGACTTCCGCAAGCTGTCCTTAAGGGTAGGGGAGGCTGATCAGCGAAATCGGACATAGAAGATGCAGTGAAAGATGGAAAAGCACCTTTCATTGGTAGCCCAGAAACACGAGACCCTAGAGAGCCGGGTGGAAGACAGTGAGGGGAGATCTAAGTGGAATAACCTCTGCATTCTGGTGCTGCCGGAGAAAACAGAGGGGCCCAGCATGGAACTTTTCCGGGAGCAGTGGCCCGGGGATCTCATGGCACCGAAGAAACTTTCCAACTTCATTTGAGTAGAGAGGGACCACAGGGTGCCTAGGAGCGGGGCTTTGTCGGGAGCCCACCCACGCACTGTCATTGCGAGGCTCTTTGAACTATAGAGACAGGGACGCTATCCTACAGATGACAAGGACGAATAGTCGGATCACATTTAATGGCTCCCGCATCGGATTCTTACCAGACTACACAAGGGAAGTGCAATGGGCATGACAGCCCGATTCAATTAAACATAAGCTGTTCTCCAGCGGCATCAAGTATGCCCTCTTCTTCCCCCTCACAGCTGAAAGTGTACTACGGGCAAAGGTGCTCCTCTTCAGCACATCACGGTAGGCGTCGGAGCGGTATGAAACCAATATCCAGCCTCCAACTGTCAGCACACCACAAAGGGAGCCGTTGTTGGTCCCTCTGTATTTGCAAGAACTGACAACCCCAGAGGACATTGGCAACACCCCGGACCAGGGGAAGGAAGGTTTGACTTGGGTTGAGAGGTGGCGCAGGACCCAGGATCTGCTGGATACGCGCAACTCTCATGGCGATTGTAACTTCACCTAATTTGCCTCTGAATTGCGGTATGCCAGGGGACAGTCCCAGTTGGGGTGTTAGCTGTCTCAGCAGGCTCTCCGCCCATGGTTTTTTTTTTATTTTATTTTTTTAATAACAAGTTTTATTGGGTTTTTGTGCATGTATACAAAACAAACAATATCCAATCAAGACAAAGAAAATAAAGAGCAAAATTGAACACAACACTAAAACATAAATTGCATACATATGAAAAGGGGGGGCAATGCGCAAGAAAACAGATTCGTCCGGGCGCACATGCACATCCACTGCGGATAGACATATATACAAAACCAGTTGTATTATTGTCCGGCTTCACAGCCGGTTGATGGCGAGGCAGTTCTTTGTGTTAAAGTCCTGGCTTGATGGCAAGGCTACGTAATGCCGTTCATTCGCCCAAGCACCACTTTCTCATAGTATTTGTTCCCATTTTCCCCATATTTTATCCCCCTTGCCAGGGCATCCCCTCGCTTCGTATACTCGACGTTCCATCAGACTGACCGCATCCACGTCCGTGGACCATTGGTCATCTACGCTCATGGTTGAGTTAGTTGGTTTGTGCAGGTTACGCACGGGCCTTGGGCGACAGGTGCTTCAGTTGGGGGGGGGGTAGTGAAGGGTGGGGGGAGTAGAGGATGTTTTCATTGTTGTTGGTTCCCATTGCTTGGATGGGGTGGGAGGATATCTGTGCAGAAGGTCTTTGCCTTACCCTCAGATTCTATAGGGGGGTTTCCAGGGGAGGGGGTCCTATACATGGCACTTAGGGAAGGATGACACATGATAAGGGGGTCACGCTGTTAACATGGAACGTGAATGGCTTGTGCTCTGGCATTACACGAAAGCTTGTTCTGCAGTTTCTCAACAGACCCTCACCAGACTGCTCTCTCCTCACCGAAACCCACTTGAACGAATTATTGAACAGCCTTTCATGCTGGCTTCACCAGAGGGCGAGGAGAACTATGATCCTTTTTCATAAAACAGTGCCATGCTTGTTCATTGAGGTGCGGGCAGACCCCCGGGGGAGGTTTGTGTTGATCCGTGGGGAATTATGGGGAGCCACATGGGATATTGTGGCAGTTTACGCCCCCCGCCCTATTGGAATTATTTAATGACCTCCAGAATATTATAGTGCAGGGTCAGGCAGACATGTGGATTCTGGGAGGGGACTTCAATGATGTAATGGACACTGGGTTGGATAGGCCTCACGTCAGCGGCAGGAATCCAGAGCTGCCCACCAAGCTGTGCTCCATCGCTAAGGCAGTGGGCTGGTTAGACAACTGGAGATGCTTGCACACTGGGGAAACTTTGTTCTCGTTCTTTTCTGGGGCTCACTCTTCCATGTCCAGGCTGGACTACTTTTTTATCTCGCTGGGGACATCGATAGGCTCCTTTCTGGCCAGGGGGATTTTGGGCTACTGTATGCTACTTGTTGCGTTCAAGAGTTTGCGCGAAACTCCTGCACCCACATGGAGGTTGAACTTGTACTGCTTGCGTTTATCTGAGTTTTCTGAGGCATTAGTGCACATCACTGAGTAATTATTTTCTGTAAATGAAGGCTCGGTAGATAGCCGGTGACTGACTGGGAGGGATATAAAATGGTTTTCAGGGGGAGGCGATTTCACAGGCTGCGGCACGGCAGACACAGTAAATGTTAGCGGTGGGGGAAGCAGAGGCAACCTCGGAAGAAGCAAAGGCAGACTTTATTGCCTCTGGATCCCTAGAGGCACAGCTAGTGCTGCAGACAGCTCAAGAAACATTCCGAAATATAGCACTGGACAATGCTAAGCAGGCGCACTGGCTCAAGCAAAGCCAGATCCACGAGATGGAGACAAGGCAGGGAAGATGCTGGCGTGGCTGGAAAGGAGGGACAGGGGCAACGGATATGTGAGGACTCTGCAGGATGTTACCGGGGTGGCTTTGACAGAGGAAGTGGACATCGCGCAGGCATTTGCGGGGTATTTGGAGTCCTTATAATGTGCCCCCTTGAGACAACCTTGGGATCGGTAAGCAGAGGGTTATAGACCGGCCAGTTCTCCCACAGCGAACGACACAGCAGCGAGAGGATCTGGAAGCATGGCAAGGGTTTTGGCAAATCACTTGCTTGGGGTTATAGGGTGACCAATTCACCCAGATCAGTGCAGGTTTATGTTATCCAAGTCCACTCGCATGAATTTACGTAGGGTACATATGGCTATGAGTCAAGCTTCCACAATCCCAGGTCCTCTAGCTCTTCTATCGGTGGATTTTAAGAAGGCATTTGATTCTGTGTACTGGGGCTTGTTGTGGGGAACTATGGAAAGCATCGGCTTGGGAGAGAATTTTCTGAGCTGGGTGCGCCTACTGAACAACTCTCCAGTGGCGGAAGTTAGGGTGAATTAGATCTCTTCTAGGACCCTTCCTCTCGGGCAGGGCATAGACAGGGGTGTCCCCGCTCTCCTCTACTCTCTACCCTGGCAGTGGAGCCACTAGCAGTAGAACTCAGAACGAGCCAGGAATGGTGATGGCTTCAGGTGGCCGTGGGGCGGTGAGGAGCGGGTGTCTCTGTATGTAGATGACCTACTGATTTACATGGTTAACCCATCCGCATCCTGCGGCGCAGTGACAAGAATGCTAAGTGACTACCAGGGTTTTAGTGGACTTAAGGTAAACTGTCAGAAATCGGTCCTCAGATATTTGGGCATCCAGCTGGCCGAACATCTCTTGGAGTTTCTCAGCTTAAATTTACACCCAATAATCGACAAGTTCAAGCTCAAAGTCACATCCTCCTGAGCTCCTCAAGATGGGTCACTTCACAAACTGGGAGAGTCACGGGATCCTGGCGGATGTTGTGGTGGGGTGGCCTTCTTCCCTTTTAATCCCTACAGGAGAGGTTTAGTCTCAGGGCCGGTGAGCGCTTCAGGTATATACAGCCGATGCATTCAATGCGGTCACAGTTCTCAGTCTTAAATGAAGTTCCACAGAGCTCCCAACTGGAGACTAACTTACTCCCAGCACGAATTGAGACAAAGGTCATGCCCACTCTTTATCAAGTAATATCTGTTTTTGGGTCCGAGGAATTGTACTACATAAAGGACAGATGGGAAGGGGATGTGGGCCCTCTGGATCCCGAGGAGTGGGTGGAGGCGTTGATGTTTCCTCAGGAGTTCAGCATGTCTGGCAGGCTCCGTCTCATACAATATAAGATCCTACATCGGGTATATTACTCCTGCACTAAACTGTATAAGTGGGGGCAGGCTGACAATGATTATTGGTTATGGTGCGGGAGGCCTGGGGGCCCGTTATATCGCACACAATGGGAATGTTTTCAAGTTCAACTTCTGTGGGGGGAATGTATTGGCAAGCTGTCCACTATATTGAATTTGGAGGTCCCTAGAGACAGAGACCCAAAATGTCTGCTAATAGGTGGTTATGGGGGTGGGGGGGTTATTTCACCAAATATGGGACGATCTTCCTATGTGTCACATTGGGACAAACCAAGAAAGTTATTGTTTCATTATGGGGGTCCCCGTACCA
This sequence comes from Ambystoma mexicanum, assembly GCF_040938575.1. Taxonomy (NCBI): domain Eukaryota; kingdom Metazoa; phylum Chordata; class Amphibia; order Caudata; family Ambystomatidae; genus Ambystoma; species Ambystoma mexicanum. Next base: position 663,822,708 of record NC_090935.1, on the reverse strand, counting down.
CCCAATGGCTATCAATGTTGGACATGTGTATGGCCCTGGAAAGACGGGTGTATAACGCAAGGGGATGTCCCGCAAGTTCATGAAGGCTTGGGGCAAAAGAGAGGAAGGGGGTGGTGGTTAGGGGGTGTTCATTGGGCAAGTGCTGTTATTGGACATTGCTACTACTGACATTCTCACCATGCTCTCTGCCATATGGCCAGCAATTTGATTTTATTTCTGCCCTTCTGTGCTGCTATGTCAAGCAATGGTGTTTATGGTGACTGTTTTCTGTTGAAACAATAAAAAAAGGTTTAATAAAAAAAAAATCATCTCATCCTGATTGGACCATGGCAACAATCATCTCATCCTGAGTGGACCATGGCAACAGTGACTACCTGCCTTCCCATTTGCCATGCTCCAACAGTGCAATCTCTACATAATGCTGCTTCAATTCTTCTCAGCCTCAATATAATCAGATGACTTCACCCCAACATTCACATCCCTTATTTGGCAACCCTGTTGCTAAACATATTCACTCTAAATCATATAGGCCCTACAAATCGGGAGGATAGCTCAGGGGCAACACGCTTGACGATGCGGAACACAGGTTCGATCCCCGGGTCCACGCTTAGAAACCTCTGGGTATTAAACAGGTTATAAATTTACAATTGCAATCAAATCTTTTCATCAGTTGGGCCCCTTTTATTTACTCCAAACTCCTTTAATACTCCTTACCTTAGAACATTTGCCCTTCCTCCAGTATCTTGTCACTCAAAGCTTCTACAAAACACGCTCAGAAGGAAGTGCGTACACAGCCGCAATCATTGCTTTTCAACTTCTTTGAAACTGCGTGCCTCACCAGATTAGATGAGACATTTCTCAAACCCCTGAAGACCTGGCTCTTCATTCACTAACAACTCTTGTTATACCTTGTTCTGCTTTGTTCCAAGAGACCACCTGGGTGGTGGCAATACCCTCTGCAAATGGAATATTAAAAAATAAAAACAAATAAAAAAGGTACTATTGCCCAAACCCGTCTATACATCTAAAAAATGTGGGCATTCCTAAGTAAAGAGTTGCATACGAAAGACCCAAATCATTTGTTTAATTTAGTAGTGAGGTAAGGATAGCATGCAAATATTATTGCTCATAATGGCAAAGGATCAACACCTGGGTCAACAATTTTAAATCCATAATCAGGCAAATAAATGTAACCAGGACGATGCGTGCCATTTTAAACGTCACAAATATTAAACAGGGCTACCTTATTACCTCCTTCCTTTGTCTCTTGTGAAAGTGGAGACAACCATTTGTTAGAAATAAAATAAAGCACCTCGGCCAAATCCTATGGCAGCAGACCTACTGATTGTCAGGGTTCAGTTCCATTTATTGCTGCAATTGTAATGAAATAGCACTTTAAGGTCATGTATTTCCATCTTGGGAAATGTACTTATTGTCATGATTTTGACAAAGGAAGACAAAGCATCTCAAAGAGCATAATCTATCAAACAATATACCTTATAATTTAAACCAAATAATATGGCAAATCGTTGTCTGGAGTGCTAAATTAAAAGGGTACTAGACGTTACAACACTTTCCAATGTAATAATTGCCTTTTAATGTGGAGTGAGAACAACCCGACTGTTTTACCTCAACTGTTATGCTGTAGGGCACCTTTTTAAGCTTGAACTCAACTGCTCTAAATCTAAAATCATGACATGCAGTCCTATCTACAGGCTAAACATCAAGCCGTCCTTTAAACCAGAGAAAGAGTATCATGCTTTGAGTATTTATCTAGGCAGAGGATGTCCTACGGGAGTCTTTCAAATAAAGTTGCTTGTGATGCGCCGACCAAACATAACACGCACCATATGAAAAACCTCGGGCCAAACCCCATACCTTCCATAGTCTTAAATATAAAGGACCATTCGACCATATCGAACGCCTTCTCAGCATGCAGCGATGCCAAAAGCGATGGGGTTTGTGTTATTGCTATTTCTCCCAGCAGGTGAAATACCCAACAGATGTTGTCGTGGGTCCGTCTTTGTGAGATAAATCCTGACTGGTCGGGTCCTATTAGTTTTGGCAAGAGATTCGACAATCTAGTTGCCAAAACGTTGTATATATTTTGGCATTAGTGTTCATTAACGCTATAGGCCTATAAGACCCCAGGGACGACAGATCTTTACCGGCTTTTGGAAACACCACTAATTTCGCCTCATTTATTGTATCCATTATCATACCCTTCATTCTAAAGGAGTTGAACAGTTTAGTTAAGCGTGGTACTAAAGCGCCCTGATATCGTTTGTAAAAGCTTGCGGGGTATCCATCGGGTCCCGGGGCTTTATTTCTTGGTAAAGTTTGTATCGCTTCAGTCATCACCTCCTCCTGTATTTCCTCCTTGAGCCGGTCTATCTCTTCCCATGTAATACTGAATAAGGGGACCCTGCTCGCATATGCCTCTTGTTTTTCACTTGCCGGGTTGTCCAACGTATATAATGCTGTGTAGTATTCGCTAAACACCCCCAGGATCCCCTCATTGGTGGTTACGTAGCCCCCTGTACTGCTTTTTAGTTTCAGTATTGTGCGGGACCAGATTTGATCTTTTAATTGTCTGGCTAGCAATTTGTCAGCTTTCACGTAGTAGTGTTGTTTTGTAAATAATAACGCCTTTTTGATGTATTTTGTACATTGTGTTTCCAGTTGACCTTGCATGTGTTTCAGCGCCCTATGTAGACTCCTAGTAGGACCTTTTGCCATCTCGGCCAGGATCTCACATATTTTTGCTTCTAATTCCTCCACCAATGCCCGCCATTGCCTAGCTCTATTTGCTTTCATGGCTATTAAATGTCCCCTCAGAACTGCTTTGAAGGCATCCCATACTATTCCCTGGGCCATGTCTTGGGTATCATTCTCTGCAAAGTAGGTATCGATTTGTCCTGTATCGAGGTAGACATCTAGTCTTGTATCAAGTCTACCGGGAATTGCCACTTCCAAACTCCCTCGGGAGCCCCCACCATCTCCATCTGCATTGTTAGCTGGGCGTGATCCGAAAGGGAAATAGCTCCCAGTTCTATGCTCTTCACCATTCCCACTCTACGAGTTGAATCCCACATGTAGTCAATCCTTGACATTGACGAGTGCACATGAGAGTAGTATGTAAAGCCTTTGGTCTGACCCTTGACCACTGGCCAAACATCATGGAGGGTCAATGTGGCGATTTTGGATTGCGCCAGTATATGCTGTGTTGCCTGTGAGCTTCTACCTACTTGCAAGCCCAAGCCATATGAAATTCTCCTATTAGTAAGATATCTCCATTAGCAGAATCTTCAAGTTGAGACAGCACTCCCCTCAGAAAGACATCTTGACCTTTGTTCGGAGCATACAACGTCGCTAATGTATACTTTTGGGACCCCAATATTACGTTTAGGAAAAGTGAATGTTCTGCCGGATCTGCTTTACTCTCTAGGACTTTCACTGATAGCCTATCGCTAACGGCAATGAGAACCCCAGCCTTTTTGTCTTCTGCATTAGCTTGATATATGAGAGGGTAACCCTTTAGCCTGAGCTTCCCCTTGTCTTGTTTCCCAATATGCGTTTCTTGAAACATCATGATATTTGGTTTTGCCCCTTTCAAGGATCCTCTATGGTCTTCTTCTTAACCGGGAAGGTCACCCCCCTGAAATTGTGGGATAGGATGTTTATATTCCTCATTGTACTACCATAACCTCCTGTGTTTTATCAACCCCTTTGTCCCCCTTCCTTCTTGATAAGAGTACTCGCCTTTCCTCAGGCTTTTGTGTTTGTCCTTGCCTCTTAAGCCCCCACCCACCTCCCCCAACACCCTCAACTAAACAAATCCAAACTCCCATATCCCCAGCCCCCCACTTCTTCCCCAACTTCCTCTCCAGTCCCTGGGGAGGGCCAAAGTTCCTAAGGTCGCCCGGGAAGAGTGCCCGATGCCATTGGCCCCCTATGCAACCCAGAGAGACCTTGTGGTGAGTCCTAAACCCCACTTTGAGATTCCAATTGACCAACCACTGCAGTGTGGCCCTTTGAGGCCACCATCTTACTTGTGTTGCATGTCCTCTTCAAATCCAGCTTATGAAGTGTTTTCCCCCGGGTGCAGACCTTCTCCTTATAGTTCCCTTCACATCTCGAGTGGGCTCTATAATACATAGATCAGAGATTATTCATTTTCTTTTGTCGCTTTCCATCGTCGCCCTCCATTCCCATGATTTCTGGCCTTTCCTTTTCAGCCATTGTGCCTTTCTTGTAGTGTTAGAAGACTCACCGCTTTCTTCTGGAATCTGCAGAATATGCATTCCTTCTTCGCAGGTGGTGATTCGTTGCTGCCGATCCTCCCAATTAAATAGCAAACCGAATGGGAATGTCCATTTATATCTCACTTGCTTTTGTGCAATAAACCGTACTATTGGGCCGATAGCGCTCCTCTTTTGTGTTGTTAACTGAGCTAAGTCCTGATATAATTATACTTTTGAACCAATTATGTTTATCGGTCCGGATGTCCGTGCAGCTCTCAATATCCCTTCCTTCTGGGTGTAAGTAGTAATTGCTGCCAGAACATCTCTTGGACGTGTGCCCGGCTCTGTCTGTCGCGGGCTAACCCTGTGAATACGATCTATGTTGACTGTTTCCTCCTCCTCCTCCCCCAAGAGGAGGTCTGCTAATAGTTGTGCTGTCGTTTTTAAGTCTTTATCTTCCACTGATTCTACCAAGTTTTTGATCCATATGGTGTATCTGCGAGAGCGGTTCTCTCATTGAATCTCCAGATTATGAGATAGTCTTGATAACTGTTCCAGCACCTCGCAGGTCTTTGTTGTTCTCTCCGTCATATCTTGTACCACTCTTTCTACTGTGTCCACCCTCTCCTCTGGTTTTGCAACTTTGACTTTCACCTCCTGCAGCGACTGCTTCAGTTCTGATTTTAGCAGGAAGAATTGCATCTGAAAAGTTGTCATAAATTGATCCTGGAATTCTCTAAAGCAATTTTGAAAGTCCTTTTTTGCATTGCCATTTTCAAAGCCTCTTCACTAACTTGGCATTGTTTATTGGAGGTCTTCCACCCCTTCGGTGGGGTGTGCTGGCATTCCTGGGAACAGTTTTTTAAAGCTGCTGTCCGTGTTTCTTTTTAAGTTTCTCTGACCCACCATTGGTGTCTTCCCGTTACTTTTGGATATGGGGGTAGTGTAGTTGTTCTTATTCAGCGTGTGACCTTTAAGTTTCTCCTCTTCTAGTTGTTGCCGAGGGTTGGTTCTGGGGAAAGATAGTCATGCATTGATCCCAGGTGCGTGCTTGAGGTTTCCTATCTTCCCGAGTTTCTAAGTGAGTGAGTCCCCAGGAAATGTGCTGCTCAGCTTTCGGGGGCATGGGGGCGGGGGGAAGGTGTGTTATGCTCCGTTTGCTGCTTCCTTCCCCAGGATTTTCACATTGGTTGAGCGCCTTCGTTAACGCGCTAGGCTTCATTTACTTTGCACCGTTGCCAGGTTAGTTGTAGTTTCCAATAAGAGCCGGCTACCCTGGATTGTCTTCCGGCTACCCCACCCCCACCTTTCCAGGACCACCCCCTCCCCAGATAAAATAGGATGGGGGTGTTCCCTGACCACCTTTCTCCTGCTCCCACCATCAAAGACTGTTCTGGCAGTCTCTTCCTGCTCACCGCTGCCTACAATATGGCTGGGGGTAATTTCACTTCAGTTCCTAGTGTCTTTAAGCCCTTGGTCCGTTACCTGTGCTTCTACCTTCAGTCAATCAGGAGTTAATGCTAAGCAGGCCTCCAACTTGACTTCCCAGAGGAACTTCTGTAACGAACGATCACTGTACTCGTGGGGGTTTAATTGCCAAATTGAGTTTATAATTGAGGCACACCACCGCTTCTGGCTAGCCCTTCTCGCCCCACTTGCCGTGTGCCGCCGTTGTCGGCTTCGCTCTTAACCTGGGGAGGGGGGTGTCCGCTCTGGAGCACTCTATGCTTGAGGAAGCGGAGGCAGCCCCTGTCGTCCTCTCCACATCCGGTCCGTTGTGTCCTCAGGTTTTCTGAGAACGTTTCGTTAGGAACGGGGTATGGTGCGGAGAATCCCGTTGGACGGTGTCCTGCTTTGGAGTAAAGGGCGTGATGTGAACCCTCCAACATTTTCCCACAGGATCTCTAAGCTTTACTGCCGCTTCACTTGGCTCATCCCTCACAATTTACGACTCGAAAGCTTTACTGTTTTGCTTTAGAATTCAGCCCAGCAGGGACAGAGCAGCTCACACACGGCCACCATCTTGGAATCCCTTTCCTTGTTTTTTAACCTTAATTTTACCACCCCTTATTTCCAAAAACAAGGAGCCGTTACACCACCCTTATGCTTGAAAATGCAGATTGACACAAATTTTTCTTTAAGATTCCTTTTTCTTTGTAATATACAGATTGGTCTTACTAATACTACAGGCATCCTTGCCTTTGATTCCTTTTAATGAAAATAGTTATTTTTTGTGTGTGATATAGGTATGTAGGTTTGTCATTCTAGATGAGTACGGGATTGCCCAGGTTTTGCAGTCTCAGCCCAATACCGTAATTTTGGCTAAACACATATAGCTATGTTTTGCCTAAGAATGTCTTATTTATTGTATTGGTTTTGTCTCACTGAAAACTGCGTTCACCTTTGGTTTTCCATAGACTAGACCTTACAGATGAATACAAAAATGCACAAATGGTTCAACTTTATTTTATTTAGTAAACTGCTTTAAAGTGAGAATTCATGCAATAAAATCTGTACCTACAGGGTATGATCATTTTGCCTGGCTGAGAAAGTGCTAGGTGTTAGCACGGAACTTTACATTTGGCACTATGAATAAATGCAACGTGAATTACATGCAAAGGTTTCATATGAAGGTTATTCAAGAATACATAAGTATTTAATCATTTTCTAAATCAACCGAACAAAATACGACACAAGAGAATCCATACATTGGCACAGCTAACAATTAAAACCGGACACAACCTAGCATGTATATAGGTGAGAGCCAATCACAGTGGGGGGATGATCTATGTAACATATGTATTCAAATGTGTGGTATTCCGCTAGAACACCTGTAATCCTTCTCAGTATGACGAGCTCTGTGTACTTTCAGTGCTACGCAACCATCTGATACTTTTGCATGTAATAAAGCTCGTTTTCCCTTGCAAATCGGTGCAGTGGCCATTTTGACTAGTGGATTATTTTTATCGTTCAGGTTTTGGGTTGCCCTTCCCTACATTAGCCATCTGACTCCGGGCTAGAGTTCCGAGAGTTCACCTCCCCCTCTCGTTGTGCACTCATGCACCACAGAAGGTAATGTGCCCACAATTCGCAAACAATCATGTGGCTGTTTCAAAATGTTTGTCTACATTAGATAAGCATACACATGTGCTAGGGGTGTCTTTTAAAACTATTTTCTTTGATAAATGTGGCACGTCACATCAAAGGCAATATTTTCCCAGCCAAAGATGACAACCAGGGGAGACATTAGAAAGGGCGCTGCACAGAGACTTTTTTCACTTTCCATGCTGCCCTAATGGGTATTGTAGGCGAAGGCCTGAAAAATGTTATAATGAATACATACAGTGCACGTTTAAACAATACAACACAGTACAACACAGAAATCAAATAGATGTGCTCCATGAGGGGGTGCATTGCATGAGGAAGTTCCATTTCCTCCATCTTGGCTTGACCTCTGCCACTCTGCTGAAAATAGGGTGCAGACAAAGGCTAGGAATTTTTCATTTAGAGAAGAATGACATCTCAGCAACCCCAGAGCTGGATGTCTGTATTGTAGGTCAAGACAAAGCTCAAAAGGCTGTAGCAATACGGAAGTACTTGCCTCTCATCAATGAACCCAAGAAAATGAGTAGTCTCTGATAACAGAGACGTTCCTACCGGGTCTTGAACATGAGAGTCTCTTCTAAATTTTCTCTGACCCCTGTGTTTCTCTGCCTGGTTGGGATTTTGCCTAATGACTGTATCCCTCAAGTGCCTGGAAGGGCTTGAGTACAAACCTCAGGAATCAGAAATCCTTGGACCCAGTCCTAGAGGTTTTTGGTCCCTTTGAAGACATTTTATTGTACCCCTGATCGGGTAGTTGGCTTTCCAGAGGTATATTGTTGTAATTAGATGCTTGGTGTGTTATGTGTGAGGTCAATGAGGTGTGATGTCACTGACTGTGGAACGTGTGAGGACGGGGGGTTCTAAAAGCTACAGTAGGGAATTGATAGATGGCTTGATGGGACGTGCCGGTTTACTGACTACTGAGAAAAAGAGATTGAATATGGTGAACCAATACCCAGGCTCAGCTCATCAAGCTGCACAGCTGGACCCAGAGCTATGCATGGTTCAGTGTTTGTGTCCCAGCTGCTGATGCACACAGTTTTTAAGAGGCTCAGGGTTGTATGCTGAGGAAGGCTTATAGTGGACAGAGGTAGAGTAGGAAGGTGGCAGTGATTGGGAGCAGAGAGGAGGTGGTGGCGGAGATGGAAAGAGGGTGAGCAGGAGGGAGAAAAAGCAGAGGTGATGGAATAAAAAAAGGAGAGAGAGGAAGAGGAGGGGGCCTCACCAAACCCTCAGACAGTCTTGTTATCACCCATCAAAAACATCAAACGCGTCCCTCCTAGAAGAGTCAAAATGTAAAGAGCCCGAGAGAGATCTGCCTTGTGTGATATACGACTAAGATGTACAGTGTATGACACAGTATGAATTTGCTTGACATCCGGTAGTAGCTGTTATTAACAACACATTGGCACGTCGAGGGCAGCAATGTAACCAAATGAGCAATCACACATTTTCTTCGTTCTGAAATCTCAGTTGAAATGTTTACCCCAAAAAGACATCTGACGTGATTGGTGGAACGTTGGCTCACTGTTGGGAGGTTTGTCATGGCTTTGAGGAACCCATACTTTGTGAAAAGCAGGAAGTTATAAAAGAGCGGTCAGCAAACCCCTAGGCACAGGGCAGTTGCAAAAAACATGAAATACATTGGCTTCTGTAACGTTTGATATTATTGACAGAACGGCAGCAGCAGGAATTTGGCCTCTTTGCAAATGAGGCACAAACAGAAGAGTCGCACACCGGGTGAGGGAGTGCGAGGAAGAGATTGAGAAGACCAGGGGGAGAATTGCACAGAGCCCGGTCCACTCTCCTTACAAGAGACAGCCCCTGCAGGCGAGGAAATGCCCCAAACTCATAACTGCTGGATCCATATGCAGGCAAACTTGCATTGGTTGTGTTGTCATGCCTTGTGGCCCTTGCCCTATCCCATGAAGTATTACACCACAACATTCGGTCAAGTGTTGGCAATAAAATGCCGTAGGTTTTTATTGTTACAGATATGGTTATGGAACAAACAAATATCGCATATCGTAATAATATAGTAATTTTGGGCACCAGGTCCTGAGGTAACCCCCTCTGACCCGTGCCGCCTTTTTTGTCCTCCAACTTGTTGTGGCCAGCGTACAGTGTCCTGTCTTTCCTTCTGTTGTTCTCCCTTTTTCTGGGGTGGGAGGGTTTGCGGAAAAGAAAAAGAAAGAGGAAGGCGATGAGTACACAGCGCACTTCCCCAGCTGTTTGGGTCCCCGTGCAGGGTCCACAAACAGTTTGTATTCCTTGTGCTGCAAGCAGCTCCTTATATAAGACCAAGGGCAGCCCCTGGGTCCTTGTGTATCTGTGGGGGCTGTGACTCCAGCATCCAGGCCAGCCATGGAGCCGACTAGCTGTGCCCCTGGGAGGGGCTCTTCTTTGTTGTTCCCTTGTGGGCTGCCCTCATTTCCCTTGGGTGCTTAGCACCCATTTGCTTTTGTGTGAAGGGCAAGGGGTTTTTTCACACCTCGCCCTTCCTGTGCTTTGCAGGGCAGAGACTGCATGGCTCCTGGGGTGATGGGAGAGGAGAGCTGGGCCTATGGGAGAGGGCCACTGCCCCTCTCCTGGGCCTGTTGCCATGGGGCAGCAGTTACCCTGCCTCGCCAGGGGCGGCCCGGTGGCGTTGCCCACAAGCAATGGTCTATGCTTCTTTCAGTTAGAACCATTGCTGGGAGACAGACAACCCCCAGATTACCAATCTAGCGGGCAGGATTCCCCACACATGCCTACAGGGGGCACATGTATAGCCTAGGGTACCACCTAACATTATCTAACAGTAAAAAGCGGGGTGCCCGCATACAGAACATTGAACGCTCATATGGACAGGGGACACTCTTTTACACTTCTACAATGAGACGCCATACACACAGGAGAGACCTCCCCATACATACTCTTACAAGCTCTTCTTTCTTCTTCTTGCTGATCGATTTTATCCATCAGCTATGATTATTGGATACCGAAGCTTGAGCCTTATTACTCCAGCTTCTTGGGTTAAGTATGCAGTCGTGGGTTAGGATTCTTCATGGTCTGTGTGGACTTGTCACAGTAGGGCTGGTTTCAAAGGGTCTTTGCCGTGATGGGCCACATCCGCTTGTAAAGGGAGACTGACTCCACCCCCTTCTCATGGAAGTATCTGAATGGAAGAACCCTGACATTCATGAAACCGTCCCTTACATACATGCACGGCACAAGCAAAAGACTACGTTCCCAAAGAGCTCTGTATAGACAACACTGTACGGAAAGACACTTTATTGGCATGTACAGTTCAAAAAACACCGATTCAACCACCCTCTGTGAGGTCGGACCTGGTTCTTCTGAGGTTGCCCCTGCCTTCAGTGGTCATTGCTTTGGCCTTGGGTATCCGGTGCAGCTTAATTGAGTCGAGGCCCAGAGACGTTGCTCCGTGGATAAAACTCAACGGATAAGCGAACTATGGACCCAAGTAAAGGCAGGCTATTATAACAGCACAGTTGCCCAAGCGGATCTCCCCTTTATCTCTCTCTCTCTCACGTTTCCTTTTTCTCACCTACCCCATTTCCCCCGTCTCTTTCTCCCTCTCTCAGGTGTTTTCCCCCTATTTGCTCCCATACCACCCACCACTCCCTTTGGCTTTCTTTCTCTCTCCTGTTTCTTTCTCTCGTGTTTCCATATTTTGTTGTCCCACTCACATCTCCCCCTCTATTTCTCTCTCTCTGTCTCGTTCTCTCAATTGCGTTTTCACTTGTTGTTATCACCCACCCCATATTACCCCTTCTCTCTCTGCTGAGATTACACTAGTGCGTTCATTCTGCAGCCCAAGACTGCAGGACATTCTTGCTGTCATCGGCTGAAGGCAATGCATCTCATTCGTGTCCCGAACACCACCATTGACTGACTTTCATGCACTTTCAAATGCCGCTCAATAAGAGTAAATTTTCCTTCGCAGTCTCAGGGTGATGTACCCTGCATCCTTGCCCTTTCCTTAGCGGTCCCGGGCGGTGTCCATTGATGTCAAAGGCTTATATGTATAGGCAGCACCATGTATTCATTCTCTTTAAATAAATACATATATGTATATTGTATGTGCCCCAGACCGGATTCAGGACCTGATCATTGCAGCGTGATTACGGCATCCTGGGGAGATTATGAGGGATGTGATTTCACCAAAATGCTAGGGGTAACGGAAGTGACATCACAAGACCCTTGACCTAGGATGACATCACAGGAAGTGATGTCATTTGAGCTAACCCCGAAGTGACATCACAGGAAGCAATGGAACACAACCTTTCACCCCTTGGCAAAACAGGAAGGGGCATCACATAGCATTGTTCCCAAATACACTACGAAAAATATGATTACGATATCACTAAAATGTGATATACATTTCATACAAGAATGGATCACCATATGTATCGTTTATATCAGTGTGTATAGGCCCATATTACAAAATTACTGTGAATGCTAGCAGACGTCCAAGGCCAAATGATAATGTTGTGTATTTATAAAGCACTTACGGTTAAGCGCTTTATATAGAACGAATATACATACAACATCAACCAACCTGTGTTGGTACTAGTTTATCAACTTCAGAAGGAGGAAAGGCTAAGTTGAGGTGTTTGAGAACAGACTACATCAGTGACTCAGCCCCTGAAGTCTGCCTGAAATAAACCTTTAATGGTTTAGAGGCTAGCGATTAATGTATAGAATTCCAGAAAGACAAATTCTTTTTTATTCCTATTCTTTCTTATTTAGGTTCACCGCTCAAAGTGTTACACTTGTGCAACCACCTTTTTAAAAAAAAAAAAAAAGAAATTCGAGGCCTGAACAAGAAAGCCAACCACTCCAGCAACAAAGCCACATGACGCTGTCCACAGCCCAGGAGCTTCAATTGAAACATTATTTTAAGGGGTTGCCAGGGGGACCACAGGGGTAGCAAGGGAGACCTCAGTGGTCGCAGTTGGAACCCCTGGGCACCCCAAATGACGTTCCTGTATGTGAATCTAAGCAGATAAAACCATCTGAAATACAATTACGGTGAGCAATGTATGCCTTTTGAGGCTTGTGGATCTGCTTAGATCACATGCTATGCATAGATTAGCTAGCAGTACTTGGAGAAGGAGGTGGGTTGCGAGATGGTACGGCAGCAAATAGATGTTTAATACCACTTGACCCACCTGTGAATTTGCTTCAGATTGTGCGTCTAGGCCGTAATGCTGAGCAAAGGTATGAATGGAACGCCAAGAAGCATCCTTGCAAATTTCATCTAAAGGAACATTTGCAATAAATGCTTAGGTAGCCCCTATGCCACATGTAGAGTGGACTCTTGGTTTAAATGGTAAAGTCTTCTTTGATAGTCAAATGCATCCAGCTTTGCTATTCACTATCCATCTGGAGATTGCGTTTTTAGAAACGTGATCTCCTTCTCTCACAATTGCTATGGAAACAAATAGCTGATTTGTTTTTCTTTGTGGCTTTGTTTTGTTTATGTAGTAAAAGACCGCCCTCCTTACATATCGGGTATGCAGGCTTCTTTTTGCTGAATTTGCAGGATGTTGGAAAAAAGCAGGAAGTTTAATAGATTGATTTACATGGAACTTGGATATGAAATTTGCCGAAAACCTAGGATGTGTTCCAAGAATGAACCACCTTGTCTTTGTGGATAATGAAAGGGTCTTTTGCTGAAAGTGCTTGCAGCGCTCACTTACTCATCTTATGGTAGGGATAGCTACCAGAAAAGTTGTCTTGCAAGTTAAATGCTTCAGACTGGCTTTGTGCATAGGTTCAAAGGGAAGACCCATGAGTTTTGTAAATACAACATTGAGGTCCCAACCTGGTGGTGGATTAGGAATGGGAGGGTATTTAACATCCCCACCACTTTTTTCAGAGACCTGAACAAGCTCTGTAGAAGGTTTCTGTGGCAGGGGGGCAGGCACAGAGTGGCGCTGGATATTCTCCAAAGACCCTATGAGAAGGGGGGTTTGAAAGTCCCCAATTTCGAACTGTATTATCTGGCTAGTCAACTAAGGCACGTAACGCACTGGATGGCGGATGAAGCCACCACTGATACCCGACTCCTCCAACCGGCCCTGCCGCGACTGCTACTCCGAGACCTCCTTTGGGTCGGGAAAGGGGATCTACAACATCACCCCTACCTAACCAAACTTGGAACGCAGCTCTGGAAGCGAGCCTGCAAGGCAGTGGGGGTGACAGACCCATATTCCCCGCAGATCCCCATTGCGGCCGTCATGGTGAAAACTTCATGGGGTCTTGTAGGCACGCGCACACAGTGGGAACCCTATGGGGTGGCGGTGCTCGGAGACCTCATCCATGAACAGGAGCTAATGACGTTTACTGACCTCTGCGAGTCCACGGGCCTGCCCACGGGCCAGTTCTTGCTCCACAGAGCAGTAATAAAGGCCCTGAAGGAGAGATGGCCAGAGGCTGCCAACCAACTTACGCAGAACGAAGCCATTGAATCATTGTTGGACACTGCCGAAGGAGGTCATGAAACCTCCAGAATATATGAAGCCCTGCTGCAGGGCTCGACAAAGGTCGCACTGAAATGTAAAAGCGGATGGGAGAGTGAAATGGACCTCGAATTCAAGGACAAAGCATGGGAGCAAATAACCCATTACCATAAAAAAGTCTCCAGAAACGCTCGCCTCCAACTTATCCAACTGTACATCACCAACAGAGCCTACCTCACGCCTAACGCCATATCAAAGTTCAAGGGAGCCACGATTCAGACTTGTCCCAAATGCCACGAGTCTAGGGCGGGTATGACCCACATGTTCTGGAGCTGCCCGATAGTTCAGAGGTTCTGGGCCCGAGTGCAAGAAAAAGTAGCGACGGCTGGAATTAAGGTGATGATCCATGAGCCAGCAGCCTGCATATTGGGGAGTTACAAGAGAAACAGCAAGAATAAGCCCCTAAATAGACTCACTGACTTGATATACATAACAGCGAAAAGGCGCATAGCCATGGGGTGGAAGAGCGCAAGAGGGCCATGCGAAGCCCTTTGGTGGGACGACCTCAAGAGATGGATAGCCGCCGAGACTGCGGCTTGGGAAACGGCGATCCAGACACAAAGGCTGGACTCCAGCGCAGACCTACTCCGATGGGTGGCGCTAACGGTACCACTACTTCACCCAGTGACGCAAGACGGCGCCTCTAACAGCACTGCCAGTCCCGGCCCGGCTCGTGCCTAGGGACATCTGAGGACTTCACTGTGGTCTCGGTGGGAGGGGGGAGGGGCGGGAGGGTTGGGCACGTTAAGACATGTTGTTTTTGATCCACACATACTGCGTCATCTAACCACTGTTTATATGTGTTGAAAAACCAATAAAGAAATTAAAAAAAAAAAAAAAGGAATGGGAGGGTATAGTCTTTTTACTCCCTCCATAAATGCCTTGATAACTGGTACTTTCAACCATGATATCTTGTTTTGTGAAGTAGTGTAAGCAGACAAAGCTGCTAAGTGTAATTTGATTGAATAGAAGACTAAACCAAGTCTAGTAGGGAAAGCATATAGTGAAGTATGTGCGATGGAGAACGGTCAAATGGACTAATGTTGCGTGACTTGCACCAAATGACAAATCTTTTCCACTTGTTAAAATAACAGTGTCTTGTGTTAGGCTTCCATGCTTCTTTTAGGATATCATACACCTTTGTGGAAGATTTAAATGCCCAAATTATATTACCTCAGGAGCCAAGCTGCCAAGTTCAGAGTCTGAGGGTATGGATGTAATGTCGTCCCCCTGTGTTGGGACAGCATGTTGAATGGCCACAGAAGCTTGATTGTTTTGTACATTGCTAGTTTGAGTAGGTGTGGAAACCATGGTTGTCTTGCCCACATTGGAGCTATCAGAATTAGCTTGACTTATTCCTGGTACATTTTGTGCACCATTTTGTTCAGGAGTGGTGTTGGTGGAAAAGAGTAAGCACATTTCCCTGACCACTCAGAAATAGGATTACATTTCCTATTTATTTTTTGTTCTTAGAATACTGATGCCAAGACTACTTAACAAATTTACCTCATCCTCAAGGAGTGAAATTGGTTAGCCTTTCGAGCAGGCATCAGGTTAAAGACACTCTTCATCACCTGCAGTCATAACCAAACCTACTTTGCTGAGAAACTCCCCATCTACAGAGGCAGATGCACTATCAGACACTGCACTGTTGCCAGTTTGCATACAAAGAACCGCAAGAGAGGGAAAAACCTAGGAATTTGACCGTTTCCTACTAATCACACAATCCCAGACAAGTTATCAACACAGATAAGACTGTCTCCCCTTCATTCTACACTTCAGCAAGCACCTGAAGGCCCTACTCTTCAAAGAACATCTAACCAATAGTTGATTGCTCCACTCCACCCTACGTTTGCTCTTAGGAGATCTCCCCTCTCCACTACCCTTACCCATTTCAGCTTCTGTATAACCACACTTCCTACCAGTAAACGCTCTTGGGTGTGCCCCTTATGTACAGTAATCCGTTGCATCCAGCTAGGTTTGCGCGTTATACAACCCACACATGCATACATATTTAAGATTGTGGCAGGTGGAGTGCTTGAGAAGGTAGAGACTGCACAGAATAGAGGCTGAAGGCAGAATTCCTGTTGCATTAGTTAAAAGACCCATGGAATAGTCTGTAGCGGTGCGACTCCCAACAGAGAACCCAGGGCCCCTCTGATATTACAAAGAGGAGACAGAGAAAGAAAGACTAACACAGTCCAGACCATTTGAGCTTCAGAAGGAATTGTGGCACAATGGTTGTCCAGCAACAAAGGACAAGGCAGATGACAGAAGCAAGGGTCTACTGCCAATCCCCTAAATGAGATCCGGGGGCAGCTGTGTCCTACCCATATGGATCCTAAGCCAGTATCCAGATATTGCAGTGAAGCTCATCCTCAAACCATTCTCTCTTTTATGAAACATTTATCTTTTTGACACTTACAATTTCCACTCATTAGTTAACCAACAGACACACAATCCAGCATAATGGTATAACATTCACAGCCCTCCCTCCCCCATTTATTCTCTCCTGCACCTTCTGTGATACAAAATCCTTTACAGTGACACCAGTGGTCAAACAATTAGGATGTATGAGAAAGAACAATCTTTCTCATACATACCAACACATACCAACTACTGGACCTAGTTTGTCTTCTCTCTCCTTTGTTTTTGTTGTATATGCTTAGAGCACCTTTCTCTTCAGCCTCACTGTCCACTATTACCCATCGACTCTACAGTGCCTATGCCAGCCTCATCCTCCACCTCCTCCTCATGTATACTTGATATTTCTGTACTTGCCAGGCATCTCCTGAAATTCCCCCATGTATATTGGTGTTTGCTTGGGTTGAGTGAAGGTCCTATACAGTCCTCTTTATCATTGCCTGCTACAAGATATCTCACCCATGCTGCATATGACTGTGGTTTACTTTTCACTACACTCACCCTATAAGATCCTACATTACTAGTACCAGGTTTCTGTTGATTGATCTTATTGCCCTGTATTATGTTGTGTCCATTCCTAAGCTTGTCGACAGGATTCACTGTATTGTGACCGGCCTCAAGGCGATCCTTTCTTGCAGGCCCCTGAGGGACAGTGTCACATGGAAGCTGGAGAATTCTGATAAATGCACAGGCATTGCTAGAATTCCAATATTGAGGCGTTGGAAGGTTTTCTGATTCTTTTGTTTGAGGCATGTCTTTCAATACTGCTATGGTAATTTTCCTTTTTTTCCTATTCTGAAATACGTGAAAGGGCTGTGTGGTAGATGTATCTGGAAAAGGAGGCCCCTGACCCGCAGAAAAGAAGGGCTGCAATTCCGGCAGCATTGTCGCCCTATTCGTGGGGTCACAGGCCGGTGAGCTTTCCAGCTCCATTCCATGCATATTTGTCTTGGCAGCTGACTGCGAACCCAAGGACACTATAGAATACACTGTTCCATTAATTGACTGCATATCCAAAGTATCCAGCCTTTTCCCATTAGCCTGGGGTAATGAAACTTCTATACAATCATCATTCACTGAAACTGTAAAATCTGACATCTGTACCATGGTCTGCCCAGCTTTTCTACTTTGAACCAGAGACTTTAATTGGAGCAATTCCAATAATGAACGCAATAGGCATTTCTTATCTGCCCTTTCCAACTGCAGAGCCGCCTGGAGCTTCTTTTGAATTACATTTGCATACTCTGCCTCGTGATCAATTGCAAGGATATAACAAATTATTCAATGAATATTATTCTCGAGTGAATCATCGGGAGGAGAGTTGCCTGATCTTTTACATGTTCATTGATGGTCTTGTACAGCTTCAGGAATGGAGCCAGCTAAATTGTCAGCGCCACCATCATATTGTATTGTGACTTGAATGCAGTGGGGTTCACGCCCTGTCTGGGATCACCTGATGAATTGGGAATAAATACTGCGTCACCCACAGACAACGTCGTAGCAGAGATGATGGTCCTTCGGTGAGGTATGCAGAACTTGATTTTCCATAGAAAAGGAAATTAGTCGGTGTTGGGCTTTAACTGGCGAGGACACGATAGACAAGTTGTCCTCGTATTGTACCGGGGTCATCGATATTAAAGGGGAAGGTGTCAGTCGGGCCACGCTAGTTTGATTAAAAGTCATGTGGTCAACCGTATCGACCAGACCTCAGACATGGACCTCTTTGTTTTGAATTTGATCAGCCCCTTTTGTGGGCTCATTCTCTATGGGTATGGGTATTGCCTTTGCATCAGTGATGTTGTTCGGCACATCATCGGAAGAAGTTGTCGACCCCAAGGGAGTTGTTAAAAAAAGCTGCGCAAGCCCTGTTGCCATTTTATTCACCCTGTACAAGTGCGAAAAATCCTGTCGTAAGGAATCCGCTTGGGCGACGGAATTACCTTCCTGAGTTTTATATACAGGAGGTGCTTCTGCATCCCGGGAGAGTTTCTGCAGGACTCTCCACCACTTCATCCACACCAGGCTCATACAGTGCTATATTTTCCGTTATAGCTTCACTTTGCAAGGTTTCAGCATTTGTGACATCGAGAGCGTTCCCAGATAGGCGGGGGATTCTCAGGGAAGTAATTGACGGGATCTTAGCCGTTCGTGCCAAGTTCTTCTCACTTGGTTTCAAAACAGTGGGATCATTCGTGGAAGACACATCAATGATTACATTTGCTAAAGATCAATCCGAATAAAGCTTTTAAAAAAGAAAATGGGCGATTATTTTCCTTTCAAGGCATGTGCAAGACCCAGGCATTCCACCCCTCCCCTGGAGTCCTGGAGCCAGGTTTTGGCATCTTTCATTACCGCGAGGGAAACCGCTTATGAGATAGATTTGGTAAGGGGGATGAATGCAGAGATCTTTTATTGTCTTTCAAGGCTTTAGCAGATAGACAGCTCACCTGTGATTTCAGCTGTTGCTTGGTTCTCGGCATCAGAAAAAAACTCATTGATTCCAAAGCGGGGCCCATTATAAGGGTATCCCCTTCCAGGCTCAGACCTTGCCCCTTGCTCTCTGAGGCCTCGCAGGCAACACAGCCAACACTCCTGCACACACTGCATCGCTCTGTGACTGGAGCAAGTTTTTTTGTAGTTACACCTCCCAGCAGCGTAAAGGTCGAAAAACGACTCAGCCTCTCGAAGTCAGAATCAATGACAACAGAGTAGCAGGAGTCTCCCAATACAGCCAACACTCCTGCGCACTCCGGGGTTTTCTTTACTGACAGTAAGAATTTAAAATTGAAAAGATGCTTTATATCCAGACGTTAACCTTATCCTGTGTTGTTAAGGTACTTTCCTTAGGGTTTGGCCTCAGCTCATGGTGCCCATACATGGGGAAATAAGCACATCTTAAACACACACATAATACACTCTAATCGTATTCCCATTTTCTAGTGATACTCATTTTCTATCTCTTCTGGAGTTTCACTATGTGCCTCAGATTCCAATGCCTTGTCTCTCTTTATATGTTTTCTTTGTACTAACACAAGTGTGTAGTAAGTCAGTCTTGTATTGTTAGCTATTAATTTGAAGTTTAACAGACAAAATTCTGATAGCCTTGCATTGATTATTTTACTGACCGATATGACCAGATTAAAAAATGCAATACTTCTGTGGTGCAAGCTGCACCCATTTCCTATGTGTATGTATGTATTCGTTTTTTTTAATTAACACAAACACTCCAATATAAGATTTTCTTTAAATTAATACATTTTTTAATACATTAAATAGTTCATGAGAGGTCCCCCGAACATCTGTTATATGTTGCTACCAACACTACACACAAGCCCTTCTACTGACTTTTCATCAGAATTAATTTGATACGTGATGTCATCAGTGACGACATCAACGACATTTGTTATGTCATCTTTGATGTCCTGGGTGTCAGTTTAAGCAGTGCATGGTGGTGGCGCGAGTTATGGTTGCTTAGCTTACCATAACTGGCGAATTTCAATGGTTTTTCGGTTTTACTTGTAACCATAACATCCCTTCAATAAAGTTTTTATGTGAATTTCATAGGCTTTTATTAGTGTAACTTAACCATAACGTCCCTTTAAAAAAGTATTTTCAGTGAATTATTATAATTTACTCACTGTAGTTACTAACAGTCCCCTTTCCTCCATACTGCATGGTCATCCCTTCCAAGGGACGGGAGACCGAACCTTTTTCACCAGAAAAAACCTTCTTCCCCTTTAAATGTAGAGTCACGCGAAGGTGCGGCCCTGGAGCATGCGCTGCCCTGACTCCGCCGCCACACCTCAGTCCCCATAAATGCGTCGACAATAGATTAACATTGCCTAATGACACCGAGTTGACCTAGCGTGACCTGTTCAGGAACCACGCTCAGAGGGCTTGTTATTGTGGAGCGGGTGGATGACCCTGCCCGCCTACTGCGCAAGATGATGTGCTGGGCCCGTCGGAAGGCGAATGGGAGGCCTCTCCAAGAAGCTGAACATCTCAGAGAACCATGGCCTGGCTTGCCACCACAGTGCTATTAGAATGATGCACAGATGGCAAGACTCCTTGACCTTGTATATCACCCTGTGTATCAGAGTTGTGGGTGGGAAGGTGTATGCTGCCATTTCGTCCCAGCGAATCTGGAATGCATCGCCCAGGGATCCCTGGCCCTGCCCCTGCCAGGAGGCAAACAGTTGGCATTTGCTGTTGTCCGTCTGAATGAGGACGACCTTGCCCTCGGCAGGCTCCGAGAGCCAGCCAGATGGCCTTCAGTTCCAGCCAATTGATGTGGTACTCCTGCTGGGTACAGGCGCCATGGACGCAGTGGTTGTCCAGGGAAGACCCCCAACCATCGAGAGAGGAGTCAGCGGTGATGGTGACCTGTGGGGTAGGTTGCCGGAAAGGCTTGCCCGTCCGCAGGTTGCAGTCCCTGGACCACCATGTGAGGTCTGGGTGAAGCGACAGAGGAATGTTGATCATCTCGGATTGGGAGCCTCACTCCTGGTTCCAAGAAGCAGCTGTATCCTCCTCATCCAGGTCTCATGTGGGGCACGGCCAAAAGGACTGCTGCCATAAGACCCAGTAGGTGTTGGTACCACCAGGCTAAGATTACTTCTCTGCTGAGGGAGTGCGCTGTGGCTCTCTTGATGGCCGTGATCTTGTCCTCCGAGGGAAAAAAACTTTCTTGGAGTACGTGTCCCAAATGACGCCCAAGAAGGTCAGTCTCTGCGTAGGCTGCAGCTGCTACTTCTTGAGGTTGAGTGAAAAACCCAGCTCATGTAGTGTGTTCATAAGAACGTGGGAAGTGTGGTGCACCGCTTCCGGAGATGTCACCCTGACGAGGCAGTCATCGAGGTACGGGTAGATGTGGTGGCCCTGCAACCTGAGGAGGGGCGCCACTGTGTTCATCAGCCTGGTAAAGACACTGGGGGCTGAGTTGAGGCTGAAAGGAAGCACCACGTATTGGAAATGGTAGCCCATGATCCTGAATCGTAGAAAAGAACGATGCGGCTGCCAGATTGGGACGTGCAAGTACGCATCCTTCAGATCCAGGGAGCACATCCAGTCTCCCTTGCACAATGTCTCCGCTATCAAAGCTGATGTAATCATCTTGAATTTTTGTAGCGGTAGGAAGAGGTTGAGGGTGGAAAGGTTCAGCACAACTTTCAGGCCCACCTGGTTCTTTTTCTGAATGGCGAAAATCCTGGAGTAAAAGCCTGAGCCTCGCTGGGAGGCTGGGACTTCCTCCACTGCCCAGCTAGAGATGTCTATGTGGGCCACAGTGAACTCCATGATGTCTTGTGCCACAATCTTGGCCTCTGCCAGTTGCGCCTTGAATCGGGATTGGCTCTGCGTCGGAAGCTCTGGGAGGAAATCTGCAATTTCCCACCAAAGCCTCTGGTTAACGGCTGCCAGAATGGCATCCGCATTGGCTTGTCAAAGTTGCAGGGACGCGTTGTAATACAGCTTCTTCCCGTACGCCTCCAAGATGATCTGCTCCTTGCCTAACAGCGCCGCAGAGGAAGAGGCCGAGGACGACTGCGGCTTGGAGTATATATAGTGATGCCACAGCGATCACCGAAGAGTGCGGCTGAGGGTGGGCCGATAGCAAGAATATCCCCCTCCATCTGCCTGTACTTGGCGTCCAGGCGTCGATTGACTGGCTGGACCAAGTGGGGCTTGAGCCAGCCCTTTTTGGCCAAGGCGACCACATCCTTCTGCATAGCGACCCCCGTTCTTGCTGTGGGACGCAGCGTGAGAACTTCTGCGAGGACCCCCCTCTGCTGGTTGCTCAACCTCGGGTTGAGGAAGGCCCAAGTACTCTGCCCTGCAAGACGTTTGTGGAAGGCCTGGGCTGACGACGGTGTGTCAGGGTCCTCCTCCTCATCTGTGTCCACCTGAGGGTCCGGCTGGTCCGGCACTGGTGGAGGGGTGTTGGGAGCCGAAGGCTGGGGTGTGGAGACCGGAGCCGGAGGCTGGTATGGAACCGCCTGCACAATCGGTTGGCGGGCCGGAGCAGGCGGCTGAGGCTGCACAGGGGCCAGGGGTGCCTGTACTGGGGCCTGCGGCACCAGTGCCATTGGCGTGAGCACGTCCCTGACGGCGTCCCAGAGGATGCCCCCCATCCAATGAGATTTCATGAGCCCGATTAACCTTTCAAAAAATCTGTCCTCACAGGCCGGAGTGGTATGCCATATTGATGGGGTAGCGGGCGGCTGCTGGAGCCGTTGCGTGCCCTGTCCATACGGATGCAGCGGGCACCTGCCCTGCGCAAATGAAGGGTATGCTGTAGGCCTCGTACTTGGGTGAAACCAGTCCCACCTTGACACAAGTATCTCCACCTGCTCCCTTGCCTTGGTGCAGTATTGGGCGGATGTCAGGAATGTCTGGCACAACAGCCATTTTGTCAAGCTGCCTTCCACTTGCCTGCGTCGTGTTGCTCGGCTCACTAGGCCCCGCCCAGTCCAGGACTCTTGAGTGTGGATCATGGGGCCTACCCTGCGTCTCAAGCCAAGGCCCGGTAGGCACTTTGCCCTCGGCGGATCTGCCAGTAGAACTGTGTATAGGCGCTCCCTCAGACATATTGCCGGTACTAGGGCGTAGCCCCTCGGGTGAAGACCCGATAAAAGAACTTTCCCGTCCCTCAGCACTGTCACCGGGAGGATCTTCTGACCCCTCGGCCTGTCGGCCAGTAGCTGATGTAGCCTCGGTACTCGTTCTGGTATGAAGACCTGAGCGGTCCTCCCGCGCGGGTGAGTCCTTGGGAAGGAGTCTCCCTTGCGGGATGCGCTGGAAAAGAGCGGCCCTACCGTGGGCTTGGATCGATGATAGACAAAGTCCCTTAGGTCCTTTGGAGGCCATCTCTGGAACAGCCCCCTTCACCTGACTAGTCTGTTCTTCAGAGACCTCGAGGAGAGTGCGTCGCACGCGGTACAAGCTTGCCAGCCGTGGTCTGGGCCAAGGCAACGTAGGCAGAGGGTGTGGGGTCTTTAGGTGGAAAGAACACCTGCTGAACTCTGTAGAAGTAGACATGCGCTGGGGACGAGCGGGACGCCGGAGGACCGTGTACCTGAAAGACAGAAGAGAAGAAGTATCCGCGCGTGGAATTACATGGCCGAAGCCAAACCCAGGCGCGCTGGTGAATTCGGCCCGTTCCCATCCACGCAGAAAAGGGGACTGAGGTGTGGTGCCGGAGGGCGGAATCAGGGCAGCAGGTGCTCCCAGGGCCGCACCCCCACGCACCACTAAATTTAAAGGGGAAGAAGGTTTTTTCTGGTGAAAAAGGTTCCATCTCCCGTCCCTTGGAAGGGACGCCCATGCAGTATGGAGGAAAGGGGACGTAAGAGTATCATAGGTTTTTACCAGCGCACCCTTAATCCACTACAAGTTCCTTATATTATACTCGCCCCAATGTGGCCACTATGGAGTCCACGGACTGTGTGGTAGTCCGCCGACATCAGGCAGCATTCACAAAGCCCAGAATCACAGGGGAGAACAAAAAAGGTTCTACCCATCAACCAACAAACGGATATACAAAAAATCATTACTATATTTACAACACGCAAATATACCTTTTTCTACAAATGATTACTTCCAAAGGTACACATTTCTTTTTCATTTAGCACATAACATAACGGAACGCAACAATCAGAAACCATAACCATATTTTCACCTCAGTAGAACTCTGCATACAGATTCACTAACACCAGGTGCTTACTGGAAAACAAGTGCTCACTAAATAGTAGGTGTATTGCATTTCTGTATTACCATTCATTATATAAACATTTATTATAAGAAAAAAGCACTATTTCTTTTCTCACAGAAACGTCAAGCACAATACAGTGGTTGGAAGAAAACTTTACAAAAGAAGAAATTGGTGATGATAACATTTCTAATGGTATACAATACATCTTTTAATATAAATAAGTAATATAGTTTGTAGACTCCTCACTAAAAAAAGAAATGTTCTTATAGTACATAGTTTTCATGAAGAAGCAACACCTGCATTTAATTATGCACAATTTGAAGAGGAATCACAAAGAAGCCCCATCCCCAACTGTACACAATGAAATCATGACGTTATCTCCAAAATTGGATGAAATTAGTAATGCCTTTAAAGAACTTTTAAATGTTAATCATGTGATTAAAAATGTTCATGGTCACTGTCTTTCCTGCACCTGCCCCCCCATGTCCCAAGCAATCATCCCAAACAAATTCCCAACATTTAAATGAAACACTTTGATGAAGCCTGACTCCCTTCCTCTCCTGATCATTATTGTACAGAAATTCATATTTCTCCCATTTGGGGTTCCCATTGCAAGACCCCATCCCTTTCATAAATAAATTGTATTTTTTATGCTATAAATGTGTTTTATTCTTTTTGTGATATTTCTATTTTCTTTAAGCGCAATTATGTGTCCGTGGACACTATGGCTGTCCGGTGTGACGGCACGCAAAATAGAAACTTTTCATGACACACTTTTAATTAGTCCGCGGACAGCATGACTGTCCATGGACGGTTCGTCTAAAGGGACCCACCCATTACTTTTACTCATTCTCAATCTGGATATCCAGGAGAGAGCACCTTCTTTGCAGATCTGATTTGCAGAACTTCTTGGAGACCATCATGGTATCTGTTATGGCCATCCCTCCTTCCCAGCCACCCCCACCACTATCACCTCAACAACCTGGAGGGCCTGAACAGGGGAACAGGCGCAGAGATACGGATGAGGACCAAGAGGAAGATGAGGTGGAGGAAGTCCCTATCTGAAGCACCCGGAGTGAGTCCAGGGTGTGGTGGTTTCTTACCACTGTTGGAAATGTACCAAAGGCTTGTGCAGCCAAGGGTTAATGCACCAAGTAGTCAGTTGCGTAAAACCGGTGCATTATTCCTACGGGACCACCTCCAGGTGGCGCCACACCAAGTCCAACGACCCGGGTGCTCTGAGGAAGGCTGTACCTTCCTCGGGGAAAAGTAGGTTGACAACCTCTACCCCATCGTCTTCAACTGCTCCTGTTAACACAAAGGATACTCCTTTGGGGCAGAGGATCCCAGCGGTTGCCTGACAGGTCATACAGAACACTGTTGACCCTTACCTTTCGAGGGTCTCAGTGCTAGGTTTGTACTGTGAAGCACCGATCTGTAGGGGGGAGCAGTTTGAGTACCTTTGAGGTTGTGGTCAAGGAGCACGAGTAACACTATCTATTGTGTTCTCATATAGCACAATTCACCCATGGGCCTCAGTGTGCTCACATGACAAGGACAACAGAGGACAATGAAAGCAGTGTAAGAAAACGGGAGAGTTAAGGCCAGAAAAATTTGATGGATACATTAGGCCAGCTCAAAAATGTTTTTTAGCATTTTCTCGAACAGTGCAGTGGACTCACAGCCTTTGAGAGAGGACGGGAGCTGGTTACAAAGGTCTGAGGCCCAGGATTAAAAGCCTGTGCTACCAATCGTCTTCAATACTGTAACCTACCTTAATAAAGGCCCATCCAACATCTCCTTCTGTCCACCTGCCCCTTTGTCTGTGGTTGGTGCCCCTTTTCGCCCTCACCTTACCTTGCGTCTCCTGGAGAAAAAAAACACAAAAAGCCAAAAAATACAAACACAAAAAAATTATGTTACTTTAGGAGCCACCTTTCACTTTTAAAAATAAAAGTGACAAAAAAGTCACAGGCCCCTTTGCAGCCTGCATGGGTCATGGATAGCACGGTAGGCTGCGGACACCGAACAAATTCCAGGTGTGGGATGGGAGCATGAAAATCATTTTAACTGTGTTTCATGCAAAAATGGTGGCTCTTAAAAGAACCTTTTTTGTCTATTAAAGATTTTTTTGATTATTTTGTTTTATATACTAAAACAAAGATTCAACACAATGTTATTATGTATTCACAAAAACTGCTTTAATGCATTATGAAAGTTTTCCAGAAAATCTGACTGCCCACATCAGTTATATGCACTCCATTTCTCCGAAAATGTTTGCGCCTTGCTTTTTCCATTTGCGGACAGAATACATTTGAACGCTTCCCCATTTGTCTCTGAGAAATTAGAAAAATAATTTTGGAATTTGGAAACATTTCCATCAACTTTCCAAATGTCTCCTTCATTGCAAACTGCAATGAAATTCCAGTAACATACCCCAAACTGTTCCCTCCACAATGAAGAACAATGATATCCATATGTTTCAAGTGAATCACATTCTCACAAAACTGGAGCAAGTCGGCCAACTTCATCCCTCGCACTCCATACCATGACACTTCAAATTCATGGAATCTTAGATTTTCAGCCAATCTACAGTGCTCAACATAGACCTTCAGCCAATGGATCCAAAAGTCCCCCAAAACCCATATACTCTGCCTCCTCAAGGACATAGCAATAGCCATTTTCAGTGCTCTCAAAACCCCTGCAAACAAAACTCCTGCTACCCTCTCTTCCTGCACACCACACCCAGGAAACCTGGTTGGTTGATCCCCATAGTTCCCTGTCCATGCCAGGCATCCTTAAAAGACCCGGATGTGCACGTGTCGTCCGTGGACTACGGCGGTGTCCGCGGACATCACGGCCACTCAAAAGGTAGGGGAGAGGCTTTGGGAGTTTAAACTCTATGGGCCTCATTACGACCCAGGCGGTCCGGAAATAACAGTGGCGGTAAACCCGCCGCCACCGTTGTTTCCGGACCGCCTGAGTCCGACCCCTGCAGGCGGGAGGTGATGTTCCCGCCAGGTCTGACCTGGCGGGTTTAACACCTCCCGCATGCAGGCGGTCGAGGAAACACCGGCAGCATTACGAGATGCTGCCGGTGTTTCCATGATCCCCATTTCCATCGAGTCCCATAGGACTCAATGGGAATGGGGATTTACACCATTCCGTCTCCGTGATTCCCGGAAAACCGGGGTTGTAATACCCCGGTAATTCCGGGAATCACGGAGGCGGAATGGCAATACGAGTCCGGCGTTAACCAGGCGGTTTTACTGCCTCGGTTAACGCCGGACTCGTAATGAGGCCCTATGTCTGTTATTTATTCTTTAGTGGTGGCTCTGAAAATAACCTTTGCTTTTTTTGGGGGGGGGTTTGTTAAACACCTTTTACCTTTTTTTTGCTTTTATGTACAGTAGTACTATATACTCTATATCTTCCCTTACAATTTTCTAACAGGAACTTTTTCAATGCATTCCTAACATTGTAAAGAAAAATAGCATTTCAGACATCTGTAAAATAAACTCCATCGTCACAAAAAAAATTCACACCATCAGTCCTTATATTGTCATTAACAAAAGATAACATCCCTGCAGCATATAAAAAAGCAGATACAGCTTTATTGACAAGCTGCCTCAATTTCTCCATTCGTGGACTGAAAAAGTTTGGACATCTCCATTTTTGCTGACTTGAAGAATCTCCCAAAATCCAAATTCTTAATAGTCAGACACATCCATCTTCAACTGCACAGAACAAACAAACACTTGCTACCCTGTCTTCTTGTAAATCACAACAGAACACCTCATTAGCTAATCCCCACAGTCACCTTTCCATGGCAGGCATCCTCAAAAGATCCGGATGTGGGATGTGCTGTCCGCAGACTACTGCGGTGTCCACAGACCCCGTAACACAGGGGCAGCCCTTCTACCCTTTCCACTTTCATGTTCTCAACACTCCCTCATTGACTGCTTTCAAATAGTCACACATCTATCCACCCATCACTTCCAAAAACTCTATACCTAAACCTGTCATCTCAGTTCAACACTTCAGATGTACACTTGAACTCTGAGAGGCCGGGAGCTGGTTCCCGTTAATCAAAGGCATCTGCATCTAAAACTACTCTGACACTGTCCAAGATTTCTATTTCCAGATTCAAAAAGATCTGCATTTAACAAGCCATAGCACAGGTATGCTTATATTAAAAGAAAATATTGCCTTCAACTCTTTGTAGCGCTCACCTGGTATCTAAGGGGACGTCACTCAGCCTGCTCTGACCTCTTACGACCTCGAACCCTTCCCTGGAGTCTACTCGACTGGAGACTGAACTGAAACATAGGGTTGGTAGAGTTTAACTCCTTATTGTTTGTGTGCTTGAACCCCTTCTTCCCCGGGGCCCAACCCTTCCCGTTGATCCAGAGCTCACCTTGTTTTCTTAGAAAGTGTGCTCTCCGTCGTGCTTTCAGCGCAGGGGCGCATTGATTGATGCGGGCTCGTTGCTGCCTATTTACTTCACTGGCAAGACTCCGACAGGTAAGTATAATGAGTCTTTTGAACAGTTCTCTAACTTCGTTCCTTTCCTTCCTTAGATGATGGCCGGCGTCCGGGGATGGCGACGTGCTGCTGAGATGAGTAGCGCTGAAGGTGAGTGAGAGCACGATGCGCGATGCGAGCCTTTCGTATTTGTATTGAACTGATTTATTTTTCTGTGTCTTTTAGGTGCTGCGACGTTTTCAGCGTGGATGTTGGTTATGAAGAAGAAATGCAGTGAGTAAGCGCGGTATGCGGCGCCTCTAGATGTTTCCACGCTAACCTGGAGTGTATTTTCCCTCATGCAGACGGATGAGAAGTTCCGGAGACAGAGTTCCCCCAGAGCGGCTGGGATTCAGGTAAGCGTTTGAAGCTTGTACAGTATTTAAAAATAAGCGAAGATTTGCTGAATGCTTACTAATGCCTTTTTTCTGTTCTTTTCCCTTTTCCTTAGGAAGGGGCGTGCCGGGATGGGAATGACACCGCCGAAGATGCCTGCAGAACAGAAGGAGCAATGAATGATGGGCAGAAGCGCTGCAAGGTAAGGCTGTTCCTAACAGTGTTCTTGTTCTTGCAGGAGCTGAGCGCAGAAGAAAGATGCAGGCCTACTGGAGACCAATCCGAACACGGTGAGTCACGCTGCAGGTGCAGAAAAGCAAAGCATGTTTCTCAGCCTGGGCGTGGCTTAAATAGTCTCTGGGTATCCCAGGTGTCTCTGGGCTGAACCACACCCAAAAGACTAGACTGCACATGCATTTCTGGGAACCGAAATATGTGGGGGCATCCATCTTGTCCCCATCAATGCACTAGAAGTCCAATCCCCAATGTTAACCTATGGGAGTGAGTCTGGTGCCACAAGCGCCAAGTCTGACTCCAGGTGGGTCTTTGGAGGGATGGAGAGGCCCTTGAGGGCCATGTAGGTGATCGTGGCCTGGCTCCACCCTGACATCTTGGAGGGCTGGGGACATGAGGGGCAGGAATCATGAACTCTTTTACACCTAGCCTGTAATAAGCTTCTCAATAAGCATATTTTCTTTTTTATGATTTATGCACTGGTTACACAACACCAGATAGACTTGTAGCGCACGCCACAAAGTCTTTCTCTCTACTGTACGGGAAAACCATATGCTACATATATATATATATATATATATATTTATACACACGAAAGAGAGAAATACAAAAATCACAGATGCAACAAAGTAGTGTTGGTAATGCCTGTCCCACACCTTTACATATTCAATACACAAAATCATAACAAAACATACTTTTATTGTAAATGTTTTCAAAGTTTTTAAAAAGAAGGGGTAATGAGGTGCATGATGTAACATTACATGCAGCATTCCCTAGACATAAAAAAAGATACAAAGCATTTTACACATAAAAACATCAGTTCAATTTTTGATTGCAGGCAAAACACGTAGGCCTCTGAATCAATCAACTTTTGGCCCAGTTGTAGTTTAATATAAACAGCCCGACATGTTTCAGGCCCTAAATTTGATTCATGGAACCTTCTTCAGGGGCTCAAAAGCGTAGATGCACTCTTGCTCCACAAAAGTAGGACAGGTAGACATTTCAACAGGGTCTCGTAAAATGGGCAACACCAGAACACTGGTAGATGAGAGTCAAACAGCCTGACTCCTATTGGTCCTGGACACACTTGGGTTTGTTCCTATTCGTTGTTCACGGTCGAACCCAAGCTCTTTTCTCTATTCTCTTTTTTAACCACTCTAGCAAATGGCAGGCATTGCAGCATTCATCGCCTGGTCACAAGAAGCAGCAAATAATTACAATGCTCTACATTTAAAATAAGAGCAATTTCATCAAAGTTAAAAAATGTGCATTTACAGCAGCACTGTACCTTTTTCATAAGAGAAAGGAAAGGCATATAGAATAGATTTGTAGGCCACTTTTAAGTGACAGTGGGCCTCATTACGAGGAATGCGGTAGAGTGATAACAGCGCCGGTAGAGCTGCCGGCACTGTTATCACTCTACCGCCCCATTACGAGGTCTGCTCGCGGGTCCCGCAAAGGACATCTGGTAAAACCAGGCGTCCTTAGCGGGACCCGCTAGCAGACCAGGATGCAAACAACGGGCCCGTCATTAACGGGCCCATTGTTAGCATTCTCCCCATTCCCGTTGAGCCCTATGGGGGCTCAAATGGGAATGGGCATGTACCGGGTCCGGGTTCCAGGAAAGGGAATTACTGGGCCCTCCAAGGTCGGAATGGCCCGGTAATTCCCTATTTCTGGAACACGGACCCGGTACCCGGTATGGGGGTAACCATGCCGCGCTACCTCCATACTCGTAATGAGGCCCAGTGTGCACCAGTTTAATATGTTGGCAGCACATGCATACATCCCAATATCACCCATTCCAATCTATAGGTGCTTATCAAGTCTTTATTTTTTCCTTTACATTCTGTGACTTCAAATTCCACTTCTCTGATTATAAAACTCAAATTACAAGTCCCAGAATGCAAAGAAAAAACTAGACTGGACTTGAAGATTCCAAATTGTGAAATAAAATGTAGGTTTAATGTAAACATACATAGAAAGCAAAAAGAAACCTTTAACAGTTTTGTTTCTCCAAATTACATCATATTACAATCATCTTCTGTCTTCATCCTCATTTAAAACAACACATCTCCAAAAATAAAAAAAGGAAACAGCATCTAGCTAACGAGAAGCAAGGGCAGCATTTCCAAAAGAAAGGGGGGTGTAGACCTGGTCCTTTCAACCAGGTTCCACATACATTTTTCTCCTTAATTCCTAGAATTATGTCAACACATTTCAGCATTCCCACCACCAATCCCACCCTTTCCCCCAGTAAGACTAGGTCCCACCATTCTTCAGCTGATAGTGATCTTATTTTCTCCATATTTCCCCCCAAATATAGAGTTCTAAGTTCAGTAAGTGCCCGACATTCAGTCACCAAATGAATAAGTGATTCCATCTGATCTTTACTTTCACAAAATTTGCAATGGGCATTATCCACCCTTATCTGGTGTCTCTTTAAATATACCTCTCTTGTGGGCATGATATTTAAACAACATCTCAAAAGGAGATCTCTATAGAAGGCAGACGGAAATTTCCGGAGGTACTTTGGGAGATCATTTAATCCCTTCTCCTTCCACTACCTATAAATCGTGGTCTCTATTTCTCGCCTCAATAGTTTTGATCCAATCCGCTCTCTCCAAAATTCCCTTAACTTTGAGGGGGGTTCACCATCAATAGCTCAGTCTGAACTTCATGGTGGTGTAGAACCCTCGCTATTTTAGCACACCACTCTCATGTCTTTTTCATCACACTGTTACTGAGTTCTTAATATCGTAAATGGGAGGGCTCCGTCAGATGCCATACATTTTCCGTACAATGATATGGATTTCCATAATACTATGGAAGCCATAGATGGTAACCATAGTTTATGTCGTATGTTGTCAACTGTCAGAGAATTCGGTAGTCTCAATATTCTACGCCAGAAGTACCCTTCCATTAGGGGTCACACCATCCACCCAAGATTAAGAGGGTCTAAGCCCCATATGTTAGGACTTGGACCATCTGTCTAGAGAAGGTGGTTACTGGGACAAGTGGAAAAAAAAAACTTATCTCTTGTGAATGGCTACTCCTTGATTCGTACATTTTTACAATTTGTCCATCAGGTAAGTAAGAGGACCACTTTCATTTCTATTTTTGTTATATTACCACTCCCAAGTAGACAATTGATTCCACCGTTTCTAAGGGGCGATGCCACTTGGAGAGTGTTTGACAAGAGGTTATGGTCACTGTGCGGCAAGACTATAACCTCACACCTCTTCACCTTTTCCCCCCAACATTAACTGAAACAAAGCAATAATCCAAGCAAGCCTTCTGAGCTCCATTCCCCGAGGTATCGGCTCCCGGTCGATCTCCCTCCGTCTGCCCATTCAACACCCACAGTTCACGCAAACTAGTTTCCTGTAACCACTTTCTGGCGACACCCTCCAATTGCGCCACCAGAAGTGGAACCCCCTCCTTAGATAGCAAGCAGAAATTAAAATCCCCACAGATTACTATCTCCGGGTTTACCCATTCTGTTAAGGCTTCGTCCACGGTAGGCATTTATCAGCAGTAAGTTGGCTTCCACCACTAAGTGCTGCTTTCATATCTTCAGTATTTGCACGTAAGGGTTTGGGGTAAGTTGATTACAGACCGCAAAGCCACTGTCTATTTTAATTAGCGCCAACAGACCAGAGAAGGGACGACCTAACCTCCCCTTTCTAGCAGGGTTGAGGAAGGTTTCATAGCCGTCGCACACAGGTTTGTCCCTGGTCAAGTGGCACAGCGAGTAGAGCGCTCGCTTTGACATCCGTGCAGAGCATGCTAGTGCAGGTTCGAATCCCAGCAGGGCCAAACTCAGCCTTTCATCCTTCCGAGGTCGATAAATGAGCACCACACACCGTGGGTAATAATAAGCAGCGCTCAGATACCTGAGGGTTCGTAGCGCTATATAAATGCCAAATTAATTAATTAACCATGTCTCCTGGAGACAGAGGACGTTGTAGCTTCCTAAAACATAGCCTCCTAAAACCTTCCCCATTTCCGTAAACATACACTTAAAACCCTGAGTGTTCCAAGACCCTATTTCGAAGGGTTTCTCCTAGACGATCTTCAACAGTCTATTTCAAACTTAGTTTGGCCAGCTAGCAAACTCCAGTCGTATACGTCCCCCTGGGTCTGGTCTTGGGTAGAACTAGGGCTTTTTTTTAGGTAAACAGTTCTCAATCGCAAATTTCACCAATGACATATTTGTCATGGCTGTGATCGAATTTGATGGTATTGATGGTGCTCCTACTCTCCGTTCTGTAGCCACAATCTTTGGGCACTTAAACAAAATGCAATTTAACATTCTAATCATTTTTTTTAAACTGATGATCTTTGCTATGATCACTGAGATTGTATCCCATGGGTAACAACTTATTATCATGTTCCAGGAGAACGTCCTAATTGAGATTGTAAATGGAGGATGACCGAATCACAGAGTTCTTCCATCACAAATTCTACCACTCGGATGTCGTCCGTTATGTATTTCAACGAAATAGGACAAAATGACTGAGGGCAAAAAGTCTGAGGCTCAAAAGTCTGACCCCTATTTCTTTGCAGATATATATGTGGGGGGGTAAAGTTAATAAAAAATGTAAAGGGGTAAGGTGGAGGGGCTCTGGGGGGTCTCCCCCCACATATATTTTTGAGAAAAAATGGGGAAAAAGTGGAAAAAAAGTCAGACCTTTGGTAGTCGGACTTTTGCATTCGATCATTTCACGCACATCCTATCTCAACACTGGAATACACTGTAGGAGCTTCATCACATTCCCTCTATTGAATAATAGAGTATCATGGCCTGGTAAAAATTGTCTCCAAGTAAACTTTCAGTCCCCCACCTTCCCTTCGTGTGGCAATTTGGTTTCCTCCTTGATGTATTTCACCCTTTTGCTTGTCGTTTTTACTTGTTTTAGGGGTAGCTTCCTCAGTGGCTTGAGGGTTATCCGGACGAAACCGGCCTGTCACGTCTGATGGCAATCATTTTGCTTCCAAAGTTCAAAATCCAGGCGAGATGGATCTACCTGTTGCTTTTCTGGCTGGATTTTCCACTGCATCTGCTCTCTTTACCTCTGTATTCCGTGTTAAGTGGGTTTCTGGTTTCCCAATTTCTCTCCAATCTGATACGCTCAGATTGTTCCATCCGTCATCCTCCTCATTATCCATAATCTCAATTAGATCTCTGCGACGTGTATTTGACATCAAATCGCTCTCCCCTGTCCTGTTGTGTAGACCTTGGTCCAGATTAGATAGTTGGTTACCAATCTGGGGTACAGCTACTTTGGGTATTGCCAGTTCGATACAGGATCAATTTCGGGTTCAAGTAACGCCTTTCCGAATCGGGTGAATTGAGTAACGTAAGAATGCTCTAGACCCATTCAGTTTGCTTTTCGGCACCTGTTTTACATTTTTAGATTTATTTTCCTGAAGAACATGGTTCTTACTTTTCCGACCGACCTCTTCTGCTTCAGTCAATTGGCTTGAATATTGCAAAAGTATTTGCCTTGTTAGTTTTAACTTTGGTCTTTTTTCTTGGCGGCGGCCAGAGCTTTATCAGCATCCTTGGGTTTGTTGGCCCCCTCCCGGTCTGCTTCTTGCTGACCTACCAGGCTTTCATCTTTTTTTAACTAGGGCTGGGGGCTGAGTTTCTTTCCAGTGAGACCTCATCCACTTTCCATCTTCAATAAGGGCCTCTATCAGCGCAGTTTTATCAGCCGTCTCCCTCCTAGCCAAATTGCATAACAGTATCGCCACTGGTTGGAAGTTTTGGCTTCAATGTCAAATCTTTTTTCCACCGTTTTCATAAAGGCAACCAAGTTTGTCATCTTTGTATGGATTGTTGTAATCAAGCTTGATTAATCTTGAAGGGAGGTATTTATCGTTTCCTAAAGTTTACAAAACAGCGACATTGAAATTGGCAATGTGGTCATCATTGTATTTTGAATATGGGCTACGTCTTCTTTGAAGGCCAATCCTCTTTGGTGGGGCCCACTTCCCACTTTACTTTAATCATTCAGCATACTTGACTCTGTTGAGGTTGAACTGTCTTGGTTCTTAGAACTTTTGTAACTTCTCCTCCCATTCTGTGTTTTTTCCCCTTACATACGTGTCCTGCGTTGTAGAGTGAGTTACTTTTACTTTCTGAGATTCCTCTACAATGATTGCTCGATCCAGGGCCCCATGGCCAGGCCTTCTTTCCTCCTTTTCGGAAAACGTATCCATGTTCCTAGATGATGTTGCGCCACACTCTATGTTGGGAGGCTTCAAGAGGGGGGGGGTTCACTCTTACTAGGGCTCTGATCATCTCTTAGAGCATAAAGTCTGTCTCTAATTGCTGAGAGGCTTCGTCTCCTTTGTGAGTTCATTTCCTTAGTCAACACTGACAGATCAACTGCAAGCTAGGCAGCCAAGTCGCAGTTTCT
The DNA here is from genome assembly GCF_040938575.1 of Ambystoma mexicanum. NCBI lineage: Eukaryota > Metazoa > Chordata > Amphibia > Caudata > Ambystomatidae > Ambystoma > Ambystoma mexicanum. Next base: position 663,787,175 of record NC_090935.1, on the reverse strand, counting down.
AATCTCCGGCTGTTCCCGTGATGGAGTCAGATTTGGAAACCTTTCCCTTTTATCCAACTGGTTATTCGCCTCTCTTTCTTCCTTGGAAATTACCTTTCTTAGGAGTGAAGTAATTTCTTTTGTTTTCCAGGCGGGCTATGCTCTGTCAGATGGTATTAGAGAGTTCTCATCCGTGCTGTTTCCATCCAAAACCTGACTCAAATACAATGTTTTGCAAGGCTGCAGTCCTCTCGCTCTCTCCTTTGGATGAAGAGTTTGCTGCCGGCCCATTTAACATACCGTTTCCCCTTCTCAGACCTCGACGTGGCCTGCTCTTTCTCACTCGTAGACATCCCAGCTTTAACCTCTCAGTTCGTGGCGTTAGGTGCCAGGCTAGTAAGTCAACAGGCTGAAGCCCTTCCATGTTATTTCGTGTATTCAGCATTTCAGGAGCTGCATTGTCCCAATTTCCGGAGTCATACGGGGAGGATATAATCATCGGGGACAGGGGCAGGATATGGGGAATTGGACTTGTCAGTGGCAATATTTGATTTAGGTTGTGACTGGGAGCTCTGGGCGGAGGTGAGGGCAGGGTTGAAGGTGACGGTAAAGGCAATGTTGTCACAGAGTTACAGGGAGTGTTAGGGGCAGCATGTAGCTCACCTTGTTCGGGCGCCCGTCAGGTTGATAGAGTCCAGCGTCATCCTCCAAAATGGTTAGACCACAGTTTCGGGCGCCGGGGTGCAAGAGCGGAGTGCTCACACCAGCTAACACCCCTTTACAACTCTGCGGAGGGAGGAGCTTATGAAGCCTGATCACGGGTTGTAGCACGTTGTCCACAGTCCACCGTTAAAGGTACAGCACAGCTCACCAACTGAGCGTTTAACCAGCACCAGCAAACAAACACCCCTTTGCACCGCTTCCTGTGACAATCATATCAAATGAAACATACAATGCTGTGCGTTTCAAAATGTTTCTTTTTAAAAGCATTTTGATACAAATAAAAAAAATGCATATGTGCATTTATAGCAGCACTGCGTCACTTTTTCATAAAATAAAGCAAAAGCAAATGGAATAGATTTGTAGACCATTTTTAAGTGGCAGTTAGTGTGTGCAAGTTTAAAATGTTGGCAGTACATGCATACGTCCCAACATCACCCATTCCAATCTGTAGGTGCTTATCCAGTCCTGATTTTTTCTCTACAATCAGGTACTGGTAATCAAACTTTTATAATGTAAAAAGTGGAACTACAACATAAACACCTACAGATTAGAATGCATCATGTTGCAAGTATGCATATACTCCTAACATATCAAACGTCCACACACCAAGTGCCATTTGAAAGTGTACATCTATTCCATCAACTTTTCTCCTCTTTTACAATAAATTACACAGAGCTTCTATAAATGCACATATGAATTTCATAACTTTCTTTAAAATTCTCCTAAAAACATTTTAAACGGCCAGCAATTTCATGAACTCTTTTACCCAACAACTCCTCCTACCTTCATAAATAACAACCTTGCTTACTAAAAGCACTTCACCATTACCACATATCCCCACTAACTTTCTTTTACAATTACAGGAAAGAAGCACATTGCAGAAGACAAGTATCGAAAAAGGAATACCCCTCACATCCTACCAAGTAAGTACATTAATGTACCATGTGTATAATTGCAACACCACCATTGCAACACCCACTGCTTATCTGAAAACATCAGAATGCCCCTACTGATTCAATCACACCCCCACTCCCTTACTCAGTAACCCAACCCCATCACACCTCCACAGACTCTTACTCTCACAACCTTCCTAACTACACCTAGTATGCCACCTCAAAATCAAACAGCACTCTATAAACCCATCCAAACACATCCACACACCCATTCACAATACATACATACCACAATTTTCAAACCCAAACTTTCTCTTTTCCCAACAAACACAACAAAATGCCTACTAAAAAGCAACTCCGTACAAAAGAAAGGAAACAAAGCAAATAAGAATAAAAGCAAACCATATAGTCATCCACCGCTAAAACCATGTGTAGAAAACATTAAAACAAAAGAGCTAATAACCTTACTCAACAAAACCAAACCAGCCACAACTAAAAAAGGTTAGGCCCCCTCTTGCAAAAACAAAAAGTAAAAAAACATGTGCAAAGAAAATCAGACCTACTATTGAACCCAACACTGTATCTACGAGTGTTAACGTAGACACAGCAAAGCAATCCGAAAACGAATGTTACAAAAAATTTCCACTGCAGAGATCTTCACAATCTTATAAAAACAGCTGGAAAATCACAATTTACCCTTAAAAACGACTGCAGGAGACTAATCCTCAAAGCTCTAATTGACAGCACATTTCTACTACAGAGAAAATTGTTTATATTAATTTTGAACAGAATGAAACCACTAACTAAATTAATCAATACATTATAGAAAGTACTTCTAAACATGCACAATGTCAATATAGATACCTTTTCAAACTTCTGTGAAGGTTAATGGATTCATACAAGCAGCACAGAACCATATATCAATGAAGAGGCTTATAAACAAGAACAACAAAATACAATTGCCATAGACAGTAATGGTGAAAGGTATGAAATGGTAGGAGACACCATTATGGCAAAAGAAAACCTTATAGAAGAAACGCGCCCAACAAACTGTCAACCAAATACTCCTTTCACCTAAAGAAACCGTCCAGTGTACAAATGTACATGCAGTTCAATTTATAACATACGCCAATAATCCTTTAAATCTTTACATTTCCTCAATCACTATGTTAAACTGACAGACAAATGTAAAATTAAAACTTTACAAACCATGGACTCTTGTCCAGGGCGCAGCCACACTGGACTTCGAGGACATTCATTAGCCTGCATTTTAGGAACTGGTCGCAAAAGCACCTTGCAGCACATCAAAATTTTAGCAACACACCGCTATACAGAATCTTGTGAATAGACTATACTATGCAAATAGTCCTGCTCTGCTCTAGAACTACAACATTTAAATAACATTCAAAGAACTGCTTCAAGAAATACAGCACATCCAAAGTAAATACTTTGAAACTGAAGTTAACTTAGAACATTCAGTAACTTCGGAAAACACTACCGAAAACCTCACAAACACCAGCCTCCTAAGAAACACACAAAAAAAAATGGAAATACCTACATTTCAAAACACATCTGCTGAAAAACCAGACCAAGTATGTTTTTATAAAAAAGAGCACAAAAATAGTAGATATAGTATACAAAATAGATGACAGTGAAAAATCTGAATGGTTCCAATTAGCTTTATATCTAACAGCAGAAACTAAATACAAAATAACTGACACCTCAATAGTTTGCACGTACTGCAACACAAAGCTTGCCAATAACCAAATGCCATCACGTGCTATCACTAATAAATATTCCCACGTGCTATCACTAATAAATATTCCCACTTCCAAAAGCTCTCCAACAACTTAACTTGTATGAGAGCATTACAATCCAAACAGTACACCCATTTCAAGCTATAATACGCCTTCAACCGAAATCAGCCAAATTATCTCCATCCGAGTTACTAAAGGGCATCCATGCCAAAGTAGTATATTTGCCATTAGATCTGAAAGAAAATGTAGAAACTCTAGGAGTACAGCCACCAATAGATCAAATAGACTTAGACAAAGTTAGACAAGCCCTACAATATCTAAAAGAAAACAATGAATAATACAAAGATATAAACATATAGCAAAACAAGAGAAACCACCCAAATAATCCAAGATTCACCAGCAACTAGAGCGGTTTGAACGTGTAGATCCGGTTACTGCAGCCAACATTTTTGACCAGTATACAATTCACCCACTACACCCCAAAGACACCATTGAAGATGAATTAGAAACATATCAAATGCGTCAAGCCAAAAGATTCCCCAATGAGCATATGGGGAGAAAAGTGTAGAAGCACGTTATTTTCCTCTTTCCTACAGGAAAAGGAGGAAGATATGATGAAAGGTCCGCACAAATCAGTACATCAGAATATCCCGCTTTACGTATGTATTCTGAAGACCCCAGATTCAGACAAAATGTAGAATACATTTTCCACCTCCAGTTCGAAAGTGAACTAGCAACTCTGTTACGGAGTTGCACACACATTAAAAACAGGCCCTCATTTTTAAAAACATGTCCGCTACCCAACTGCTTCAAAAGTTAAAAGAAAAAAATTAAGTTGTGCAGTCAAGGGTCACAAATCTTTTGGCAAACATGCGTGGTGCAAATAAATACTGGCTCCAACGTCACACTGATGTACGTTGTATGCTAAGGAACCTAGGCCCACCCACATGGTTTGTTACTTTAAATTGGCCAGACTATGCTTTGGGATGACTTGCACAACTTCTTACGCACTGCAAACCAAAATAAAGAGGGAATAGATATAAAAACACCAGGAGAACTCTGTTCTCTTGACCGTGTCAATGTCAATGTATCAAGGTACTTTCACCATCACTTCATTACTATGCTGCACTTTATCTCTAATAAAAATGCCCCTCAGCTTGCAGAAGTACAACACTTATTTTGGAGAAAAGAATATCAATCCAGAGGAGCACCACACATCCACATACATTTGGGGAAAAAGGATTCTCCCAAATTTGGCCATGACTGACGACACTGTTTTACAGTTTATTGAAAAATACATTACCTGCAACATCCCTTCAGAAACCACAAATAGTGACCTACGTACACAAATAGTACACTTCCAAAAACATAAGTATGGCAAATACTGCCAGCACAGATATAAAAACAAAGGTAAATACTACACCAAATGTCACTTTGGCTTCTCTAGACCAGTTTGAAAAAAGGACAAGCAAATAGCTTCATGTCTTCTGTTAGATATAGCGTAAAAGGCCAATCCCCTTAAATCACATACAACATTAAAATGGATGAAGCAATTCCACTGCAGTTGCAAGATATGTCACAGCCAAAGCTGAGAAAACAAGAGCAAAAAGACCTCTGGGATGACATATCTGACAAAACACTATCAAAACAATTGTACAGCTTCGGTAGAAAAATGCTCTCTCATAGAAAAAGCGTGTGCTACGCAGCTGCAGACCATTTAACAGGTACAGCCTTATATGGCAAATCTGAAGATATTGTCTGGCTAAACCTTGGTCCAGCTTCATCCCGAAAAGCGTACTGAAATCCTACCAAGAGATAGAAATAATAGCCACAAATGATTCCAACAGCCAGGACATTTAAAAAAACAATTTAATTGACACATACTACCCAAACAGAAGTACTGCTTTGCAACACATGTGCTTGTACGACAAACCCCAAAACTACTCCTAAAAAAACAATGTCAAACCAGATGAGACAACTGGCAAATATTGTTACGCTCACCTGGCTCCCACAGGGACGTAGATCGAACCCAGACAGCTGCGGCCTCCACCAGCGTGAAGCGTAGGGCAAAGATGACCATCTGGACGGACCCCCTCAGTCTTGTAAGCTTGACTCGTAGAAATATTCTCCTGTAGATGGAGAAAGGTATTTAGCCCCATGGGTGTGAATGCAGACACCCCTCCCTGCTCCCGTTCTCCCCACTTGCCACCTCCGATATTCCTAGTCAGTGTTCTCACCTTATATTTTTGAATGGTGAGCTCTCCATCCTGCGTGGCATGCAGGGGCGCGTATATACCAGTTACTTCACTGGTTTTAGGTGGTGGGGTTCTGGACGATTATTGAGTCCTGAGTTTGCCAAGTCTTTTAAAGAGTTCAAAATGTCCAAAGTTCACTCTTTCACTCCCCTGTTGATTTGCGGCGACAAATTCTGTCTGGAGGTTGCTGGCGGCATTCAGGTTAGAGTCTGTATTACCCAAACTGTCCTGTAAAAGTGCGTGAGAATTGCTCACTGTCTATTCCTTTTTTCCTAGATGCGGCGTATTGAAGAATAAAGCCTCCGTTGATAATCAGGTAAGTCTTGTAATTTTAGTGATTGTCTTTTTAGTCTCTTTAGGCTCACCTTGCTTTTTCTTTTCTTTTCCCCAGGGGTTAAAAATCACCAAAAAAGTGACCGAGGCAGCGCCGAGTCAGAGATGCTGTGGGCTGGTGAAAATGGGGCGGCGCTGTAGCAGGGATGCAACGCGTGCCGGAAGAATGTCCCTTCAGGCTCCGAGTGATGCAGGATCCGAAATCGGGTGAGGAATCAGATTAAAGTCTGTAATCTAACCTCTTCTTCTATTTTCCTTTTTCTCATAGGGGCTCCGTGTTCAAGGCGGGCGTGGCAGAAGGCTGGATGCAGGTTTGCTGACACGGTGAGCGTTACGCTGCTAAATGCAGAATAACGTGAAGCGTGTGTTGAAGATCGGGTGTGCTTTAAATAGCTTTGAAAATAGTCCCAGGTAAGAAGTCCCTAGAACCACACCCTAGTGAAAAGTAGTCCTTGTGGAAAAATAGTCCCTCCCGGTCTCACGTTGGCCTGGATGCATGTGCAGCATGGTCTGCCTGAGGTAAGTGATGACTATGAGCCTGGCGCCTTAGGCGCCAGGACTGATTTCTACTATGAGCCTGGCGCCTAAGGCGCCAGGACTGAACCCAGATAGCCCTTAGCCGGGGCTTCTGAGGTTTAAACAGATGTTCGGATGCCTGCTTCCAGGGCAAATGGGCTTGGTCCAGCTGCCCGGGGGTAGGCATCATGACAAATATTCAGTCTCAACATGTGAAGGAAGCCTAGTAAAACTTACCAAACCCAGCCTAATTTTTCATATAAAGTTATCATTTAAATCTCCACAACATGAACTGTATTACATGGTCCTGCTACAACTTTTTACACATTGGAGAAAAGAAGAATTACTAGGCGACTATGATTCATTTGAAACTGCATTCAAAGAAAATAAAAGCAGTATAACATAATGTCACTTTCAACACCAACAAGAGGATGAAATTGAACCTCAATTAGATAAAGTCAACCTTCCCTTATAGGAAGACAAGAACTACTTGGAGAACAACTCATTCTAAATGAAGCAGAATAACCATGACTGAGGTAGAAAATGCCATGTGTGATTATAAACAATCTGAAGAAGACTTGTCAGAACTCAAATCACAGCTAAATGATTAAAAACTCACCATTTATCTAGATGTCACTAAAGAAACTGAACATGGTTTTAAACATGAAACTAAAACGTGTAGCTGTAAAAATTATAAACCTCTGCTCCTGTATGTAAGTGGTGAAACAGGTTCTGGTAAAACATTCTTAATTAAAATAATCAGCACATTTCTACAAACCTTAACAAACAACAACCCTTCAGCTGCTGTAACAGGCTCCACAGGTTTACCTGCCTACAACATGGGAGGTGTAACTTTACACCAACTACTCCTCCTTCCAGTAGAACACCAAAATAAATTAGAATGTCACGAATTATCAGCAGAGGCTGCTACTGAAGTACGCAGAATTCACAAACAAATGAAAGTGCTCCTAATAGATGCGGTAAGCATGGTTTCCAACCTCAGGTTGGCTTTAATTCACCTCAGAATGCAAGAAGTCCTAAAACCAGACTACAAAGAACTGTTTGGCGGAAAACACATTATTGTTTCCAGAGACGACCTACAGTTAACACTTGTAAAAGGTCAACATATTTTCCAATACATTAGGGCATCTCTGGCAACATTTTCTGTACAGAGAACTAACTCAAAACATGCATCAGTCTGCAGACCTCACCTATGCCAACAATTTAAAAAGCATTAAACTGGTCTGCTTACAAAAGATACAAAATCCATCTTAAATACTAGACTAATCCATTACCTATATGGGCGAAACACATCTGGTCCTGATGTCGTGGAAAAATTAACTCAACTAAATCTAAAATGCATATCCTTAATGCCAACCCTTGCAAGCTGTAGTCAATTCAACGAGAGCGGGTTAAAAAAAGAAATGCAACCTATACTGCATATCAAAACTCTACAGACAAACTAGAAGTGCACGCCATGACACTCCCTATGTGTTAACAAGCAACAGCACCACTAAATAGCTTGGACAAATCTATCTCCAACACAACTGGATTGGAGAAAATATTAACTTTGTGCCTAAACAGCAGAGTCATTTTAAAATGTAACCTTGATGTAGAACACAGTCTAGTTAATGGAGCAATTGGTACAGTTGTTGGCTTCCAAACATATCCACATAACATTCAGTTTGTCAACATTCACTTTGACAAACTTGCAGAAGTTAAAAAAATTGGCCACACAATAGCACGTTTCCTTCTTTTCAAAGACATGTACGCACGCAGAACACAGTTCTCTCTTGCATATGCTGTCACTATTCACAAATCGCAAGGTCTAACTGTAGATCACGCATTAACTGACATTGGTAGCAGATTCTTTAAGGAAGGTATGAGTTATGTAGCACTTTCACGTCTGCGCACACTCAACCGTCTATTCTTTGTTAACTTTGATGCAAACAAAGTCAATGCTGACATTCCTTGCATGGTAGAATACAACAGTACAACAGGCAACGTGCACTGTACACCCCCACCTGTCTCTAAAAAAATAAAACCTTTAAAAAGAAAACTCATGCGAACAGAATCTACAACAGATCTTACAACCAATACCGCTAAAGAAACCATCAACTCCTTCTCCATCAAATAATACAACCACAAAACTGTCTATTACAAACGTCCATCCGAAAAGAAAGACAAATATCTCTTCTCCCCAAAAATGTGCAGGCCCATCAAACTATGCAGACGCACAACTCTCTGGTCCATTTAAATTCAGCTGCACAGCTGGAGTAAATTGCTATGCAAATGTAACAATCTTCTCTTCCAATTGCCATCAATTGTTCACAACATTTACTTAAACAGCTCGGACCAGTTGTGTTTGGAAATGCTCGTCCGTCACAGAAATGCCACAAATAATCCTGGCAGCACTTGCAGTGTCTGTCAGGTATAAGGCAAGAATTGGACTACTCTGCAGGAATGGTACAATTTACCATAAACACACAAGAAGATCCTCGGGAATTCCTAATGTATTTACTACAAGTAATGGAAACCAAAAACATGCCTATAAATGAAATATTCCAGATTGCATACATGTGGAAACATACATGCACTCTCTGCAACCATGTTTCACAAGAGCACATCCCTAATGAATGATCTGTATATGTATCCATACCAAATTGTGAATCCATTCTATTTCACCAGCTTCTGCACAATGCAAATCATGGCAAATTATGCACTTTTTGCAATTCAGACAACCGTTCCAGCATGCAAATCAACTCATATAGTCAATATGTCATACTAATGCTTCTTAGGTACAATGCAGATGATACCAAATATAATTAAGCTTACTAGCTTCACACATAGCCAAGTATCTCTTAGCAAGAAATACTTCACAGCAAATATACCACATTGGGGCCACAACCACTTCAGGGCACTATACTGCATATGTAAAAAAAAGAAGTGGTTAGTTTGAATGTAACAACACCTCCGTTATGCCAAAACATAGGTTACCAGCAAATGTAACAAATGCCTACTTAATTTTCCTTCAACCCAAATGTACTAAACTGTAGCACAATTAAGTTGGAATACGCCAACAGTTATCTAACTGCGTCCATAATACTACAATAGTACTTTTAAAAGTCAAGATAGTTAGAATATGCCAACAGGTCTCTAACTACTTAAAAAATACCCTTCAATGAAATACACTTGAAATACGCCATCACGATTCTTGTTACTACAAAACCTCTTCTAAAGTCTAATGTAGTTAGAATACGCCAACAGGTATCTAACTCCTTTAAACATTCCCTTAATAACAACACACTTCAAACAAACATACTATCACACTTACACTGGCATAATTGTAGTCGTTTTTTAAAATCCTTTTAAGGATTTTCTTCCCCAATGACCCAATGATTATTCAAGTCAATACAACAACAGTGTACTTTGAGGTAGACCCGATTATAAGGGTAGCCCTAATTATAAGTTTGTCCCTTAATTACGCTCACACCAGAGCAAATAACACCCCTCTAGGGAAGTAAGGCCAAGAGTCTATCTTGCAAGGATAACAAGTTTATTCTTTACAGAAATGAGGATGGGGGCAAAAAACTCTACTCCCTGTCCTTTCTGTCCTAATCTGTTCCTTTCTCCTCCCGAGCTGAAGCCAGGCAGGGGTTTATATACTGTTGACGTGCTGCAGTTGTCACTGTATAAGGGCATGGCTCCATCCCAAACTGTCCTGCTTCCATACAAGGGATGCTCCAGTCTTCCTTTCTTCATCATTAGCGATTTTTGTCACGACATGCTACTTTACATATTGCTGGCTTATGCAAGAATATATTGTAGCTCATACTTTCCTGCATTTTGCTACCTATGAACATTTATATATAAAAACATTTTCCCGTCATTCTCTCCATACTTCACTCATTCTACTCATGTTTTTATGTGGTCCTGTAATTTCTTTTAAACCTGGTTTTCCATAATTCTGAATTATGTGCATTGAGCATGTTAAAATCCCCTTTTAGCATGCATGCGCTTTTGACAGACAGCATGCAGCTGGTCATTGAAGTCATGCTGCTAGTGCTGGCACCAACACCCCGAAGCCTGTAGTCCCATTTTAGCACATGCTGCATTCTTTCCGGCTAAGAGCCTGCTTGCATCTATCGTGCTTTAAGATTTTTAGAACTACACAAGATTTAACATTTACAAATGTATTCAGCTAACAGTTATTTGCACCTTATATTTAAATAATAACTGCCTTCTTTTAATGCCTGCCCAAGTCTGTGTATGTGATTATATTTACATGAGAGCTTTCCCAGTGCCCCCTTGCTCCAAATTACTTGTAGTTCCCAGAAGCTGTCAAAAGAAGTCTTGCCCAATTCTAAAGCACATGGGAGTGCAGGAAGATCCTAGTTACTTCCCAATCCCCCTTGGTTACTTCTACAGTAACAAACTCATCACCACCCGCCATATCTACAACCCCAGAAATAGGAGTTTGAGTTTCGCTGTTTAGTGTATGGCAAGGTGTTTTAGATCCCCCAATTCATACCATCATCTCTGCACTATTAGGAACCATATTGACAACATCGGAGAGCCAATTGGCACGTGCAGAAGAGGACCAAGAAGAATACGATAACATGCACCAGTATTTTTACTGCTTCCCCCAGCCATGACGGGACCCAATCAAAGGCAATCGATAGCCAATCCGTGTTCTGAACTCCACCTTCTTTCTTCATTTAAACACGTAGATTGTGCACCGCCTCAATGACGTGGCATATTGACCCATTCTGAGCATCCTCCAGGGGGGCAAAAGTGCAGCAGCTGCTTCCCAACTTTGTACACACTCCTCCTTCTATGGCTGTTAGCAAATCCAACATGTAGCGATTTCGCATCGACATGAGTCTCAATGCACAGAGCTCTACTTTGATGGTGTTGAATTCATTCTCTGTGTCATTGGCCAGCTGGACTAGCTCCCATCGGACTATGTGCACCCACTTGGCGTTAGCAGCTGTTTGTACCCCAGGAGCCAAAAAAGATGTAAAAGAAAGTCTCTACTGAGCTAAAAAGTCGATACTCATCAGGTATTCCTCTGAGCAGTGTGGGAGAGTCTTTTGATATGTAGTTTGATCTCTTCTTTCTTACCCTCTGTTGAAATCATCCTTTTCCTGCAAGCATACCAATTTCTCTTGTGATCTGCAAGTCCTTTCTGCTTTCATTTAGGAGCTGGAGTGGCTGTTGGAACCTTGACAGGCATTTCTTCTCCCTTCAGGTGTTCTTCCTGGATTACTAGTAGCAGTGAGTGCAGGGTGGCCAGTGAACACTTGCCCCTCCAGGAGACTTGTCAGCCGCAAACCCAGTAGTAATCCATCACCGCTGCCGTACCTTTCGTCATATCAGGGATCACAAGAGTGTGGTTGCACTGTGAGTTTGCGCCAGCAGGAACTGTACCTTCATTGCTAAAACAAAGTTTATAGTCTATGTCTCAATGTATTCGCACTAGCTTCTCCATTTTTGCAATCCATGTCAGCCTTGTGATGTATTGGGACCATATGTGTGCACACATAGGCTCTACGTGGGCTATTGTTTCTTTGCTGTACTCAATCAGTCCATCTGCCGGGCACGTCACTGTGGTGGTCTACCATTTGTCGCTGACATGCGAGTAACCTCTCAAGGAAAAATATGGTACTTGTAGACACTTGCAGTATTTCGTGTTGCCAATGTAGAACGCTGGGTCTAGCTCAATGCTCCTCAACTTCAACTGCACGCTGTGCGCCTGGAATGTATCCTTTATTCTACATATTGCAAGATGTACCAGGCATTGTGCCTCTGTAATTGGGACTGGATGTGGAACTAAAACCTTAGGAGCCCCTGATGCATGCAGAATAAACGCACACATGTAACAGCTTTCAGTGACCACATTCTTTCCTGCAGTACGCATATCGGAGTACCAGCTATTGGACGATTCTGGGTACTCAATGTCAGAAATGACATCAAAGCCCAACCCCTTATATAAATCATACGCCATTCATACTTCCTGTTTTATTCATCTAAGAAAATGTGTAGGGGTGGCCTGCAAAAAGTGAGACATTTTGTGATTCTGTTTCATCATTTTCATAGACATAGGCATAACTAGTTTTATTTTCCGCCTTTTATATAGCCACCCCATATAACCGACATACCTTCATATACTCCAACAACCACAACCAGTGGCATACAAAACAATATACTACTATAAAGATATAATGCATACGTCCTAGAACAAATGACTTTTATCTTAACCTTATCCCTACATAACAGAGAGGTTTGAACACATCGGTCAAGCAACTTTGCTTATCCCTGGAGAGGAGAAAAAATGTTTATCAAGAAATAGTGAGAGAAAGAGAGAGTTATGTAGAGAGGGAGGGAGATGGAGGGAGAGGAGAGGGGAAGAGAAAGGTGGAGAGAGGGGGAGAGAGAGAGAGAGAGAGAAAGGGGAGAGAAAGGGGGAGAGAAAGGGGGAGAGAAAGGGGGAGAGAAAGGGGGAGAGAAAGGGGGAAGAGAGAGGATGAGGGAGAGAGAGGATGAGTGAGAGAGAGGATGAGGGCCAACTGGTTCTAGACCTTCCCACCAGGGCCAACTGGTTCTAGACCTTCAAAAACTGAAAAAAGTTAAGAAATAAAAGAACTATAAAAAATGAAAAAAGAAAAGAAAAAAATGAAAAATCAGGCATGTGCCACTGCACACCACCCTGGCATGGATCCTTTAAAATGTTCCTACTCTGGCAATGTCCTTACTGAGCTTTGCCTTGTCTCAGGTGCTCTTTGTAAGCACAAAAGTGATGGGTGGAAGGTTTTGCATGAATCTGAACCATTGGCATTGCTCTGGGCAACCTTCCACACCACCGTTTTTTAGCCCGTCTGCACCATTGCAAAATGGGTCCAGCCATATGCAAATCAGTCAGGTACTGCCACCAATGGTAGCAGCCCAGCCCGAACTGCTAGGTCAGGTGCTCTTTGGACATCCGAGAGATGCGCCCAATATCTTAACTCCATCACATGGACGGCGAGAGGAGTACAGAACACCACCTCATATGGACCTTGAAACCTGGGGCTGACCAGCTCCCCAGGTAATAATGGTCCAGTTGTAATATAGGCAATGCTGTGTATGGAACTATGGTCACTATTCCCCCCCCCCACCTTTGCTGTGCGCCACTACTGCCCCTGTGTACCTCCATCCCGTCTCTCGGTCAATTATTGATGACCCATCAACATACAGTATGTCTCCTTCCGTCAATGCATGAGCCGTTCATCGAGTGGGAACATAAATAAAACTCCTCTGTATAATCTGGAGTTACTAAAACATGGGCCGTGCAAATAGCTTCTTTTAAGTCCTCAAACTGTGTAGTAATTTCTTCAGTCCATTCCAATTTACTTTTAAGTACTCTGTTCTTGCCCAAGACTTTGTAACAGTGGTCTTGTGTAGACTGTGTAGTCTAGCACCCATGCCCTACAATAATTTCATAAGCCCAAAAAACTGTTTTTCCTTCACAGTACTGGGCCTAGGGGTGGAGCATACTGCCCAATCTGGCAATATTTTTTTCCCGTTTGCAGAAATAAGTTGCCCCAAGTATAGTAACTCCTGTTAGCAGTACTGTAGCTTCTTTTTATTTGCTTTTTATCCTTTGTGAGCCAGCAATTGCAATAATGCAACAGAATCCCTCCTGCACTGTTGTTCATTTTCACTACATACCATCAGATCATCCACATACTGGATGATTGTGCTAGGAACCCGACTTCAATGTAATCTGTACTGGGGTCAAATATGTCAGTGACCAAACTTCATGTGGATTAACAGCCCATAATTGTGCTGGCACATATCACATGCCCTCCTCAAAAAATAAAGACGGGGTCACCACTGCCATCAGGGGGCACTGTACCTTCCTATACTGCACCATGATATCACAGGGGAGGCAGATTTCCAAAATGATCTCCTCAAATAACTCTCATCAGTCATTTCCTTAAATTGTACTTTCGGTTCTACACATAGTACTGTGCGCCACTCGCACCCATCCTGGTCTGTTCCAATCAGGACTACTCTTTTGTTTGACACTACTAGACCTTGCAAATATAATGACAATATTGTCCCTGCCACCATCTCAGGTGGCACCATGGGTCGGAAAATAAAATCTGTGGGCACTCACCAACATTTTGTCGCAATTTTAGTCACTGCTTTGATACCATAGACAAATATGTCTGGGACGACAGGAACCCCATGGACTACTGACTCCCTTGCCATTACATTTATTATTACCGTTGCTCGAGCTACACACATCCCTAGAGTGGAACACACTACCCCTTGATCTGTGAATGATCTACTTACATTTAGTTTACTGAGCAGATCCCTACCCAATAAGTTAACAGGGGAACTCTCTGAATATAACAAGGGGGCTTGTACTACCTTCCCTCCCACTTTTATATCCGTTCCTCAGCATATGGAACCGTAGAAATAGCACCAGAGAATCCCTCTGTGTCAAGGGTGTTACCCGATAATGGAAAGTTCCCCTTCATAATGCATGGTTTAGTTGCACCTGAATCTACCATAAATATAAATTCCGTGTTTCCTATTTCCGCCTCCATCAAGGGCTCCTCTTCAGGGTGTGCAGTTGTCAATATGATTGGACACACGAGTCCTCTCCGAGGGCTGTCCTAATCAGAATATGTATTTTTCCTGGGGAATGAAAAAGGGCCACTCCCCGCCATTGTAACTCCTTGGAGTGGGGCACCCGTTCCCCCTGCAACCCTGTTAAACTGCGTTCCCTCACCCTGCTGTGGTTGTTGCCCATGTTGCCCTTGCCTGTCGGCCACATTAAGGGAACTGATTTTGACTCCCTGGCCCAAATCGCTGTTGTCCCATTCCTTGAGGCCCTTGGAATCCCTGCCCTGGAGGTGATGTCCCATGAATGAATCCCATCCCAGGCCTGTTCCTGCATTAAATGCCCCCATCTCCTGCAATACCAGCACTGTGATGTTCCTAATCCTCCTCCCCGGGGCCCTATCCCCCAAAAGCCTCCTGCTCTTGCTCCTCAAAATCCTCCTCTACCCCTTGGTGCTCTTTCATACTGCCACAGTGGGTTGGGGTACTGTCCCCCAATCCCATTGTCCCTATCCTCCTTCACCCCATAATGCCACAATTGTCGCATTCACAATTTGTTGAGTGTCTCCTGTCCTTTCCCCCTGGGCCGGTGCCATCACTAGTGCTTGGATGACAACCTTATTTAGTTTCTTTTCCACTAGTTTTGCCTCGTCCGTTTGCGGTCTCCCTGTCCCTCTCCTTGATTCTCTTACAATGGTGCACTATTATACTTTGTATCTCTGCCCGCCCTTTGGCTTTAATTCCCACAATTTGACCTAGTGCCTTCTGGACCTTTTTTGGTAATCCCCTCTTTACGATAAAATAGAAAAATGGTACCGAATGGTCCAATTGCCCCCCCCCCCTTTCTCAACTCTCCACATTTCCTGTAACTTAAGAATAAACCTACCTGGCTCCTCATTATCACCCATTGTACATTACATTAAAGAATTTAAGTCAGGTATCTGGGTACATTTTTTGTAGGGCACGGCATACCTTTGCCCTTACCTCATTAAAGGCTGCTCCATCATGTTCATTATCTGCAAGACTTGTCCATATGTCCCCAGCCTGGGTCCCCAACTATGGCGACCAGTAAATCTTAAGGTCTCCTAGTGCTAAGGCTACGCCTGCTGTTTGTTTTTTCAAATTCATAGATTCATTTAGTAGCTCCAGCTATAAGCTGAGGGAGAGCTTTAATCACATATTTGTGTCCATTTGAGGCCATGGCGCATACAGCGTTATCCCTACTCCTTAATGTATAAGAGGCATCTGCATATCTATTTTGTCTTCAACCTTTAGTATTCCTCTGATCTTGTACTACCACCATTAAATCTGGTCTATCCCTCGTCACTGCCTCTTGGGGCGAGGACGGGTTTCTCACCGCCTCTTCTCCTTGATCTCTTTCTTGCCCTGCCTCTTCATTATTTCTACCACCTTGATCTTCCCCTTCATTTTCCCTTGCTTGTTCTACTTCTTGTCCCAGGACCGGCCATACCCTCGCCCCATCATCTTTTTCAACACAAACATTCCTTATTGCCCCAGAGTTGAATCTAAATAAAAAACCTCCCGACTTCCAATCTCCTATTTTCTGCACCGCTACCCTTATTTCTGGTGATACTTCTTCAGATTTTTGTAACCTGACTAACCTTTCCCGCAACACTCTTAACTCGTTTATATCCACTTGTGGACCCACTGGGTACATTGGTGCTACGGGCATGTCAGATCTTGTGGATGGGTTATATGGAGGTGGAGGTGCAAAGCTCTTGAGTCCCCCCAGCACCTCAGTTGCTAATCCTGATAACCCTGTTGTTGACACTCTCTCTACCACTGGAGGCTTATAGACTGGGTTTGTATACCCTACTGCAGGTTTAAGCGTTACGGGATATATCCCCTTACATTGGATCTCTTTTTCATCTTCCTGATCTTCCATATCCTCAAATAATCGCCAGATATCTAAAATCTCTTCTTTTTTGGAATTTATTCCCCTTTATATTTTGCTGCTAAAAAGATGGAAATGTTTTCTAGCATGTTTCTGTTAAGGGAGCCCTGCTCTGTATAGGAGTAGGACTCCACCCCCCTCCTTTCTTTCCACTATCCATTGTTTGTGATGTTGAACTATCCTGTCACAATACAGTGGCAGGACCCTATGCATGTGTTCTATTGGAGTCTCTTCCTTCATAATGTTGCGCGTGTCCCTAAGATCAACCCACTTTTTCCACCACCCCTCTGTGTTCTTTTCCACTTACTTTATATACACACACACCTTTTTTTTACCACAAAAGACAGCAAGAGAAAATATGCAAAAATAATTGACTAAAATCCAGGCCCATTCCTCAAACCGGGTCGTCGTCTGATGAAGAACACTTCTAGGATGTCCTTGGTGAGTTAATTCAAAGGTTTTTACCCTCACCACGGCGAGTTTGAGGTAGTACGTTTCTCCCAAACTTCTCTTTGCCCGTTAAAACTTGCAGTTCATTATTTTATCTTCATTTTTGTTAAAGTATTACTTGATGCCTTCTAGTGTCCGTGAAGGAAACACACAGAACTAAAGGGGGATCCGGGATCCCTTCTTTTTCTTTTATAGGAGTCATTCACTTCGCCCTGAAGGCGGCGGCTATTACGAACACTTACGAGTTGCATTTGTTCGACTTGAACTGTGTTATATATCTGCCGACGAAACACATATCGAGCAAGGGGGAATTCTAGAAATAACCCCAAGGATGACGTGTTTGCATTCTTGGAGACACTGTCAACATTCACCTACTGGACTTTTCCTGCTTTATCCACTGCAGCATCAGCAAAGAGTGTCTTTTGGTGTAAATAACCAATAGATACCACTGCTTACTACAGAGCATACAACATAGAATGCCTATGACAACCGTTTGGTAGGATCATTGCTAGTTGGACTACATTGTGGCATTACCTTTACAGGATTTCTATCTCAAGGAGTAGATGTAAACCTAAATTGCACTCCAGATTCTATGTATACTTTGTGTGATTTATGCAACAGCGAACCTTTCTTCCTGGTGAACACCTGCGAGTAAAACTATGGTGGCTTGTGATTGATTGTTTGAAAACTCTAATTGTCGTGTTTTCGCAACCATGTCCAATTAGAGACTGGCTTTTCATATATGTTTTATTTTCTGTTTGTGCATTACGTGTACTTGCTTATATTCATTTTCTGTCACTTTGATTCGTTGGCACACTAGATTCAATTTAGAAGTCATTTCACCTTTAGGGGTGCCAACATATATCTTTTATTGTTATTTGTGGAAACGAATTCTGTTTAGAAGCAATTACACCTCTACGGGTGTTAACATATCTCCTCTCAACCATGTATTGTCGTTTGTGAAAATTTACTATATTTTCAAATACAACTATATTAGCCCCTTTCTGTGTGTTTCTTTTCAGATAAACGTTTGGTTTTTTGATTAATTCGATCAGTAATACTGAGGGTCCCTAGTTTGGTCTGGACATAATATGACCAATATGAGGAAGACCCCCTGGTAGCAGTACTTCTCCCTCTTGGTTGTCCGTTTTGTATGATTGCCCGAGTCTGCTACCTGTCACTTTGTGCAAACCGAATCTCTTGTGGATGTCCATTCCTTAAACCGAACCACTCATTATTTTCCTTATATCCTTGTAATACCACCTTCCCAGCTTTTTTTTTTTAATATGCAGAGGATCCCATTGCCTTTATCATCATAAAAGAATAATGCGTGGTACTACCCTCTCAACCTATTATGGCTGAGGATCTCTTACCTCTCAGTCTTTATACGCTGAGAATACCTTTTTCCATTATAAAAAGTAGAAAAACAGAAATACCCGACAATTTCAATATATAACCCACCTCCTATACAATCTACTCCTTAACACATCACCTGAAATCATATCCAATCTATACCATAACACATCACATAAAGTCCAATTCAATCTATTCCTTACCACATCACCAAAAGTCCTATCCAATCTATTGACCCCGTACTTCATCCAACATACTGTCATACATACATGTAGCCTTGTTATCACTTGCAAGAGTATACTCACATGTGCATTGTTCACTTGAGTTTCCTCTGTTTACAAAGTCCCGATGTCTTTCTTTCTGGAGCCACGCCCTGCTTTGGTGAGCAGAGAGGATTTCTATTAAAATGGCTCCTACTAAAAATACCCCGGATAAACGTGTTTTTTTGATTTAAAGGACCTGTCGCTATAGATGGGCGTGGCTCTTTCCTGATGACTAGCCTGGGCTTCGCAAAGTACGAGGGTGAAACTGAGATCACGTCAAGGGGTCACCACTGTAAGGTAGGCCCCCAATTATAAGGGTACCCCTGATTATAAGTTTGTCCCTTAATTACGCTCATGCTAGAGTAAATTACACCCCTCTAGGGAAATAAGGCCAAGAGTCTATCTTGCAAGGATAACAGGTTTATTCTTTACAGAAATGAGGATGGGGTCAAAGGAATCTGCTCCCTGAACGGTCTATTCTGTCCTCATCCGTTCTATTCTCCTCCAAACTGGGGCCAGGCAGGGGTTTATATACTGTTGACTTGCTGCAGTTGTCACTGCATAAGGGCATGGCTCCATCCCAAACTGTCCTGCTTCCATACAAGGCATGCTCCAGTCTTCCTTTCATCATTATCAGCCATTTCTGTCAGGACATGCTACTTTACATTTGCTGACTTATTCAAGAATACACTGTAGCTCATTCTTTCCTTCATTTTGCTACCTATGAACATTTATATATAAAAACATTTTCCTGTCATTCTCTCCATACTTCATTCATTCTACTCATGTTTTTTGTGGTCCTGTAATTTCGTTTAAACCTGGTTTTGCATAATTCTGCTTTCTGTGCATTGAACATGTTAAAATCCCCTTTTAGCATGCATGGGCTTTTGACAGACAGCAGGCAGCTGGTCAGTGAAGTCGTGCTGCTAGTGCTGGCCTAAACACCAAGAAGCCTGTGGTCCAATGTTAGCACATGCTGCATTCTTTCCGGCGGAGAGCCTGCTTGCATCTATTGTGCTTTAAGATTTTTAGAGCTACATAGGATTTAACATTTACAAATGTATTCAGCTAATAGTTATTTGCACCTTATATTTAAATAATAACTGCCTTCTTTTAATGCCTGCCCATGTCTGTGTATGTGATTATATTTACATGAGAGCGATTTCCCAGTGCCCCCCCTTCTCCCCGATTCCTTGTAGTGCCTAGAAGCAGTCAAAATAAGTCTTGCCTAATTCTAAAGTGATTGAGAGTGCGAGAAGATCCCAGTTCCTTCCCAACAGTACCACACACTAATGTTGTACGAAACATAGTACATAGAATATACTGTTGTTGAGGGTTAGAAAAAGTAACTCTATATGTACATTTGTATTGAATTAAAGCTTTTCCGATATCCTGCTTAACAAATTATAGTTTCTTTTCACAGAAAACAAATCAGATTCCAGCTTTACTACTTTATACAACTAAGTAACCATACCAAGAGTAAACAAATATATATTCTGCGCTATCCTCAATTGTACTACAATCATAAATACCACATATTTTCTACTCCCCCCTACAGTACCTATAATTACTATACACATTACTGTAATGGTTGTGGCCATGGCCCCAAAAATGGGGCCAGTGTCCACAGCTACCACAATATAATTAAACCATTTAAAAAGTACATGCAATACACCTGCAAATAACAAAACTCGCCCTGAACCCCCAGCCATTGAATGGGTGTCCGCGGACATCGAAATTGACTGCAGACTGGGCGGCACCTGCAAATGCTATTTTCACCTATAAAAACAGCTCCATATCATCTTCATTCCATTCCCCTACCCTTTCTATGACCTTGTTCAGCCATCAAATAACCTCAAACGTGTTTTCCATGCTGCTCGTTCACGGCACTGTCCGCAGACTACAGCGATGTCTGTGGAGGGAACGGCACCCATGCCCACTTTTTTCACCTAGAAAAACAGCCCCATATCTCTATTCCACTCACCCACCCTTTCCAGGCCCTCTTTTGGCCATCAAATAACAAAAAGGAACAAGTTACTTACATGTAACTGTTGTTCTCCAGCATGGGTCTGGCATGGATTCACATGCTCATGAATATTCCCCGTTGTCAGGCTGGGAATCCTCGGTAAAGAAAAAATCAGTATCAGTTTGGTTTCTGATCTGTCTTTCTTAGTAGTAACCAATCACTGATCTCTGTGTCATACTGACCACAGCCAATGACTGCCATCTCCCTAAGCCCCGCCTCTGGCAGCCATCTTCAGATTTGGTAGCACGTGAAGTGGCAGTATGACCAAGTGAAGAGCCGCAGAGGGGTAGGCAGGAGGGTTCCCATGTGAATCCATGCCAGACCCATGCTGGAGAACAACAGTTACAGGTAAGTAACTTGTTCCTTCTCCAGCAT
This sequence comes from Ambystoma mexicanum, assembly GCF_040938575.1. Classification (NCBI taxonomy): domain Eukaryota; kingdom Metazoa; phylum Chordata; class Amphibia; order Caudata; family Ambystomatidae; genus Ambystoma; species Ambystoma mexicanum. The sequence goes on along the minus strand of NC_090935.1, from coordinate 663,765,724 downwards.
GGGGTCTGGCATGGATTCACATGCTCATGAATATAAGAATACATAGCAGTACACACATGCACAACCACGGGAGCTGGCAAAGGCTCAACATTAAGCAATACAACAACTCAACATTAAGCATCTCCTACCTCCTCACCAGGCTCACCTTAAGCGAACAGGTTGCGCAGCACTGCTTGGCCGACCCTGGACTCCTCCCTGGAATCCCGATCGACGCAGTAGAATCTCGTGAAGGTGTGCGTCGACCTCCACGTAGCAGCCCTGCAGATGTCCAGCAGGGGCACACCAGATAGGAACGCGTATTAGCAGCGATCGCTCTGGTCGAATGGGCTCTCGGACGGCCTGGTAGCGGTCGGTTAGCCAACCGGTGGCAGTGCATGATGCAGCCGGAGAGCCATCTGGAAATAGAAGACTTCGAGAGAGCCTTCCCTTGATTCACAGGTCCAAAGTTCACAAGGTCCACGTAGAACTTCAGCTCTCTAGCCACATCCAGCGAGTGCAAAGTCCTCTCGGCCGGCGACGAAGGAGACAGGAAGAAAACAGGTAACACCAGGAGGGGTGCGTCCTAAGCACCACCCTCGAGGCATGGAAAGTCAAGTACGGTGCTTTGCAGGATAGGGCCTAGATCTCTCCCACTTGTCGTGCGGAGGTAATGGCCACCAGGAATGCAGTCTTCCACGACACAAACTTCATCGGTGCGGAGTGCATCGGCTCGAATGGGGGCCCCATGAGCCTAGTCAGCACCACGTTAAGTTCCCAAGCCGGGGCCGTGGCCGGGGCCTTCACCGGCGGGAACGACCGGAACAGTCCTTTCATAAACTCTTTCACCAATCGATGGGACCACAGGGACGTCGGTCCTGTGGTTCTGGTATATCTGGAGATCGCCGCCAGATGAATCTTAATGGAGGCATGGGCTATCCCAGCCTTCGCCAGCGATAGCAGGTATGGCAGCACTTGAGGGGCCGTAATCCGTAGGGGGTTGATCTTCTGTGCTCGGCACCAGATAGAGAACCTCTTCCACTTGTGACCGTAGCATTTGAGAGTCGAGGACGCCCTGGCCTTTGCAAGAACCTCTCTGCAGTCGGCCGGTATATCGTACCCTCCAAACTCTAGCGCTGCGGGAGCCAAGCCTGCAGGTTCAGCGACGCCGGGTCGTGGCGGAAGATGGCGCCTCCTTCTCCGGAGAGAAGATCTGCGTCCGCCGACAGCTTGATGGATGGGGACGTTGACAAGTCCAGAAGGTCCGGGAACCAGATCTGCCTCGGCCTCGCCGGTGCGACGAGGATCATCCTGCACCGGGACCTCTTGAGCTGGTTGATGAGTCGAAGCAGCAACGGCAACGGAGGGAACGCATACAGGTATAGGCCGTCCCAGGGGAACGAGAACACATCGCCCATGCTTCTCGGCTGGGGAAACCTGCTGGCGAACCTCTGGCACTTCGAGTTCGTCGCTGTTGCAAACAGGTCGATTTGGGGTTTGCCCCATCGTCGGAAGAGTTGATCCACCTGATCCTGGCGCAGCTCCCACTCGTGACACGCGCGCATCTCCCTCCTGAGCGTGTCGGCGATGGTGTTTCTTTCTCCTGCCAGGTGGAAGGGAACCAGGAACATCCCCTGGGCGACCGCCCAGTGCCACAGATCCTGTGCCTCCTTGGATAGGGCTGGGGATCTGGTAACTCCCTGCTTCCGTATGTAAGACATTGTCATGGTGTTGTCTGTGAAGATCCGCACCACCTTGCCCTTGAGCGACGGGAGGAACGATTTGAGAGCCCAGAACACGGCTCGGAGTTCCAGGATGTTGATGTGCAGGAGCTTCTCCTCCGGGAGCCAGAGGCCTCTTGCGTGCAGATCTCCGGTGTGGGCGCCCCAACCTTCCAGGGAAGCGTCCGTCGTCACCGTCTCCTGGTACGCCGGCGTCTGAAAGTCTTTGCCCGCCGTGAGGTGTGCTCGAACGCCCCACCACTGAATCGCCCGCCGGAACACCTCGTTGAGGGGGACCCTGTCTTCGAAGGTGCCCGTCGACTGTATCCAATGAGCATCGAGAAATTCTTGAAGAGGGCGCATCCGTAGTCTGCAGAGGCGCACCAGGTAGATGCAAGAGGACATCATCCCCAGGAGGGCTAGCAGGCGCTGCACTTTGCCCAGAATGGTCTTCGTCCGTTCTTCCGACGGTGCCGCCAGGCGCCTCACTGTATCGAGCTTCGCTCCCAGAAACAGGGCCACCTGCGACGGCACCAGGTGGGACTTTGAGTAATTTATTGCGAATCCCAGGTCTGTGAGTAGCTGGACGGTCCTCGCAGTGTGTTCGACGGCGAGGTCCCTCATCCTTGAGCGGATGAGCCAGTCGTCCAGGTAGGGGTAGACGTGAATCCCCTGCAGGCGCAGCCGCACCGCCACAGGTGCTAGGCAATTGGTAAAGACCCTGGGGGCCGACTTCAATCCGAACGGCAGTGCTCTGAATTGGTAGTGGCGTCCCTGGATGACGAACCTGAGGAACTTTCAGTGACTTTTGAGGATGGTAACGTGGAAGTATGCATCCTCCAGGTCCAACGACGATAGAAAGTCGCCTTCCTCCAGCTGTCCCAGCACGTGCTGGAGGGTGACCATCCTGAACTTTTGTGACCTGATGTATTTGTTCAAACAACGAAGGTCCAGGATGGGGCGCCAGCTGCCCGTCTTCTTCCTGACGAGGAAGTACCTTGAGTACACCTCGGAGCCTCTTCGGGACGAGCTTGATGGCGCCTTTCCTGAGCATCGCCCGTACTTCCAACAGCAGTTGCGGGACGTGATTTTCCTTCCTGGCCACAGGTGGAACGTGAGGGCACTTCTTCAGGAATTCGATAGAGTGTCCTCTTGCCAGGGTATCCAGGACCCAACGGTCGGTGGAGATGGACTTCCACACGCCGACGAAATTCGTCAGCCGGCCTCCCACCGGGGTGCTTCGGTGGGGGCCCGAGGCCACGGCCGGTTCAGTCCTGCTTGGAGGTGGTGGCCTTGCCGCCCTGACCACCTTGCCGACGGCGGCGAGGCGCTCCCTGCTTGGCGCGACCCCTGTAGGCCTCCTGAGACGAGGAGCGTGCCTCCTGGCGGTAGGACGAGCCAGCGCTGGATCCCTTGGAGGCCCCTTGTCTGCCTCCGGAGCTCCGAAAGGGCCGTCGTTGCTGAAGGGCTCCTAGGGCGCGGAACGTCTCCGTGTCCGTCTTTATGGCTTGGAGGGATTCGTCCACCGCCTTCCCGAACAAGTTTTTGCCGTTGAACGGCATGTCCAACACCCTGGTCTGGACGTCCTGACGGAAGTCGGTCGCCCGGAGCCAACCCCGTCATCGTAGGCAAACTCTGTTGCCCAGCTGGCGGAACCCAGAATCGGCAATATCGGTTGCCACCGTTATGGCGTAGTCCGACGCCACCTCGCCTTCTTGAAGTATTTCCAGGGCCTCGGACCTCTTGTCGTCCGGTAGGAAGTCCAATATGGGGGCCAGCTTAAACCAGAGCTCCCTGTCGTAACGGGCCACGATCGCCAGGGCATTGGCCGCTTTGATCGTCGTCGCCGCCGACGAAATGACCCGTCGCCCCATGGCGACCAACTTCCTTCACTCACGGTCCGGAGGGGAATTCGACGTTGAGGCTCTTGACACCGCCGCTTTCTTCTTCGCCGCCACCGAGACGACTGGAACTGGCTTTGGCTGGGCCCTGAGGCACAGGGGAGCAGTCTCGGGGACCCGGTACTTCTTCTCGTACCGTTCCCGTTTGGCTGGTGCCGTGGAGGGGTTCTTGAGTACCGACAGGCCCTCCTCCCAAATGTCATCGATTAAAGGCACCGCAATGACAGTCTTCCTCTTGGCCTCCTGGCGCTGATAGAGGAAACCTTCCTTTTTCTGCTCCTCCGGGCAGAGCTGGAACAATTCGGACGCCCTGGAGAGGCCCGTGCGACGGGAGACAGGAGACCCGTTCCGTCGTCGTCGCCGCCCTCAGAACCTGTCGTCGAGCCCACCGCACCGTCATCTCCCGACTCGTGGGAGGATGAGGAGGGAACTGCAGGCCTTACGGGGGCAAGTGGAGGAGAGGGTTAGGTCCTCCGTCGTTTGTTCTGAGGACTTCCCGACGGGCCAGGTTGCGGGTCCTCCGGCCTGGGCCGTGGTAATCTCGTCCTTATCTCAGAGCATAAGGACTGGATCGCAAACAAAATGGCCGCCGAGCTATCCTGAGGCCTAGGTTCCGGCTGCGCCGGAAGGGAAGGCTGCTCTTCCTCGCCATCATCGTCTTCCTCGGTTATCTCCCGAGGATCTTCCTTGCGGGATCGAACCTTCTCGAATTGGACTTCGAGATTCCTCACGGCCTCGGTCAGTTCCCCCTCCGAGGCTGACTCCGAGCTCGAGGAGGCTACCGTGCCCCCCCCTCACTTCTTCCATCATGGGGGCCTTGGCAGCAGGGAAACTCTAGTCCCGGAGGCAGTCTCTGCTGGCGGGGTCTCTGCCGGCTTGGCCAGAGTCGCCGCAATCGCCTCGATAGAGGCCTTTGCCTGCTGGGCAGGGGCCTTCACCACCTTAGGTGCGTCCTGGGCCTTCTCTTTAGGGGGAGGGGCGACGCCTCGCTCCCCCTCTCCCGAGATCGGCCGGGGCTTCTCCCAAAGCTTACCCGGGGTCTCGGACTTCCTCTTCCCCGAACCGGAGCGCTGGCTCGTGGTTGACGGCGCCGGGGATGGTGCGCCCTGCCTGGCGACCGAAGAGCCCGACCTTTCGGCGCTCCTGGAGCCAGCAGACTCGCGGCGCTTGGCCTGGTGTTGGGCCCCCGTCGCCGGGGCGCCCGTACAGGACTTAGAAGCCCGCTCGGACCCTTTCTTCTTCTCACCCGTTGAGCCCTTCTCCAACCAGCTGGCGAGACGGGATCGACGGTCCCTCATGGTCTGCTCCGACAAGTTCTTGCAGAACTGGCAGTCCTTCTCTACATGTGTCTTGTCCCCATGAAGACAGTAGAGGCATCGCAAATGTTTGTCCTCCTTAAACACATTCTGCAGCCCGCATCCAGGGCAGCTGCGAAACAGCTTGGGTCCGGGTGATGAACTCGCGTCCTGGGCCATCTCGAAGTAGGCCGCGAATCTTCTGGAATCCTCCAAGAGGTTGATTCGACGAAATCTTCACCCTTGAGGGCGTAGAAAAATCCTGCAACGGGTCGTTAACGGGAGTAGAAACGGTGGAGCTTGAGGCTCGATTAACCGAAAAAATGTGAAAATTCACCTGAAAAAGCGCGAAACACGCAGCAAAAGCTCGAGAGCTAAGCACCAGGACTCCCAACACTTGAACGTGCGGTAAAAATCTGAAGATGGCTGCCAGAGGCGGGGCTTAGGGAGAATGCAGTCATTGGCTGTGGTCAGTATGACGCAGAGATCAGTGATTGGTTACTACTACGAAAGACAGATCAGAAACTAAAATGATACTGATTTTTTCTTTACCGTGGATTCCGAGCCTGACGACGGGAAATATTCATGAGCATGTGAATCCATGCCAGACCCCATGCTGGAGAAATGTGTTTGCCAGACTCTTTCCCCAGCGTGCTGTCCGCGGATAAAGGCGGTTGTCCGCAGATCGAACATGGCCACTGTTTCCAAAAATATGATGCACCTTGCGCTTTCACCATACAATCAGCGGGCGCGTCCGATGTCTGCTGACATCACGCCGCACTCTGATTGGTCCAGGGGGGTATCCGCAGACTGAATAGGGAAGTGGGTCCGCGGACCAGACCCAGATATCACAATTTTTTGCACCTACTTTTTGAACATTTTTTAAACAACTGCTGGACTGATTTACACCAGATTTACAAAAGCACGCTCTCGGGCCAAATTTGGTGAAAATCCGCCCAGCAGTTTGGGCTGTAGGCATGAGCAAGTAATTTTTCCACTGCGTCTATGTCGAACACCACACATTTTTTGCCCCCTCCCACCCCCCCCCATAACTTTGGCCTTCCAGACGAAACCTCACTGACCTTTGCAGAATCAATCCGAGGGGGGCATATACTTTTTTTTTTGCAAAGTTTGGTGAAGATTTGTCCAGGGGGTGAGGGTCAAAGTTATAAGCCGTCTAAAGAGTGTTCTTCCTATGGGTTGAGAAACTTAACCATAACTACAAAGCCGCTAATGCACTTGTCTTTCACTCAAGAAGGACGCAATCCACTGTGTTGCCTGGTCTGAGTATAGGGCGACATCTTTTAACCTTGTAGACAAGATGGAATGGTCCACCAGGTTAAAAGCCGCAACAAAATCAAGAATCATGAGGAGCGAAACCTGTCCACTGTCCATTCTTTAGAGTAGTTTGGACTTCAGGTTGAGGAGAGCCATCTTGGTCCCGTGGTATTGTCTGAACCCTGGTTGAAACCTGTTCAGGATGGGATGGCTATTGATATGTAATGAGATTTGGTTATAGGCGACCCTATCCAGGATCTTAAGAAGGAAGGGTGTGTTGATGATTGGCCTATAATTGGTTGGCGTTACTGGACAAAGACTAGGCTTCTTTAAGAGGGCTGTGATCCAGGCTTGCTTTAGTCCTTTGGTGCGAGCCGGTAATATCATATTTGAGCACTCTTTAATGATCATGGCGGAACACGGGTCCCCCTTGCAGCTGGTGGTTTTAATCTTTGCCAACTCATCCTCAGTAATCGGCGGGAAGTAGAATTGTTGCAAGGTACTCATGTTTGCTGTGATTTGAATGTGCTCTATCTCCGATTGCTTATTCAATGTACGTTTTTTTGCTAAATGCCTTTTTTGATTAATGCCGGTTTATTCGACGTTGCATCCTAAATAGAGGTACACCAGGACTCATTTTTCAGACGTGGTTCCTTACTTGGTCCACTAGGAACTTCCTGTTCTCTCCGAATTTTAAATAGTTCCTTACTGTCTGAATTATAACTACCAATTCTTTTATTAAGCATTTATTTTTTAGCTTGTAGAATTGCTGTTTTATAGCTCCTAGCCGATTTTTTTGTAGAGTTCTAGGTCTGAGATTTCCCTACTCTTACTCCATGAATAAAAGTTATATTTTTTCAGTTTTGAATTTTTGGATATCTACAGAAAACCATTTGTTGTGCTTGGCAATATTTTCTCTTTAGATGTGCTAGCGTCTCCGAGCTATCATCAAAGGAGTTAAGGAATGAACTAGTCATCCCCTGCAGTGTCTCCAATTGAAAGATCTCTGATGTCAGGGACGTAACCCAAGGTTTAAGAACTTCAGCTGTTAGTTTCTTATAGTTTCTAGCTAACTTCAGGATCTTGCCATTATTGATTTTCCTTGAGAAGCATTCGTTAGTGATCTGAAAGTAGATGCATGAATGGTCTGACCAGGGGCAAGGTAGAACCTCTGGATCTGACACGTTGACATTATGGGCCTTGACCCAATCCACGGCATGCCTTTATGCCTGTGTGGGTGCTCTGACTAAATAATGGACTCTGAGTGTGCATAATGCAGCCTCCAGAGTGCCCGCTATAACATCCGCCTCATTACCAAGGCAGAGATTGAAATCCTCGAGAATTAAGTATTTGGTATTGGGTTTGAGCAATGGTAGCAGGAGATTACTAAACTGGTAAGGGAAGTCAGATGCTACCCCAGGAGCTATATAGATCAGCAGTATATCAAGAGTAAATGCAGCACTGATACCGATTTCAACTACCATGAGTTCTGAGCCTGGTATATCATCACCTTTGGTCTCCCATATCGTCAGGTCTGATTTAAAAATCAGGGCGACCCCTCGTCCCCTGCCCTCCTTTTTATCTAGTCTCAAGATGCTGTAGCCAGTGTGAGTCGCCACCTCTAAAGATGGACCAGCTGCCTTGTGGCTCCATGTTTCTGTGAGAGCGCAAATATCTATATTGGCTTCCTCAATATGTATGGCTACCTACTAAATCATCTGTCCCCTACCCACATCTATTATCTTCAAGGCCATCAGTAGCAGATTGTAATCGGGCATGGTGTCTGGAAGGGCCTTGCATATACTCGCCTCCATAATCAACTTTGCACTTGCTATAATCACCTCTCAACAGATCTAGATGTAATGCCCTGAGGACCACAAGATATCTTGTCTGGCCCTAGGATGAAGCACCTTCCACACACCCGCCAGGTCAAATAATTCCATATATTGTCAAAGTACTCTAGCAGACATCTGAAGATCAATCTCAGATCACATCAAGAACACTGAAATGTCCACCAACCATGAGCAGCAAATACCCTGATGAGTCCTGACAAAGTCTGAACAAATCTTCAAAAGTTAGAGCAATAGACATTTACAAGCAGCACACACCACCACTCCCACATTGCCTACACTCCACAATCTCCCATCCCCACTGCTATCTTTTACATGCAAAGGTTCAGTGTTTTATGTTATCAGGTTTGCTACATGCCTGGCTCCAGTGTTGAACACATCACCATATCTATATGTACCCCACGCTGCCTCACTAGGTTGTCCTTCTCATGCCCGGAAAGCCAAATATGCCAGTACTTTCCCTTTGCTTTATCTTATCATTAAAGCACAGCATATTCCACATGTCTATTACGATCTCTACTCCTTGCTTGCCAGCCATAGATTCCTATCATTTGCATCATGTCTTTGAATATGGCTTCTGCCCAATGGGATTGTCTGCTCGCTTGATGTTATGTGAGATGCATTGTTCATGTCTTACCCTTGTGGCTCCTCTTCCTTTTTCCCACCATTCATTCCCCTTATGGCTCCTCTTCCCTTCTCCCACCCACACCCGGGACACCGACATCGGGAATCCCCTATCGCTCCCAGCACCAATCTCTAATCCTCCAATACTTTGTACTCCACCAAATTGTCCAAACCACCCACCTCGTCAGAGTGGATACTCATTAGACAGATCGCCAGCGTGTGCTCCTTCCGCCCCCACAACCACTTCACATATAAAGCTTCCTCACCCTATCCTTCTCGAATTACCATCTCACTATCATTATCTGCTATCTTATCAGTATTTATGTGACCCCCCAACCCACTTCTTTCTGCAAACCTCTTGACCGCGCTAGCGTCTCGTTCAATCCCTTCACTTCAGCATGCATCTCCCATCCAACCTCTTCTCCATTGGGCACTTGTGAGCGCTGCTATACTTGTTGATCTCCTCTTTCACTCTGTCTCCACCCCTCTCACATAAACCAATCATAGATCTTCACCTCAATGTGCGGCTTTTCCAATCCAAATCAAGCAGCCGTCATCTACCATTGGCGGAGGACTAGCGATACACATTTGACATTTTATCTATTTGTAATCACTTACCTGCCACCCTCTCGTATCATCTATTCCTCATTAGGTCCCTCCTCCACTGCATATTACAGGCTACTCCCAAACCTGGCTCTCCCATTAGTGATAGAGGAAAAATGAAAGAGACAGGTAGACGGGTGCCATTCTTGAGGTTTTCAGACCAGAGGTATCAGCAGTAAACGCCACTCAGAGAAGCTCTATTTGTGTGTTGTCTGATCTGAAGATGGTCTTTTAGACAAAAACAATGTTTTCCATTCATGGCAATTACTCGGCACAAAGACAGTGTTGTCATAAATATAATAAAAATTAAAAAAATAAGTCAAACATTATTTGCCTAGAAATATCTGTCAAAAAATGAGTGACTTTGACTCCCTGAAAAAGGATTTTGCCTCAGACTTTGAAAATATCAGGTAAATTCAAATCTCGAGCCCTAGATTTCATAAACATTATTCATGGGTGAACAGTATTTAGTACTGATCGATAGAGTGGATATTCTTCATACCAAAGAAAATCAGCAACTATTGTGAAAACTTAGCAACCATCCTACTTGTAGTATTTTTAAAGCTTTATTTTTGGCTACACAATGTCTGCTCCTTGTGAACTTCTAATGACTTTTACCAGAAGAGTCTGAAATGTATAGGTAACCGGGGGAAGAGTCACTATTTTAATCGTGGCTATCCTTCCCAGCCATGATATTTGAATCTGGTTCCACTTCCCTAAATCCTTTCTCACCTGTTGCAGCATTTGTTGATAATTGTGCTCATACAACTGTGACACCGTCCTTGTTATATTGACTCACAGGTATTTTATATAATTGTCCGCTACAATAAACGGCAAATAGGAAGTCAGCGCCTCCTTCTGGGAAGGAACTAAACCTGAATCTAAAAGCTCTGACTTTCCCATATTAATCTTCAGCCCTGCTTCGCGTTCAATTTCCGCTAATTCCTCCAATAATGCCAATATTGACTGTTTAGGGTCTTGCATCATTAGCAACAAATCATGTGCAAAGGCTGCAATCTTATGTATCTCACCCCCAAACCTAATACCCTGTATTCCCTCTCTCATCCTCATCCTGCATAAAAATGTCTCAAATAAATGGCATATATGAGAGGGGCTAACGGACACCCTTGGCGGGTACCTCTACTTATAGTTTTACTACGGGAAAGCTGTTTGTTAATTGCCAATCGTAATGAGGGAGCCTGATAATTAGCCTGCACCATTTGGATACATTTAGTACCCATACCCATTTGTCCCATCACCCTAAATAAAAAAGGTCATTCTGCATGATCAAACACCTTTTCGGCATCTAATGAAACCATTACTGCAGGAGTATGTTTAATGTGAACCTTTTCCAATAGGTGAGAAACCCACCTGATATTATCTGAAGTTAGTGTACCTGTAATAAACCCTGATTGATCCATATGTATCAGCGTAGGAAAGCACAATGACAACCTTGCCACCAGAAGACTTTTATACAACTTTGCATCAATGTTTAATAAGGCAACGGGTCTGTACGATCCACATCTCGTTGGATCTTTCCCTGGGTTTACCAAAGACCACCACCTTAGCTCCCAACATTGTTGCCGTCACTGAACCTTTAGCCCCTAGCACATTAAATAAGTCCTTCAGAGAGGCCACCAGGGGGCGCACAGGCAATGGCAGCCTGATTTGCGAGCTCCTCCTAAGGCCGGGTCAGTACGGGGTCTGAGCCCCCCCCCCGAGACCCCCCCACGGAGCGCAAGCGGGCCGAACGTAAAGCCGCCCCCCCAGTGCCCCCCCGGGGCGAAACAACGAGATCCGGGGACCGCCGAACGACGGAGATCCGAGAACGCGGCGGCAGTGGCGGGATCGTCACAGCAGGCCGCGAACGCAGCCCGAGGAGGAGCAAGCAGGCCCATCGGCGCGAGCCTTCGCCTCCCCCTTTAAGAGGCGCGAGCCAGGACGCCTTGGGGCGAGGAAACCCCCGCCACTACAGGAGCGCCAAGGGAGGCCGCGGCCTGCCAGGTACGAGATACGGAGGGGGGACGGACCCGTGGAGCCCCCCCCTCCCCCTGCTCCCCTTCATTGCCAGCACGATCCTGCACGGGAAGCCTTAGCGGGGCCTGCAACCCGCCGCCTAGAGCTTGCACAACACACCCCTCCCCCCACCCCCAGTGGGCTCCGGAGGGGCTCGCCGGGACCCGCTTCCACCCCCCCCCGGGTGTGTGGCCCCCGCCGAGGGCAGGCGGGGCGTGTGCCCGCCCGGGGGCATCCCACAAGGAGCACCCAGAGCTCCCAGGGGGGAAGGAGAGGACCCCAACGTGACGCCACCAGCACAACACTCCGTGGAGGCGAAAACACCCCCCACCCATCTCAGAGGGGGCATATCGAGTGCCTGAAACACTAAAGAGGTGTACGGGAGAGACTGCGGTGGCCGCCCTGGAGCAAGGACCTCCCGGGGGGGCATCAACCAAAGCCCAGAAAGACCGCTCGGAAGGAGGGGGGACGGCACACCTTGCCAGGAGGGACCCCCAACGGAAAACCTGCAGCACTCTACCCAGCGGAGGCAAGAGCACCCCCCCCCCATTCCAGAGGGAAATCAACCTACTGGAAAGACAACCGAGGTACACCGGAGGCGCTTCGGAGACTGCGCGAGAAGTGAGACCCCCACCTGCCGCCGGTGGGGCGAGAGCCTGCCCGGGGTCAACTGCCAAGACTGGATAAAGGCGCGCAACAGGTCTGAGGGGCCTCACCGCCGAGGGGAAACCAACGGTCCAACGAGGTGAGCCCACTAGGAAGCGAGATAACCCTCCTGACAGAGTACCCGGGGGGCCAACCTAATGGACTGGCAGCAGAACCTGCAAAAGTATCGCTACCGAGACCCAGTCCCCCCCTTTACAGAACCGCCCCACGGAGAGAGAATGGCCCATCTGGAACCCCCGGCGCCCTCTACGGCCGCAATGGAGCGGGGATTTGCCTCCATACTGCAAGAGATCCGGGATAAGCGGGCGGACATTGCCCAAAAGTTTGAACAAATGGACCGCCGAGTCGAGACAGTTGAGGACAGACTTCTTCAGGTCGAATCCAACCAATCTTCAGCGGCCACCCTGGAAGTAGAGGTAAACATGAGACTAGCCGCCCTGGAAAAAAGGGAGGAGGAGAGGTCAAGACAGATGGACGATTTGGAAAACAGGGAGCGGAGAAACAACCTCAGGATCTTTGGGGTCCCGGAGTCGGAGGGGGAAACAGAGAGGGAGCTGACCCGAGTAGTACGCAACATAATCGCCCTCCTCTTCGAAGAAGAGATGACCACAGAACTCATATTCGATCGGATACATAGAGCGGGAGGCCGAGCAGGGGGCCCCCGGTCGATTCTGGTTCGGTTTCATTACTACTTGGAGAAGACGCGGGTGCTGGAGGCCTCCAGAAAGGCCCAGGAGATCACTTACAACAACTCCCAGATCTCCATATTCCAGGACCTTTCAGCATACACCCTGGCCAAGCGGAGAATGTGCCGGCCCCTCACACAGATGCTGAAGGAAAAAGGAGTGCGATACAGATGGGGCTTCCCATTCTCCTTGACATTCGAGTACCTGGGTCAGAGAACGACACTGATTTCGGAGGAAGACATCAAGGGGGCTATCCAGGACTATGTCTCAGACCCAGCGCCCCGTCGAGAACCGCGGGGGCCGGCCAGAGTTGGAGCTGGAGACCCAGGCCCGCCGAGAGAAAGACGGAAAAAGTCAGGAGCGAGGAAATTCAGGAGGATGAATACACCCTCCCCAAGGAAAGAAGGGGAGCAGAATGACTCTGAGAGACAGTGGCCGGGCAGTCCCAGGGTGAACGAGGCCGCTGGAGATCCCGGAGGGAATGGGTGTTCTTGAGGGCGAAGAACCCAGCAAAAAGATAGGAGAAGAGGAGGAAACTAAAATCCCCACGCAAAGCAAGTTGGGTGAGCAAAATCGGGGGGGGGATAGAGGGGGGGGGCTCACTATAAGGTGCCTGTTAATGATGGCCTGGCCGAGAGGGGCAGGCTGGTGGTCCGGCCAAAGCGCCAGTGATGGCTGAACTAACTGGCTGGACGCCGGGGCAGGGGGTGGGGGGATCGAAACAAGTTGGGGATTGTTTGTCTGGGAAGGGGTTTGGGGATCAGTTGGGGAAACACGTCAAAAGTGTCCATAAGTCAACTCACGGGGAGTTAGAGATGAGATCCGTTGCGAGGCAGCCATCCGTTAGAATGGAACCCATAGACAATGGCTGACGGACTGCCGGCCCTGGGGGTGGGCTCCCTAAATGTTCGGGGCTTGAATACCCCTTCGAAGAGATCCCTAGTCTGTAGGGAGTTTAGGAGGGCTAAACTGGACCTTCTGTTTGTACAGGAAACGCACTGGGCAAGGGGAAAGGAGCCCCGGCTGCGCGGGGGGGGAATCGAGGAGGTCTTTCACGCTTCCCACAGGACCAAAAAGAGAGGGGTGGCCATCCTGGTAGCCAGAGACGCAGGGTTCGAGAAGGCGGACATCCTAAAAGACCCAGAGGGAAGATACCTGCTGGTCCGGGGCACCATACGGGGCTCCCCCCTCACTCTGGCGGCAGTATATGGCCCCAACGAGGGTCAGGCCTCATTCTGGGAATCGGTGAGTGACAGGATCAGACTATTCGTGCAGGGCCCGCTAGTGGTGGGGGGGGACTTCAACATGGTCCTTGACCCGACTAGGGACAGGAAAAGGGTAGACCCCCTCACTCCCAGAGCCACAGAAGAAGCTATGGCACAATCCTTCCAGAGGGTAAACGCGGATCTGGGCCTATCCGATACAATTCCTCTCCCCAGAGGGGGAATCCCTTCCTTCACCTATTACTCAGCTATACACAACTCTTTCTCCCGAATAGACTACGTCCTGGTAGAGGAGTCACTCAGCCCTTATGTGTCAGGCTACAGAATAGACCCTGTTCCCTGGTCAGACCATGATTTGGTCAAAGTCACAATAGCAATGGGGTGGTGCAGAGGCCACAGAGGGCGCTGGAAGTGCAACAACGCTCTGTTAAAAGATGAGGTCCTCACCCAGGAAGTCTTGGACTCCATAACAGAATTCTTTGACCTAAACGACAACGGGGAGGTCGCCACCCACACGCTTTGGGACGCCTTCAAAGCCACCTTGAGGGGGGTCCTTATAAAACTTGGGGCCCAAAAGAAAAGGGAGAGGGGGATACAGGAGAAGGCTCTGAGGGATAGGATATCCCGCCTCCAGCCAGCGAGCTCTCCGGGGCACCCATTAACGGGAGAGCAGGTGGCCGCCCTCGAAGACTGCAGGCTACAGCTTAAAGACCTGCTCCTACATAAGACAGAAAGGTGCCTTCAACTAACTAAACAAAAATACTATGAAAAGGGGGACAGGGCGGACCAGATCCTAGCATGGAAGCTGAGAGAGGTCCAGAGGAATAGAAGGGTGAGGGAGGTGAGGGACACCCAGGGGCTTCTTGGCAACGACCCTCCCCATATCGGTGAGGCCTTCCGCCAATATTACACAACTCTCTACTCCTCAGAATATGATGGGGACGATGCCCAGATAGAAACCTTCCTTGACTCAATACAGATCCCATCCCTCACAAGAGATATGGCAGAAGGAATAGAGGGCCCGATCACAGAGGATGAGGTGGACAAGGTGATCTCTGGGATGAGGGTGGGAACCTCCCCCGGGGATGACGGCTTCACAGTTTTCTTTTACAAAAAGTTCCGGTCCACCTTGATCCCATACTTGGTGAGGGTCTTTAATGAAGTGCTCGATGGGGGCATACTCCCCGAGTCTATGATGGGAGCAGTGATAGCAGTTTTGCCCAAGGAGGGGAAAGACCCCACAGAATGCTCCTCCTATCGACCCATATCATTGTTGAATGTAGATGTGAAGATCCTGGCCAAGGTGGTGGGGAAAAGGCTGGAAGGCATAATGCCGAAGCTAGTTCACGGGGACCAGGTGGGCTTCATAAGCGGGAGGCAGGGCTCGGATAACATCCGCAAGACCCTAGACTTGCTTCACTTTGCCCAAGCATCGGACCTTGACGCCTGCGTCCTCTCACTGGACTCAGAGAAGGCCTTCGACCGGGTCGAGTGGCGCTATATGGAGCTTCTACTTCAAAGAATGGGCCTTGGGTCCCATATCATGAGCTGGGTAACTGCACTTTATAGAGCCCCCACAGCGAGGGTACAGGTAAACGGGATACTGTCCGGGTCATTCCCCCTCTCCCGAGGAACAAGGCAGGGATGCCCACTCTCCCCCCTGATCTATGTCCTCACCATGGAGGCCTTAGCAATAGCGGTTAGAGCGCACCCGAACATTAGGGGAATAAGAAGGGGAGAGATGGAATTTAAGCTCTCCCTGTTTGCGGACGACATCCTGGCCTACCTAGTGGATCCGGGTTCTTCCCTCCCCCCCCTCCTGGCCCTGCTGTCGGCTTTCGGCCGATTTTCGGGCCTAAAAATAAACACTGCTAAATCAGTCCTGCTCCCAATGCGAAAAACAGACCCGGTGCTAGACCCCCAGAATAGATTCCGAGGGATCAAGGTGGAGAGGGTCGCTATACGATACCTAGGGGTCCTCATCCCCAGAGATATGTCGAACCTGGGCCCCGCCAACTATGGTCCCATGATTGCAGAGATCACCGCAGACTTAAGGAGATGGGACAAAATGATTCTCTCGTGGTATGGCCGAATGACGGCCGTCAAAATGAATGTCCTGCCGCGACTCCTGTACCTATTCACAGCCCTCCCGACCAGGGTCCCGACACAGAACCTTAAAGACCTGCAATCGGGGGTCCGTGACTTTGTGTGGCAAGGCAAAACCCCGAGAATTGGAAGGGCCGTCCTGACCCTACCAAGGGAGGAGGGGGGATTTGGGCTGCCAGATTTCCATCTCTACTTCTGTGCTGCCCAACTGCGTGTCTTCCTGGAGCACATGAAGGAGGGGCTGAGAACATACTGGTCCTACCTGGAGGACATGGACGCTCACCCCCACAAAGTCCGCGACCTCCTGTGGACTCCTCGTAAGGAAATTCCAGGGCGTCTACGGGCCCACCCGACCCTGGGGGTACTATGGGACATCTGGAAGGAAGGCCCTCAAACCGCCCACCTTACCACATGGCCGTCTCCAATGTCATCCCTCTGGGGACACCCCATTAACCTGGGAGGAAGAGGGTTCAGATATTCCCAGACCTGGTCAGACAGGGGGATGGAATGGGCGGGGCAAATGTTTAGGGACGGCGAATTCTTACCGTATGAGGAGCTCAGGGAGGCACTAGGTCGTGATCCAATATCTATCTTCGAATACCTTCGCCTGAAGGGCATCCTCTGTGACCCATCGTGGGGCTCCAACCTGCGAAGACAGTTGACCCCCTTTGAGAAGCTCCTTGATTTGGCGACCTCCAGGAAGGGGGCGGTATCAAGTCTGTACAGGGTCCTCAACACGTACAACCTTCAGGGCAGAAGGAGTTTTCGCCTGTTCTGGGAGGGTCTGGCAGGTGCCGAAATCCCCGAGGATGATTGGGCCAGGATCTTCAAAATTGCATTCCATGGGAATCTCTTTACCGCCGACATGGAACATAATTTTAAAATACTGCAGGGATGGCACAGAGACCCCGCAAAACTATCCAAGATGTTTCCGGGAGTATCACCAAGGTGCCCGAGAGGGTGTGGGGAGACGGGGACCAGAGGCCACATGTGGTGGCACTGTGCGAAGGTCCAAACATATTGGGAGCAAGTGAGGGACTGGATGGAGGAAGTGACTGAGACCCGTATTCCACTTAATCCCCTGACGATGCTGCTGGGCCTCCCCCAGAGGACACAGAGGTGCACCGATACCCTAGGATGTGGGAAACGATGTTAAGGGCTGGAAGAGTGGCTTTGGCACAGAAATGGAAAAGCCCGGAGGCCCCCTCGAAGGAAGACTGGATGAAAAAGGTCAAAAACATGTTTTTGATGGACAAATTGACGGCCATGGTAAATAACAAAATGAACACATTTCTTACGGACTGGTCGGGTGTCCAGCAATCCTGGGGATGGGACGTACACTGAACCCTTCGAAACTCCCCTCACCCCGGATCTGAGGGGAAGGTCTCCCTTTTGGAAGGTCAACCAAAACTTGGGGCCCCAGGACCTGGGGAAGGCCAGAAGCCAGCCAACTGATGTAGTGGTTATGCATCGCAACGACTCTACGACAAGGGAGACGGCGGCAGCTCCGTGAGTCTCCCAAGACGAACACGTTGAACTGGACACGGGGGAGGGGGGGGGATCCAGGGGTGGGGCGGGAGAGGGGGAGGGGGGGGGGGATCCACGGTTCTTTTTCCTTGTTTGCCTGTTTGTACAATTTAAAATGCCAATAAAAACGAAAGTTAAAAAAAAAAAAAAATAAGTCCTTCAATATCAGGGCCAGCTGCTTGGCATATTTCTTATAAAAGACTGCAGGCAACCAGTCGGGTCCCGGAGCTTTATTAATCAGTAAAGCCTTTAACATTGTCAATACTTCTTCCTCACTAATATCTTTATCTAGATGTTCCCGCTCCTCTGAAGTTATTTTAGGCATATTTATTGAGCTCATATATCTTTGTATCTCTATATCACCCGGATGGTCTTATTTTAAAATGTTTTTATTTGCATTTCTTGTAAAGCAACACATTGAGTTACATCATCGTGGTCATGCGCCACCAAATTATGTTCAACCAAGAAAGAGAAAGAAAATCATACAAAACAAAACAACAGTAACTGTCTCCATGTGAGTTACATCGACGTATTCAGGCTTGGTGGAGGGGGGTGATGATAGTAGGTCGTGTCTGTACAAAGGTTAGTTGGGTGCTTGGTCTCAGCACGCTGCATCGAGATCTTATTTGCAGTTTTTTGTTCTTTCCTTTTATTTCTTTAGTGGGGTATGACTGTTCAGGGGGGTTTATCATCCGAGAGGTGAAACATGTCCCACACCAGAGCTTTCCATGCTTCGAACACCACACTCATCCCGTCTTCCGATCTGGCGCCTCCCTCCCTCCATGTTTTGGTTTTCGCTTCTGTCCATCGCTCCATTTCCCTATACCATGCACTGTACTGAGGGCCCTGTGTTTGTTTCCAGGCCATTGCTATGGTTCTTTTAGCTAACATGCATGCCATGTCCATGAGCTTGACTATGTGTTTCATTTTAGCTATCCTGGGGTAAGTTCCCAAGAGGTACTCTTTAGGGGACCAATCATATCGTGTTATGCCTATTCTTCTACAGGACTGTTCCACCTTGGCCCATAGACTGTGATTTTGGGCATTCCCAGAATATGTGCATTAATCCCGCACTGTCCATCCCACACCAACCCGGATGGTCTCATGTATATAATACTTCATAATATTGGGCGAATGCTTCAGTTATCTCCTTCGTTCCCGTGACCATTGACCTGTCTGATTGTACAATTTGTTTTCTAATTTTTGCTGCTTCCGCTCCTCTCAACTGACAAGCCAGCAACCTGTCAGCTTTATTGGCCCGGACATAATACATTTGTATAGTTATTAATAATTATCTCTCAGCCCTCCTTGTCCTTAACAGACTTAATTGACTATTTAACTGTGTAAATGTGTTAATCAACGCATGCGTTCTCTTGTTGGCAAAGGCCTGTTGGGTATCCCGCACCTGAGATTCTAGGTCTTCTTCAATCTTCGGCCTCTGTTTATCTCTCTGTATTTTAAGTGCTATAAGATCACCTCGAATCACTGCCTTAAAAGCATCCCATAAAGATTCAGGTGACAACGCTTGGGCAGCATTTATAGGAAAATGGTCTATTTTACAGTGTATATCCTCGATAAGCCTCTCATCACACAGAAGATCTATAGGGAATGTCCAAGTCCATAATCCTACCCGTGGGCCAATATCTTTCAAGCGAACCATAAGAGGAGCATGATCCGACAGAGCTATCGATCCCACCTCTACCTCCTTCACCTCTGCCAGAAGGGTTGCCGTTACCAAGACATAATCTATTCTCGATAGAGAATGATAGACACATGAAAAACACATGTACCCCGTCTCATCACCTTTCATCATCCTCCACACATCCCTCAATGCGAAATTCTCGATGCTCCTTTTTAACTCTCGAGAAGGTTGAATTATACCTTTCCCTCCTCCCCCACTCCTATCCAGTCTGGGATCCCAAGCCATATTAAAATCCCTGGTAAGTATTATTTCACCCCTTGCAAACTCTTCCAACTTACTTAAAACTTCTCGCATATATGCTACTTGGCTTGTATTTGGCGCATATACTGTAGCCAATGCGATTCACTTATATTCCATTTGCACATGTACAAACACATATCTACCCTCCGGGTCCGCTTTTTGTCTCTGTACTGTCACCTTTAATGAATTTTTGAAGCCTATCTTTACTCCCAACGTTTTGCCTACTACATTGGACTGGTATAATCTATCAAACATACGTAATCTCCACACCGCCTTGTCCATCTTTATAATGTGTCTCTTGCAACATTATGATGTCCAAACTTTCTCTCTTGGTAATCATTTCCACCTTTCTCCGCTTCGCCGGGCAATTCAATCCCCTAACATTATATGATAAAGGTTTGAATGCATTTTTCACAGATAAATTCAATTCTGATTGAAAACTCTACTCCCATTATTACTCCATCCTTCTGCCCGGAACCACCCCCCCCCCCCCCACCCGTCAACCTCTTTTTCTTTCCCCACACCCCTCCCTCCCTCCTCCCACCCCTTCTCAGGTCCAGGCCCATGATCCTATGACATCCTCGGGGGGGAAAAAACCCAAGCTAAGGCCCGAAGTATACCCTGGGGAAACCCCCTCCGGGAAGTATCCTACCACCTCCCTGGGATTCCAAAACATAATCCGCCAAACCTCCACCCTGACTAAACATTGTGCCCACAACAATTATCGAACTCCTTCACTAAAGTAAACTCTGTACACTTCTACCTATTAGGAGGCCCCTTCACCACCCCCTTCAACCCCCACACCGTGACCCCTGCCCCAAGGGCCCTTCAAGTTGGTTCCTCGTCCCCCTTTCCTCCCTTTTACCATCGACCAAACCCATCTTTGTAACCCTTGTTGAGCGGAAGGCCCCACTCGTCTCTCTTCGTGCCCTCCTTCTTCCTCTATATTAAGCAGAGCCAGTCCTTCAGAACATGTGGTGATGCGATGCTGTGTCCCTTCCAGAGTAAATAACCCAAATGGGAAGCTCTTGCCAGGTTTTCCAGCAGTTCACTATTTTGTCAGGCCTCTTTCAAAGTCTCTGTCAAGCTTTGTTCTGTTACATCAACTCTCCCACCCAGAACCTGTAGTTCCCCCTTAACTTCCATCAAGGAGGATCTCACTTTTTCCCGCAGTGAAGTAAATTGCTGTTGAACATTGTCTGTTATCCTCCCTTCCATCTCTTTTCCAACATTCTCAGAGATCCTCTTTACTAGACGCCATTTCACCAGATTCTGTTAATTCTCTTTTCTCTTCCTCACCACTGCGTTTTTTACTTGAGCTTGTTTGAGTTTCTCCACTTTGTTTCCAACACTTCTCTAACAACCCCTCTTGTTCCGTCTGTGGTTGCCTCCGTTTAGTATGGGCACCTTTATCTTTTGATTTTGACATTAGGGCCCAGTTTACCAAATCTGTTCACGTACAGTAGACCCAATATATTCCAATTTCACTTAATCTGCCTAGATACTTATCCTTGGAGGCTACACCTATATTTGCTGTAGAGTACCACCATCACATCCAGAAACGCGGTCAAATATATCTAAATATTCTGTTACCAACTTCAGTCGCCAATCGATGGCTGTCCACACCTTATAAGCAGTACAAAGGCTTCAACTCGTCCAACTGTTCCTTCTCTTATCGGGTGTTATTGCCCTCATTTCCACTTCTCCACTATGCTCCAGGCCCCACTGCTCCGTTACTGCATCAAACTCCTCTCCTTTTGTGTTAGTTCCTGAGCGTTGCACCTACTTCATACGTTAATCCTGCCACAGCATAGTCCTCGTCATATCCTCAAGTTGCTCCTTTAATGCCAAAAATTAAGCAATCTTCCCCTTTAACTGTATGTTGACTGTTGGATGTGTATAGCTACCAGTCCAATATCACTGAACTACTAATCTTAGCTTGAACACATTTCTTCCTTACAGTTTAACTAAATGTACATCCTGGCATAATACAGCCATCCGCAGAACTGCGTCCATATCAATATCCGGGATCAAAGACTCATTCACTGGCACTTACTGTTAAATATCCAATAACCAAAGCTGGTCCGGGACCTCCTTGCTTCTTCCAGCTCCTCAACCAGCTCCAACATGTCCTGCCTTTTTCACTGTGTGCCCACACCCAACAATACAGTCACTGTTATACTGCGATCTCCTTATTGCAGTTTATTTAATGCCTATGTACCGCCACTGTCCGCTTTGATCAATAGTTGAAGCAATGCTGTAGTGCTTCCTCCTCGCGTATACAGAGGCACCTCTTCATGTCACTGCGGCACTCTGTATCCCTCACTGCTGCTCGCAATTATCTCCACGGTCCGGCCTCACAATAGAGGGGCGCTCCCTCCCTCGCTGACACACAGCACTCAATCTGCAACAAAGGGGGTGGGGGGCAGAGCTGCCATCCCCGGATCGTCCCCACCTGCGTGATCCATCCACCAATGGCGAACAAAACGTTCAGAACACCTGCACCGCAACAGGGGGGATCCCACGACACCAGCCGGAGTCAGCTCCCTGCTCCGTTCACTCTCCCTCTGCACCCGCAGCGTGGGGGTCCACTGTAACTGTCTCCCTTTAACTTGCCTGCTTCACGCGGCACCCAGCCACTGCGTCCATGCGCCGCTGTCTACACCACGGCTTGCAAACTTTCAGTGTTCTCCCTCATGCCCCGTAGGTACCAGCAAGGGGCTCCATATACAACTTCAGCCACTGTGGCTCCCTGCAAGACCTCCTCCCCACAGCTTCCACTCTGGTTGGGACACCGCCTTCCTTGACAGTGGGCAACGCCCTATCTGCTCCTGGGCTCTGAGGATCCCCGTTCTTCACAGCGCAGCGGAGGGGGGGGTGAGCCTGACGGCACCTGGTTGCTTCCCACTAGGTTCTCTGCACACTGCTGTCATCAATGGTGCCAAGCCCACCCATGTAGATGGGCCTGCTACTTGCGGCCAGGATCAGAGTGAGGGATCACACGTCCCTACTCACCGGTGGCCATATTGGAATCTCCGTACTTTGACTTTTAATATACTTCTTTTCAGTTAAACTCATACAGATTCTTGTAGGTTTCTTCACCAGTAGCTCTTCTCCGTCACAGTCTAGACTTGAGATAGGGCTGGCTCCATTCAGCCCTTAGCCTTTTCTTTCTTTGGTCTCTCAGCCTAATAAGCTCAGTGGTCTTGTGGACTCCCATCAGCAGTATTATCCTCCTGCAATGAACAAAAGAAAAGTGACACATACTATACAATAGACCAGTGTTTAAAGCAGACTGGTTCAGGCTAGACCAATCCCTGACCGATTGCTCTTGTTCCTTCTTCCACTCCCCTTTATTATTGACTCTGCCCACTTTTGCTCGAATCTCGTTGTGAGCCATGACACCTTCTCTGGTTTCCTATACGAGACCTAATACAGGATGTAGGGTCTTGTCTCCCGATGTGATGTCCCGGGGATGCCTCGTCTGCTGGCTCTTTCACATATCTGCTCCCTGCAGGCCATTTCATGCTGGCCTTGGAGTATATTTTGTCAGTTCCTTGACTAGCATCCGCAACAGCTCTATAAGGATCGCCGCACCGCAGTCTATGTGTAACTCCAATTGGGAGGGTTTGTTTTTTGTTGGGTCTTCTTTCTTGCTGCAGCCCCTGCAATCCATGTGGCGGTGCCCTGTTCAGAGTAAGCAACTCCTGCACTCGCCTCATCGCCTATGTTCCCTGTGGTATTGCCATGTTCAGAGTAAGAGTGAGCGACTTCTCATTACAGCTCTGGCGTTCCATGTGGCATCGACCTGTTCGGGACCGCACCCTGTCTGTTGGGTTCCCCTTCTCTGTCAGATACCGTTTCACAGATGGTCTCGAGTTCTACATGTGGTCCCTACCAATAAGGTGGTGGCAGTCTGCTGAATCCAATCAATAGCGCTGTTGCTAGATCCAGTTTAGTTTTCAAGTGGAAGAGGATCTTTTGTAATCCTCTGTTTTTAAGGTTTTCACAAATATTTGAAATGACTGAATTCAGTATACTGAATTTCTGAAGCTTAATTTGTGTCTTAATGTTAGTTTTTGCACAAAGTTTTTAAGTTGATTGAAACTAAATTATAAATACCTTGGATTTTTGTCCCAAAAAGGTAGCAATATTATTACAAAGTTCTTGTGAAAGAGTTGACCTTTATAGCAGCTGTGGAAAGAAAACATCCACCTGTTTAAACTATGCTTTTTGTGGATACTGAGAATCTATGATTATTTTTGTATACCATTCACTTTTTGAGTTCTTTGTGAATGCTTCGTATAACCAGATGTGAGGTTTACGTTCTTTGGCAGATATGTTACAAAATGAACAATATTTCAACCCTAGTTTGTTTTTCCTTCATGCATCCACCAACTCACGCAACCCAGTCTGAGGACTGGTCTAGTACTTCAATCACCCTGCCCCTATAGCATTCCACTTCTACTGGAGACATCCATGTTGCTGCTCAACTAACATTTACACTCCAGTGGTAATCAGTGGTCAAATTTGAACCCTACGCCTCGGGGTTGGCATCAACATTTTGGTTAGATAAGTGTACAACAATATTTAATTATTCTGTTTTTAGTAATAAACGTTTGTGCCAACTGTCTAATGCCTTACTGATTTATGCGATAAGCGATAGTCCTCCATGCTCCCTAGAGCACAGCCTTGCCTGTCTCAGCGCACATCAACTGAGAATCTGCTGGATCCCCCACTTAGATTTCCACCACCACACAAAACCCACTTCTGCTTCGATCGATCACCTGTGCATGCACTTCGATGAAGCCTTGTCCCTACAGCTGAAGATATATGCAGTGGTCAATGCAGTCTCTATTCAGCTGCACATTCCTGAACACATTTAAACCCTACCTAGCAGACAAATAGTGACAAACAGACCTACTGACTCTAAGCTGCCCAACGACTATATACACTACACTACATACACTAGGATCTTCAACAGATTGTAGTCTGCAGAAATAATAACCGACTTTACCTCAGCCGTGGTAAACAAGACCACTTCAAACATGCATAGAATGAATTATAATTGCTCCAAAACTTGACGCCATGAAGCCTCCAATTCTCTGTCACCACAAAAAAGTAAGATTTGAAAAGCTATGTACATCCTTAGAAGTTCATCTTTTTTGGAGGATTCTATGATCCAGACCTGTTCAAACCAATCATCTCCCACAAAAAGATAAGTTTTCAGCTAAGGGAGAGTCTAGCGGATTATTTTTCAAATGATTTAAAATTTATAAGTTATGAAATAAGCAAAATGTTCAATGATCAAAACAACATTACGAGAAAGGTCTAATGAATTAAAACACCAACATTCATAAAGTCACAAGGCACCCACATCTTTCATGTTCTCCTTACCTCGGTACATTTCACCAGTTTGTCATTTGATTCAAAGTCAGACTCCTGGGTAATTTTATCACTTAAAATTCCTTCGAGAGATTGTCCATCAATAGGGCTGACGACACTATGGAAGTGAACAATGTAATTAGCACACTTTCAAATTGAAACAATTAACTGATATCAACCTTACTTTTTAAAAACAAAACACTGGAAATCATGTATTGCTTGTGGTTTTACAAGCAGAAGGTGACAGATTTAGTGTCGGACAATATTTACTTTGGGGTTTTCCACTGCATTATCACTGTAAAAAGCCCTGCTCCCATTCTCTGCCTTTGTTGCTCATATCACTATTTATACAAATGATAGTTAATATTTGGACACCCACTTATAAAAAATATTTGGTTGAACTCAATTACAATAATGTGTACACAGTATAGAAATTGTTATATTACAGCCATCAGAATCCATTATTTAGTTATATCGTATTCAGTCCTGTGTAAGCTATGACAACTATCAAAACGACAAACAATAAAATGAACTCAAAGTAATATGGCATTTTGGATTCTCAAACAGTTCAGTGTTTATATTAATTCTGTGATCATTGAAACACCTACCCCCACGTTTAAGTTTAAAGTAAATGTATCCACATTACAGCTCAGCAGCTACTAGTTAGTAAGTAAACCATTGTAAC
This sequence comes from Ambystoma mexicanum, assembly GCF_040938575.1. Classification (NCBI taxonomy): domain Eukaryota; kingdom Metazoa; phylum Chordata; class Amphibia; order Caudata; family Ambystomatidae; genus Ambystoma; species Ambystoma mexicanum. Next base: position 663,740,240 of record NC_090935.1, on the reverse strand, counting down.
TACTTCCTGAGAGTCCCCAATACTCCAAGCGCAACCCCTTCTTGTCACAGTCACGCCTAGATCAGGTGCATCTGCAACTTAGGTACAGGCACACAACAGGTCTTGTATGGGAACTTGTAAAAACTGACCACCTTCCTTAATGGCCATTTTGCGACTACCGTATCCATATCTCTGAAGAGAGGATGGCACTCTCCAGCAAAGGATAATGTAAGGCAAGGACCACGATAAGGGAGAGCAAGACTTCGGCAATAAGGATTAACGTGACGTGATCATAGCATTACCGCTTTTTCCCCTCATACTTCAGACTCGTGCTGCCAACATTGCTGCAAATAATTTGAAGACTGGAACACTCAAAAACATCAGCACCCAAAATGTACTTTCACACAAATTGATGACTCTGGACATTGACTCTGCTGCAGTCCTATATTGAAAATTAAATAATGTTTATTTCACTGAGTCAAAGCACATACAATACGGTCCTATGAAATACAAATCTTCCTTTCGCGAAATATAACTTTGGCTTTAAAGGATGATACTGCATCTTTGAATACGGGAGGGGAACGTGACAAAGTACATTTTCTGATGAGACATTTTTCTACCATTTTCAAAGCACAGGACACAGACTTTGATCGTCAGGCCACTTATTTTCGGAGCAAGGTGGCCCAAGGTAGGGAAATCTCCAAAGGCATATTATATAAATAATAAAATCTGTTCCATCCAATAAAGCCCTGGGCTGCGATGGGCTGACATCTTCATTTAATAAAAACATTTCAATCTGTTCTTGTACCTGAAATGGTATGTTTGTTCAATCACTTTCAGGAAAGGGGCTCAAAAACTCCAACAATGGGTGACTCCTCCCTGTCTCAACCTCAAAACGTATAAGGCTCCCCACTATTGTACTTGCTATCACCCGATTAGAAATGTAAACTTTGATGCCCAAATATATTGCAGGATCCTCTTACTGTTTGACTCTTTCTTCCCGGACTGAAGGACCAGGACCAAATGGGCTTTAGTTTGAGAAGACAAGTCCAGTATAACATTACGAGTGGTGTCGATAACCATTGGTATATCCCTTTATGAGAAATGTACTTTTGCAATCTTCTCAGGCGATGCAGAAAAACAAAACGATTGACTAAGTAAAATTAAACTTTTTTCATTAAGTAATCTCCAGATATGGATTTTCCCTAACTCTAAGTTCAGGATGAATAACCTTATTTTGTTATCAGACACTATCACCAATAGAATTAGACAGGGGTGCCCCTACCACACCGTTCTCTTTAAGATGTGCTTTATCCCTGTAAATCATAGCTTAAAGAATTAGGAAACTGTAGCAAGTCTTCTCAATCAAAAGAAATCAAGTTTGTCGGAAGCGGCATCTGCTTTCCTGTTGTGCGGCTTGACAGACTTGTGGCATGTCGCTAGGCCCCCTCCTCTAGCTTCTTTGGTAGTCCGGTGGTGCGGCTGTTGAGTTTTGGTGGCAGTGACCCACGACAGCAAGTACCATATTACACGGATTGCTGCCCTGAGCCGGAGCCGATGTTGGTACTGATTTTGATCCTGTTGCCTGTGCTTGTCTGGAGTCTGCTCGAGCCGGTGCTGACACGCAGTGCAGAGACTTAGAGGGCTATGCACTTCCCAGGTAACAGTTTTGACAGTGTTGACATCCACCCCGTGAAATCCCAAGATTTGCTCTCAATTTTAGGCTGTCGGTTAACCCGGCAGCTGGGTATTTTTGTTTACCTCACCCAGTTCTACCCACAACCAGCAGCAGCAGCTAGTGCTTACTGCACCCTGCAAGTCGTTGACCACTGGCCGAAATGGACTTGGGAATGGGCCTCTCAATCATTTGGTACGAGAGGCTCTTGCATTTAGAACTGCTTTGTGCCATAATCTTATGTCACGTGTCTGCATCATTGCATCCCTCCTGCTGAAGCGCCTGGAGTAAGGGAGTGTTCCGTTGCTCAGCTACTCGTGGGTGCTTCTCTTGACATGAAGTCGTTGAAGTCTTCCAAACATCACTGCTACAGCTTAAGGAGTGGGATACTGTGTAAAGGGAAACGTCCTTGCGTATTAAAAAGGCTAAGTTATCAGAAATGGATGGGCAACCTAACATTAGTGGGTTTTTATTGGATCTGCAGCAACATTGGCTGAAGCTGTGCCAACTATCGATCAATTATCCACAGTGGGAGCTTCTAATGTGGGGATAAGTACTCATTTTAACTCTACACTTGTTGACAATAATGTATCCCTCTTAAATATGTGTTGCACACTCCAGAAAAATACACAAGGCAAAGCCCCCACTGAGTATGACATTATTGGCACCAATTTATCGGTCAGTGCCAAGTTCGAAATATTGCACCCCTCTACAGAACAAATTCATAGTGGGAGTGAGGCAGACCAAGACCATGACAATTTCAGATTTACCCGATCACCGACACATTCGTCTTGTGGCAATACTCCCTGTACATTGATGCTAAATGTCCTCATGTGCACACTAGGCTCTTCTTTTGTTATGCACCAATCTGGCTGAGGACCAATTTGAAACGAAAATCATTTTGGCAAGAGTAGTGGATGTTATATTGGATTGCAGCACTGATCCTACCCAAATCACAGTAAGGGTATCTGAGAGAAGTGACGTCCAACCATTGCCCACTGAGGCTCCTGTATTTACGGTCCAGCACAACATCACTCAGACGACTCAGGGCCCAACAATGGGTCCATGTCAGTTTTCTCCTGCAACATTGCTGAATACAAAGATACTTCCCATCGATGGGCAAGGGGGTGGCACTATCAGGCAGGTTGCTTTATGTGGGCCTATTGATTCATGGCTTCGCCCTCCATCTGCCCCTCTTGTATCATTTATGCCAGTGCTAGCGGGCACAGAGTTAAATAAGGAGAAGAAGGCACAAAATTCTGGGCATGTGCACATCAAGAGTTCTGCATTGTGCCATCCGGCTTGATTCAGTGAATGGAAGCACTGATGTCCTCAATTCCCTACCCCAATCTTGCCCTACCATCTACCTTCTGGAATCTTACCCATAATGAGCAAGGCAATGAGCTACATCTGGGGAATTTAGTAAACAGTGAGGAAATGAGTCCCAAAGCAGAGTGCCCGTTTCTAAATAGATCTTTGTTGTTAGGAAACAGATTCTGGGTATCACAGCCATTATTAGTGCTGATATACTGGGTGTTAAACTTCCAAACTGGTTTAGTCCCACGAACCAGGTCCTAATCGAGCTCGTATCACCTGTGGTGTCTTAATTATTATAGATGTGTTTCACCATCTTATACAAGCTGGGCTTTCGGCTAACAGTATGCCATAAACAAATTACAAAGATCTATGATGTTAATCCGAGGGGCTTTATGCTTACTCCAGTGGTGGGTAATCCTACTGTGAATCCTTCTCTTGAAAGGCTCAGTCTGTCGATCCCAGGTGCAAGTGTTCTCAACGAAGTCGGTAGGTCCAGAGTCCACATGTGGGGCCCCCAGATCCTCTGAATCTGAATAAGCAATGACATTGTGATCGCCCTGTTGGTGTTACATCGGCCCATGAGACTGTTTGTGACTTTATCCTATGTTTTGATCCCTAATACCTTAGTTTATACCATCGGAATCAATGCGTGTGATGTCGTGGAACATAGCAAGTATCCAGAATCATATGGAAGATCCTGCATGGCTGGATCTGGTGCATTCCCACAACATTATAGCCTTGCGAGAGACATGGTAATTGGTGGCCTATGATATTCAGGGTTTTGTATCACTTCATGTAGCAGCTCTAAAGGGGAAAAAAGGGCACCCTAATGGTGGATTGAATGTGTGGATTAATGTGAAATTACTTTCGACAATATGTATGTTTCCCATTGTCCTTGGTGATTATATGGAAATTCAAACGTGTTGTCTTGATGGGTCTAATCTTTTGCTCATCAACCTGTATAATCGCCCTGACATCATCGCAAGTTGTTACTATTACTATTATTGGAGGAAAGAGTAACCAAATTGAGGGACTGTCACGCTGTTTAGATAAAAATCATTATTTGCAGTGACCTAAACCTCCAATTTGAACCGCAGGACATCATGGCAGGGATAATGGGTGAGGAGGACACGAGATGGAGTGTGGGGGGATCTGGTGGCGGAGTGTCCAAAGAGGAATTACACAGTCACCAAGGAGGTAGCAAGAGTGTTCCTGTCGCTTGGCCTCAGGGCATGCAACGGCAGATTTACAAGTGACCGTCCTGTGAGTAAAACCGATGGTTGCATTCCAAATGTAGTTTGATTGATTACATCCTGGTGAATGTGGAATCCCGGGGGCCTTTACAGGACTTTTAGGTGCTAAAGAAGCTGGAAAGCGAAAATAGCCCTGTTGTAGCCTCTGTAGCAGGGTCACAGTTTGGTGTAAGGGGAGAGGTCCAGGGGTATAAAACTACTCCCAGAGTCAAGGGGTGGTGTCAGATGTGTCATTAAGTGGCATTCATTAAACTTACAGACCAAATTACCAGGCATCTAAGCAATCTTTTTGCCCCTTCTTGAGCTTTTTTGCCAAAGTGAGGCTAACAATGTTGACCATCTTCTTCAAGTGCATGAAGGTATTCTGAGTTCTCTAGGAGAATGCTTGAGCAGTCCTCAGTCTTTTGGTACCAGAAGGGCTCCTCGCACTACCCCATGGTACGGCGGTGAATGTCTGGCTGCTAACAAGGTCTTGATTGAGCATTCAAATGGTCGCAGGAAGTTGGGCCGGTTGGCCTTGACTGATGCCAGGCCTGGGCGCAGGAGCCCTGAAGAGGAAGGTAAGGAGATTTTGGGGGCTTGGGGAAAAAGATGGGTGGAGGTGCTGGATTACGTTGCTGGAGGCAGGGGAGGAGAGAACACAGCAGCCCCGGGTGCAGCAACCACATAGGTTGCTCTGAACCCAGGCATGCATCGGTAGATTCAGCCCGCGTGTGGAGCAACCCGATTGGCCGCTCCATCTGCCGAGGGCGCTAAATATAAATTGCCATCAGACTGGTATCTAACCCCAGTTGAAGATTTACCCAGCCGCCTTTCCCTTTTCTGACAGTGCCTACTGCATCAGGATTCTAATATGCAAGCACTGGGTTCCTGCTATATAGTACAACTATTCTCAATTAGGTTCCCACCCCTAAAAACAGATAGCTAAACTTAATTTACCCAGGAATCCAATGTTCGTCCTTTTGCAGGCTGTTGAAAATTATATTTTTTATAAACAGTCTGGTACCCAAGCAAGGCTGGTCACACAAATGATATTAGTGGCTATGCTGACAATTGCTCAACATTGGAAGCCCTAAGAGCTCCATTGATCCATGTTTGGTGGACTAGGATCTGGAATGCCTTAGCAATAGAGAAACTCCTAGCATCCCTGAAAGGCGAAATTAACTAATACACAACCTGATTACCCTTTATTAAATTTGTTCAGGAATCCCAAGAGAAAAATGGATTACACAGACCTAAATTGCTGTTAATCATGTACAACAAACCTGCTTCATTGCTCTTTTCCTCTCCTTTTGAAATGCTGCATTCCGACATTGGTGCCAAGAATTCTCTGGTTAACAATGGTATCTCATTTTGAATTCATACAGCCTTTCAATGACAATGTATGATTGATTGTGCCACAATGCGTTATTTTAAACCATGCATCTGTTATTCTGTTGGATCCTAAATTAATACGCGTTTTTATGGAAAAAAAGAAAGTGGCCGAGTGTTGGGAGTATACAAAAACTAAAGAGGTAGCTCAACATTCTGGGCATTACCTTGGTTTGGAAGGCCCAGGCTCGCTGGCCAAAATTGTGTGATGTTGGTCAAAACACTAACATCCATCTTGGCCCTCTTAAACTGTATTATCCTTGGCAAATCGCTTTAGGGTACTCATTTTGAATGAGTTTTTAAATCAGCCAGGGCAGGCTGTGATTGTGGCCATTTCCCAGCCGGTTTGTTAAAATAAAAACCCACAGCAATCGAGGAAGTTCCCGAGTTCCAGTAATGGCGACCACCATGGAGGCGTATGGTGTCCACCATTACAATGAACCCCTATGGATTCAACCAACTTTTTGCTGTTATGTAATACAAGCCTTAATCTGGTGGGATTTAAACCGTGCAGTCGACATACAGATTTAAACTGGCGGAGACGCAGTCTGTTTCTCAAAGAGTGGGGATATGTAAATGCACATAGCATATCTCCTGCTCCTTTGTTCATTATCTCAAGGGTATTCAAATTAAAATGCTATAGAGCGGAAAAACAGTACAGAGCTTGTCACTTTGTGTTTTTTCTGATTGGTGCCATGTTGATACAAGATCAAAAGGATCCTAGAGGTTGGAAGTAACTAGAAACTAGCTAAATGCTATGAAACTAAGAATTATTCTATAGACATATCAAATGCACTACCCTTCAGCACTAAAAACACGTCACATTTGCAACAATCATACTAACCGCCTTGCAGACACTTGCATGGAATAACACAGAAAATGTATGTATGCCCTAGAGACAAAGACTTTTAGAATATAAAAGACAGACATATCGCTTTGCCAACGGTTGTCACTTATGTACTGGTCATGTCCTCCTGTTTATCGACCAAGGCTATATGTCTCGTAGTGATCAAGCTAGTTACATTCTAAAAAAATAGTCTGGATTCACTATATGTGCCCAACAGTGGAATTCATTTTGAGAATAATAATCATGAAAAGCAATGCAGGAGACAATATTGGATGGTACATTCTGACCATTCGCCCCACAATCAATGCTGCAAGTAAAGGAACCAATTGCCTTTAAAAAAAAAAATTGCATTTTTTTGTAGCATTTTAAAACATTTAAAATATTTCCAATATTGCCAATTAAAGTTAAGAAATTGTCAAATGCAGTCCAATTTAGCCACTCTTGCCACTTACATTCTGCCCCCCAAGAAATGCCACCTCCTTCCTTCCGCAAGTCAAGGCCTGCATCTTATTTAAAGAGCAGTATTGTTCTCCTCTTTCAAAGAAACTTGACCAAAAAAGCTCATTTTAGGCTAATAAACCTACATGTAACTTTGAAGATGCTGGAAAAAATAATTTGTTATTCTTCAATTTCAAGAGGTTAATGGTTGCCTGCATCCTATCCAGACATTTTTCAATCCTAGAAATTGAACAGTGCTAAGTGCTAGGATAAATCACAGAGAATTACAAATGAAGGCTCGTTTGCTTTCCTAGACCTTAGATTTCCCTGCAGCGTTGAGGGCATAGAAGGGTTTCTCCACCTGGAGAGGTTAGCAAGGATTGGACGAGCCAGGGGTTATACAATGGCCTTGTTAAAGACTCCTTTATGGTAAGATGCCCAACAGATTAAGGTGGACTCCTTAACCTCCCCACCAGATTCCTTGTGATCTAGACCCCTGAAGCCAAGAGGATTACATTCAAAACAAATGCCTTGCAAAAACGTCCCTGATCAATATTGCCCTAATTTAACAAAGTTGCATCATGTGGCATAAGGAAGCTCTACAGTCTGCAAAGCAATGTCTGCCAACATGCCCCTACTGTATTGAAGTCTAGGCGTAGAAAAGTTTATGCTTTTCAAGTGGGTAAAATACGGAATTTGTTATAATATGCCATTCCAACATGTCAATGGCCATGCTTGGGGTACCTGGACGGTCCATGTTCATGGCATCGCCTGGTCCTGTCAAGTTTAAGTGGATTCAAAGGAAGAAAGGGTTTCTACATTATATCAAAGCGGCATGTGGGAATTCTTTTTCTACTGACAGGAAGGTGTCCTTATTGATGCATTTTTTAGGATATGAGGGGCAGCAAATGTTTTAAATCCTATCCTAACTGGACGGTGTAGGTGATGGTGATGGTGATGCATCCAATGAGTTTGAAGTTGCTCTCTTCAAGTTAGATAAACATTTTAACCCGAAAACAAGTACCATCCCAGAGCAGAACAATTCTGGCGCACGAATGCAGGAAAATGGAGTGTGTGTGTAGAGGAATAGGTCACAGCCCCCTAGTCTTGACTTGCAGATTTGGTAATTCTCCCGATGAGCACATTTGGGACCAATTCATGACTCACTGGAGTAACAATAGGATTAGGGAGGAACTCTGGGTGAATGACAAAACTAACCTGGAAGAAGTTCTTCAGATTGCAAAACGTGTTAAACATTCAATGGCATGTGTGGCCGAGTTGGTCAAGGCAGAGAATAAAGACAGTCAAATTTAAGTGTTGAAAGTTTCGGATGAAAAACAGAAAAAGAAACAAAAAGGAAAATGTACCAAACAAAGGAAGTGGGGAAAACCAAAGGTGCACGTGTGAAAGTACAAAGGAACGAGGATCGGCTGTGATTTAGATTTGCCAGTGGGTCACACTTTGCTGCGTCTCCAGTGTGTCCTGAAAGGACGGTGATGTGTTCCAAGTGTATGGAACAAGGACACTTTGCTAACTATTGTAAATATTTTCAGTTTAACAAAAAAAAAGGCACTTTATGTGACTGAGGATGGACAATGCTCATCCGAGGAAGAAGTTGTTTTGTTGGTCATGTTGAAGTTACTGCTGTTAACGTCATACAAGGTGTAGATTAAGAAGAGTGTGAAAGTCTGTATTATGCCTTGGTTAGTGAGCATGGTATGGCTGTGTTGATGATGGCAGATTCAGGGGCAAAGATTTCTCTCATGTCAAAGGATGTTTATGAACAACAGGACATAGGGGTGATGTGAGAAATGTGTCAAAGCCAGATGTGAGCCAAGGTGGAAATAATTTGGACAACATTTAATTTCTTGGGTATTTTGAAGCGCAATTTGAGTTTAAAGGATGGAATGCCCAAGGGAAAATATATGTGAGAAAAAAAGTGTGCGACACTGTTCGGGTGGTGTGATCAAAAAAGGTTGGGGATAAGGCTAGATCTCAATATGTCTGAACAAGTTCTGCATGTGGTTGAAACAACTTGTGGGAAATTCAAAAGAGTTTTCAGAAAAGGTGTAGCAAAAGTCAAAGGTATGAAACACCAGATTGTTTTAAAAACGGGGGAGTGTGCCTGTGGCGGCCACATTGCATTCTATTGCCCTAGTATTGAGAGATGGTGTGAAGGAGGAGCTACAGAAATTGTGCAAAATGGGAGACATTGAGAGAGCTAGTAATGTGCAGTGGATTCCTCCTTTAATAGTGGTGAGGAAGCCTTCAGGAGAATTGTGTTTGTGTGTCGATCTCTGAGAGTTAAACAAGTGTTTAGTGGTAGAAAGACACCCTCTGCCAATCATTACCGAGATGCTTGCCATGATTGGAGATGGGAGGGTATTTTCAAAGTTGAATATGGCCTCAGCATATCACCAGAAAATGGCTTTCCAAGCAGAGAACATAGTATGCAGTAGCTTGACCACATTGTCATCGTCATGGCCATCTTCCACACCCCTACCGGAAAACATAGCTTTAGGTTCCAAAGCCAGTGTTTACCCTGGTATCGACCCCACAGTGTCCTGGATCTCCCCCAAAACCCCTGTACCACAGGGCAAGACCAAAACGTGTGACCCAGCATACCTGGCCGTCCATGCCCGCGCCAGCAGTCAGCAGACGACACCATCTCCATTGCAGCCATCCTGGTTGGAGTATAATAAAACCTTTGAATGATTTTGTATTGGATCTCTCTGTTGCCCATATTATAACACACCTCAATAATCAGGGAGAAGGAGTAAATATCCCGTAATCCAGCTGTGAGTCTAACTCAACCACCCATTGTTCCGCTAATATCCCATTCCTTCCCATGTTGTTTGGGATGCTAAGTAGATAGAAGGCCTTCATTTTGGGAAACTTCAACTAGTGATTCTCTAGTTCTAACTCGCAGCTCAAGGGGCTGTGGGAAAATGTGGTCTCAGTCGCCTGGGCACGGATCGCTGAGATCACTGCCCTGTGTTCTAACTAAGCAGTGCTTGACAAGCCCAATGCCTCCCCAGCCTCAGTGTTACGCTCACCTGGTCTCTGCGGAGGCGTTGGGGGATGGTTGCAGCCCTCCCGGGGGTGAGGTCACTCGGGTCCGACTTCTCCCTCTGCACTTATGTGGTGACTGGTGGTAATAGGTGATGCTGCTCGGGACTGCTCCTGTGATGAGAATAGGGGGCGCGAGTATGCCAGCTTTTGCGCCCGATCCCCTTTCAGACCCCTTCTCCCAAACCGTGGTACCTGTGGGATGCGCTGTCCCTGGAAAGCTCACCTGTTGATTCGTTTTTGGCGAGCACTCCGTCCTGCTGCTTCTGGCAGGGGCGCTTGTATGATCTGGAACAAGTTCCTTCACTGGTCCCTTGCACGTGGTAGTTCAGTCCTGCTGCAACTAAGCCACTATACTTCAGGAAGTGTTCCTGTTTGCCTTTTTATTTCCTCGTCTGTTTTTGTTGTATTGTAAAGTTCGATGTCTTGTATTGCTGTCCGTTCGACTTTTGATGTTTGCTCTTTTGCTTTCTTTCCTTGCAGGTGATGTTGCCGGCCCGAGTTTGTGGATGTGGAGTGTGGTTCTGTGGCATCGGGATCAAGATCACTGGATGTCAGGAGATGAGTGTGCAGATGAAGCGATGAAGCACCGGTTTCCTGGAGGTGAGTATGCAGGAGAACGCCTGGTTTCAAAGGTAAGTAAACTGGTCCAATCGGCGGTGAGCGTCACGTTGCATGCGAGTGCACAGTAACGCGAAGCACCGGCTTTAAGGATGGAGCATCTTATGTAGCTGAGCTGCTAAAGCCACGCCCACCAGGTTCAGCCTGCCTGCCGCACCTGATGGGTCAGCACATGGCCTAGGGAGCCACACCCGATGTGTCAGCATATTAGGATGTTCTCTGGAATAAAAGCTTTTAGCTCCTGGAAAGTTCTTGTAAAATAAAAGCACTCATGCACTGAAATAAAGTAAAAGCACTCCTGCACTGAAATAAAGTGTTCCTGCTCACATCTCTGCCCAAAGGGACATAAGTGAGTCAAGTGACCCATTGCCCCCATCACATCACCATGCGTCGAGATCAGGCCATCTCTCCCTCTCTTCCTCACTAGTTAGGAAAAGTGCAAATAGGCTTAGCCACCCCCAGATCGACTTAACATCCACCCCGGTCTTCTTCAGTAGCTGCGACCAGGCTTTTAACCATGAACTGACTACAAGATGAGAGGTAATTTAGTGCAGGATGCCGGACCACAGAAGGGCCTCCACCTCCCAGGTTGTAGAGCCACCAATTCAGATGCGTGCCAACTGACCCAGTTTTCTGCTTCTCCCTTGTCCAGATGGTTGTCTTGGAGAAATACTATATCGCCCCTCTCATCCTGCATTAAATTCAACGTCCTATGCCGCTTAATCGGGTCACTCAAACCCTGAATATTCAGGGTAAGAGGTCATTCCAAACGGTTTCCAATCCCCAGCAATCTCACACCCTTCCAACCATCTAGCAGATCACCATGCGGTCTAACCATACAGGATCACTGATACCCCAATCCGCTAACCCGCCCACCAGAGAGCCTTGCACACCCACCCCCGATGTCCAGCTCAGACAACTATTTTCACACCCCTCTCTTGCACCATGCCCACATCACCCGCACCTCCTCCCCATGCAGCAGGAAAAAAAAAACAATCATAAGAGAAAAATAACCTGTGACCAAGTAAAAATTGGGCCCCTGAGTGATGAGCCCAATAAGACAACCATAGAACCAATGCATAATCAATGGTTTTTGGGGTCATAGGCCTCACTCACATTCTGCCAATATCAAAGTGCTAAAAGTCAATCAAAACCAGTCATAACACCAACTAGGGGGTATGACAAGCCGCATCTCGGGAGCTTCATTAGCAAGTCACAGCACCGTAGCGTCCCTGGTTGGAGCTCCACCAATTTTGACCCTCCAGAGCAGCCCACCACTGCCTACAAAATACAGGCATGGAGGCGCCTGCGGTAAGGGTGTCAAAATAAGATACAGTTGACCACTGTGCCATATAGCTGTCAAGATCGTGGCTTGTCCAGTCTTCCCCTCCCTGCCACGTGCGAGGGGCCTTAGGTCGCCAGCTTTTCTTTTCCCATCGTGGCTTCTTAAGACCCCTGTCCCCCGACAGGCGCTGATCTGAGGTCCCATCCTATGAGTTAGAATAACAAGTTACTTTTTTTTTTTTTTTACTTTTGTTTATTGGCAGAAAGTTAAGACCGGTATAGCACAGTTTTTTTACACAAATAAACAGAAATCACCATAGCACAGTTGGGCATTATAACATACATTTTAAGATAGGTCCCGGAAGGGGGGGTGGGGGGACATTGACAACCCCACGGTAGGCAAGGTGTCCAGTGTTTATGGCAATGCGTCGGGCGGACCCGAAGGGGGGATGGGGCTCCACTCCACCACCTCTCCATTGTTCAGATAGGTGCAGAATTCCGTCCATACATTCTTTGGACGTGATGGCATGGGCAGGGATCGGATGTACTCCTCACAGGTTTGCACCCAGGTGATGGCCTTCAACCACATATCAAAGGTGGGGGGAAAAGTGACGTTTCCATCTTTGCAAAATACATCTTTTAGCAACAATAGCACACACATTCAGAAATGTAGACTTTTTTTCGCATTATCTCCGGACCAAATTCCAAACAATAGGGCCAACGGGTCGCGGTCTATTGGGGACCCAACTATCTCTGTGAGCGCTCTCACCACCTCCTGCCAGAACTCCCCCAGCGCAGAGCAGGACCAAAACATGTGCATATGATCAGCCTCTCCAGAGTTGCATTTAGGGCACTTGTTGGTAGGGGAGCATGTGAAGTTTGCTACCCTATACGGTGTGTAATAAAGTCTGTTTAGTAATTTATATTGTATACAGCAGAATCTAGCGCTTAGGGAAACTTTACCCGTATGTGCACACATTTTGCCCCACATGCTATCAGTGATTTCCATTTCCAGCTCTCTGGCCCAAGCTTCCCGTGGTTTGAGGGACGTGTTCTCTCGTTTTGTTAGTTGCATTGTATACAAGGAGGACACTATGCCCCTGCCGCCAGTGGAGTTGGCTATGTATTGGAGTTTGGGCGAGTCTGGGGGCTCGTTTGGGTAGGACGGCCATATTGTGCGAACCGCAGCTCTAAGCCTAAAGTATTGTAGTAGCTCAAGCGCAGAGTTGGAAGGCTCGGGCCGCCATGTTTGGGGGGTGATGAATTTACCATCTGGGAATAGGTCTGTCGTAAGGGTAGCCATTTATAGTATGGGCGATGGCCTTGTGTCGGATTCAAGATCATATTCCATGCTCTGAATGTGGTGGCCATAGGGTCTGTGGGGGCATCTGTCTGGAACGTATGATGTAGTAGCAGAGTCATAATGTTAGTCTCGTCCCCCGCCAGTCTCTCCAATTTGACGTTTGGAGGTGGGTTTAGGTGTGCATACCAGTGTGTGGCGTGTTGGGCCTGTGCCGCAACCCAGTACAGGGTTAGATCAGGGGCTGAGAAAACCCCTTTTTCATAGGGAGGGGTCACATGTAGCCACTTTTTGCAGACTGCCCCGGAATGCCAGAGGAATTGGGCGGACATCGCCTGGATTCTCCTAAAATATTGCTTCCCGGGCCACGCTGGAACATTAGCAAAGATGTATAGGAGCTTAGGGACCGCAATCATTTTGACTAGTGACAGCCTGCCTGCCATGGACAGAGGGAGGTTGCGCCATTTGAGCATCTTGGATTGAATATGCTGTGCCATTGTATCGTAATTATTCGCCAGTAAGGAGGTTTTGGTTAGTGAAACTTGTACCCCTAAGTACTTGATACCTCCTGGGGACCAATGCAGGGAAATTCACACGTGGGTTGTTGGATTGCCGCAGTTAGAGTTAATGGTGAAGCCAGAGAACGTTCTTATTTTGGTTATGTCTCGGATGATCGGGTCAAGATGTGTGGAAGTGTCCCTGACATATAGGAGTACGTCATCAGCGTATAATGAGATAATTTCCGGCGTGTCCTGTAGGTGAATACCTTTGCAGGTATGTCAGTCTCTAATGTGGTCTGCCATGGGCTCGATGACGAGCGCAAAGAGGATGGGGGAGAACGGGCATCCCTGACGAGTGCCCCTGTGTAGCGCAAAAGGGGAGGAGAGGATGGAATTGACAAGCACCCTGGCCCTTGGATAAGCGTATAGCAATTTTATGTAGGAAATCATGTTCGGACCTAGAATAACAAGTTACTTACCAACTGGTAATGTTCTTTCGACTGGATGTTCCTCCCACGTATTCCTCACCTTTGATAGACTCCTAAAGCAGTGATAATTTGAAGGAGGGAGTACTAATTAGATTTATTGTGAATAGAATGAAGGACTGTCTTAGCGAAAAGACCCTCTTGAGAGGAAGATGAGTCTAAGCAATAATGCTAAACAAAGGTATGGATTGACGACCAAGCAGATGTACATTTCCTTAGACACCCCTCTGAAGAGCTGCGGAAGTTGCCATGCCCCTCGTGGAATGAGCTTGAAGCCCTTCAGGCAGGTCCTTTCCAGCAAGTCTGTAGCATTCCCCAATAGCCAGTGTAATCCACCAGGATATCGTTTGTTTAGTTACCACTAGTCCTAATTTAGGACGGGTATATGCCACAAAAAGTTGGTCTCAATATAAAAACTGTGAGCCCTTTTTGGGTCCAGTCTATGCAGCCTCTCTTCCTCTTTACCCAAATGAGGAGGAGGGTAGAAAGTTGGAAGTGTTATCTTTTGTGACAGATGAAAGTCAGAGACTACTTTCGGCAAAAATGATGGTTTGACTCGAAGGACTATCCTTATGAAACGTAGTATGAGGAGACTTGCACGAAAGAGCCTGCAACTCAACCTGCGGGTCGATGTTAATGCCACAAGAAGTGCATTTTTAAGTGTTAAGAGCCTTAACGGGCAGGAATGTAAAGGCTCAAAGGGTATACAAGTTAGAAACTTTAACACAAAGTTTAAATCCCAAGCAGGGACTTGAAATGGGACCAGAGGGTACACGTTAGTGAGTCCCTGCAGCAATTGAATAATCAATGGTATTTTGAAATAGAAGACCTCTTCAGAGGAGCGCTTAAGCGCCGCCAGGTATCCTTTCATTGTCCCAATCTGGAGCCCTAGATTGGCCAGATGTAACAGAAAAGAAAGAACCATAGGAGTGCCACATTGAAAAGGGTCCACATTCTTGTCCTTGTACCAGTTACTGAATGTATTCCAACGACACTGGTACAAGGATTTGGTTGCTGGCCTTTGCCGAAAGCAAAATCTCCAGTACGTCACCCGGGAGGTCCCAATCCTTGTATCTCAGCCTCTCAGAAACCATGCATGAAGGCTGAGTGTCCTGACCTCTGGATGGAGAACCCGACCATCCTCTTGCGAGAGAAGATCCTCTCTTTGTTGAAGACGTATTGGAGGGCAGATGGACATATCCAGAAGGTCGGGTACCACGTCCTCCTGGCCCAATCTGGAGCAATTAGGATCATGGGTTTCCCAAACTTTTTCAACCTCCTCATCACGTGAGCAATGACGGGTACTGGAGGAAACGCCTACAGGAGTGGAAATTCCCAGTCCACCACACAAAAGGGTCTCCTAGAGCTCCTCTCGGGGGAAATTCCATTGAGCAATACTGATCGCACTTCCGATTGATCTCGGTCGTGAACAGATCCACTTGAAGGGTTCCCCAAACGGCGAAGTTTTCTTGAAGGACTTCCTGAGCTAGTTCCCACTCGTGGGAGACTGTGCTCTGCCTGCTCAGAGCACCTGCCGCCATGTTCTGCTCTCCGGCTAGGTGAACTGCTGATAGAGAGATTCCTTCTTGTATTGTCCAGAGCCAGAGCTGCATTGCCTCTCTGCACAGTGGTAGTGACCCTACACCTCCTCTCTTGTTGAGTTAGTACATGGCCACTGTGTTGTCTGTCATTATCAGGACATTCATTCCCCATACAGAGGGCAGGAAGGCCTTTAGCACTAGCCTAATTGCCCTCAGCTCCAAAAGGTTGATGTGTAGTTTGGACTCCAATGG
The DNA here is from genome assembly GCF_040938575.1 of Ambystoma mexicanum. NCBI lineage: Eukaryota > Metazoa > Chordata > Amphibia > Caudata > Ambystomatidae > Ambystoma > Ambystoma mexicanum. Next base: position 663,724,308 of record NC_090935.1, on the reverse strand, counting down.
AGACCAGCGACCGCTGATCGTCAGTTCGTGGGCGTGGGTCCACCCCCCCCCGTGAGTGAGGCATGCGTCACTACCATCATCTCCAGCCATGGTTGCCAAAAAGACTGTCTCTTGAGAATGCTGTCTTCACAAGCCCACCAAACCAGGCCTTGAGCATCTCTACTCGGAACTTGCAGTTGATACAAAATATTCCCTGAAAATTGGGACCACTGAGTTCTGAGAGCCCACTGAAGGGATCTCATTCTCAATCCGGCCTCTGGCAGCAGGAAAATGCAGGATGCCATGAGACTGAACAACCTCAAAAGAATCAAAGGCCGGGAGATGTTGGGCATTTTGGAATTTTGCTACCATCTGCTGAATGTGCTGAGCTCTCACCTGGGGAGGCGAGGCTTTCCCTGAGGAAGTATCCAAGACTGCTTCGATGAACTGGAATCTTTGGAATGATATTATATGGGACTTCTTGTAATTGAGGGAGAAACCCAGTCTGTAGGGGGTGGCAGGTGATCCTGAGGTGTTCCTGGGCTTGCTTGGGTGATAAACCAGTCGCCCAGGTAGCAGTAGACGTGAATCCCCCCTCGCCTGAGACTTGCTGCCACTACTGCCATCAGCTTGGTGAAAACCCTTGGGCGGAGGTCATCTTGAATGGCAGAACTCAAAACTGATGGTGAGAACCGCCAACCGTGAACCTCAGGTATTTTCTGTGCTTGAGATGGATTGGCACATGAAAATAAGCATCCTGGAGGTCCAATGATACCAAAACAATCTTGGAGTTGGAGAGCCTGAAGGATCTGAGAAAGGGTAACCATCTTGAACTCGTCATTCCTGAGGAACTTGTTCAAGTTTCTTAAGTCCAAGATGGGTCTCAATCCTCCATCCTTTTTGGGAATGAGACAGTAGGGGGAATACCAACCCTTGTTCCTCTCCGCTACAGTTACCTGTTCTATTGCACCTTTCTCTAGCAGGGTCAAAATCTCCTGCACAAGGAGCAGATCTGGAATTTTGACAGAGTTGGTTCCCGGTGGATGATCTTGAGGCCTTTTTAGAAAAGGAAGGCAGTAACCTTGAGCCACAGTTTCCAGTGCCCAAGCATCTGAGGTAATACCCCGCCATTCGTCCAGATGCTGAGAGATTCTGCCTCTCACTGGGGTCTTGTGGGTCAAGACCTCACAGTGGCTTAGAGGCGGCTGCAGCAGCGACTGAGAGTAAAGATGCCACTGCTGGGGCTGATTTAGCACCCCTTCCTCATCCACCACGAGGGAATCTTCTTTGCCGCCTTTGTCCGGCCTGTCGTCTTCCTCAACTAACTGAGGAATAGAAACAAAAAGAACGACCATTCCAGGAAGAGGAGCCTGAATAAGGTTGTTGAGGTTGTCGAATGGAGGCGCTAAGGGACTTAGCCGCCGCCTTAGAGATCTGCAGCTTCTCCAGGCTCTCAACTGCCTTGCTCCCGAACAACCTTGAGCCGTCGAAGGGCGTGTTGGGCAGTCTGGCCTGCACATCCGGTGCAAACCCTGACTTGTTCAAACCTGCGCAGTACAGCACTTGCAGCCATGGATCTGCTGATGCTGTCAGCATTATCCAGTCCTGATTGGAGACACTCTCCCATCGCCTCCTTGCCATCCTTAACCAAGCTTAGAAAGCCGTCCCTTTCATCGCCTTCTGGGATGTGATCAGCCGCCATGCTAACTGTCCCACAGGATATAAGTGAATTGAGCCAATGTACAGGTAACATTAGTGGACTTCAGGGCCATGCTGCCTGAGGTAAAGACCTTGCAAGCCCATACATCAACTTTTTTTATCATCTCTATCCGGGGGAATAGAGGGATAAGCAGACTGTTTTGTCGAAGTAGCAGCTTGGACTACTAAACTCTCAGGCGTAGGATGTTTGCTGAGATAGTCAGGATCACTGCTAGAGGGTCTATACTTCCTAGAGAAGTTCCTGTTAATAGCAGGTCCAGTTTCTGGAGCCTCCCAATTTGATATCACCCTCTTCTGAAGGGCCTGATGAAAGGGCAAAACTGGGTCCTTCTGGTGACCCTGGCACAGGATGTCCGTCATGTCATCCTGCTTGTAGGTTGGTGAAGCCCTACTCCAACCCATGTACTCAGTGACTCTATTCATAAGGTTTCTATAACCTGAATCAGCATGGTCTGATGGGTCCGGTTTTCCAAATTCCAACTCTGGTGAAGTGTCAAGACCACTAGCAGATTGGAGAGAATCACAGAGGTCCTTCATCCTTGATTCTGTATCAATTAATTCTTCAGGTACCTCTCTAGTGCCAAAACGCACTCCCAATGGAGATATGTCATCATCCGAAGCACTTTCCTCTTCATAAATGGAGGACATTGACTTAAAAAAGTATTTTTTCGGCACGTTTGAATGTTTTCTCCTAAACTGTAATGTGCTTCGATGGAATCGAAGAATCTGTCGACGGTGTCGAAGACTGTCTCGAGAAAGCAGTCGATGTATTAGAAATCGGCCTTTATTTTGGCGTCCATGCAATCGGCGCAGATGACGTTGACGAATTTGTCGAAGACTTCTATGTTTTTAGCTTCTTCTGCGGCCTCAGATGTACTAGACTCACAAGTCGATACATTCGATTCGACACCCTTTTGTCGGGTCGAGTATCTCGAGTCTCTGGTTTACTACTTGCCTTTGCCGAAGTAGCCTTTGACATCCCTGAGTTGCCCAAAGGAGCGACAGGGGCATGGCTCTTGCGTGACTATTTTTAGTGGGTCGAGTAAGCATTCTCAAAGATCTGCATCATCTCTACCCTAAAGGCATTCCATTTACTAGGGGAATCGGACATAGTCGGACATCTGATTACCTCTGTAGAGGTATCTGATGACGAAGAGGGAGACCCATGGCGTCTCTTCTTCGTCTTCTTTGAAGAAGACAAAGATTGTCTCGACCGACTCCTCGACTGGGACCTCTTTGAACGTTTATGCCTATTGGAGTCCTTAGTTCCCCAGACGTTGTGTCGTCCTTCGAAGCAGCCTTCGAAGCTTCCCTCCTAACCGCCAGTTTACCTCTGCGTTCCCGGAGAGCTTTTTCAGTCATGGAGTGACAGGATCCGCAGTCGTCTGTCCGATGGCCGGAACCTAAACACCAAAGGCAGACACAGTGAGGATCTGTTATCGACATCTTCGCCCCACAGTCGTAACATTTCTTAAAACCCGAATTTGGGGTCAAAGGGGTTGAAAAAGACATTTTTCAGTAGAAAAATGAAACGTGCCATTATTACTCGAAACAAAGCTATCGGAAAAATGGAACTGAAGCCAACGGGCGCGGAATCAGCTACTTATACTACTTGTTGACACACCACAGCAGCCCTCGAGGGACATCGACACCACAACATCGTGCACAGCGCCCTGCGCTGAGAACATTTTTCTGAAGCAGTGGAGCTGGGCGGGATACGTATATCAAAGATGAGGAATACGTGGGAGTACACAATCATTAAAAGTATGTGTTTCGGTGGGGGCGGAGGGAATAGACTCAGGGCCCAGGATATCGTGGGTGGCCAAAAACTGCAAAGCTGCCTGGGAAGAGTCAAAAGAGTGCCAGCTGCCGCCTAAATGGAAGTCCCACACTTCCTGGAACTTTAGGTAGTAAAAATGCGAGGATCCTCTGAGTGCCTCAAAGATGGGGTTGAACTCTGCATTGCCGGGACACCTCCACCAACAAATCATTGAAGAGCTGTATCCGGGTGCCATCGAGCCGGATACGGTCATGTAAGCAGTACGCCTTTAGGACAGAGACCTTATGTTGGAAGTTCAAGAAGCATATTGTGATAATGCCGGGACGAGCTTCTGTCGTTGGCTTTGGGATCGGCGCTATGAAGAATATTCATTTTACAGTGCTAATTGCCTGCCAGCAGGGACAAGTATGAAGTCTAAACTGTCCTGGATCTTTTAATGATTGATTCTATGGATCGATAACTTGTTGTGAAGTTCATTTTACAGCTCCAGCTAGATGAGGAAATTGATATTCCTGCTATACCCTTGACTGATTAACAATATATCAATCGGGTGAAGATAAGACGTACGCACCGACTTCCCAATTGTTTTTTTAACAAAGCGACACCAGCAAGAGTGCCAACATATGAAACCTCTGAAGAATTTCCACTGAATTATAGAAAACCTGTCCAGTGGAAAGAAACACATTGGGATGGTTTGAGGTTTAACAATTAAGAATAGGTCTTTGATACAATTAGATTGTGTTTGTTTTACGTTGTTTTGCTTTTGTAATATTTGATTATTTGTACCAGGTTTTAAATTTTTTGATTGCGTTTCTTTTTTCTTGTGGTGATTTCCTTTGTTGCTGTACCTAACACGCACCACAGAAGGGTTTATGACTATTCTAGTGTTCTATTTATGTGCTTAGGGTAGTCCGGCTGGTGTGTCTATTACTCATTGATTAGGTGCGGATAATTTTTTTCACATGTTTCTCAAATGAGTTTTAATTGTGTTTAAGTATTAATACTTTTTGTATTGACGAAGAGTTTGTTTTATCATACTATTACATTTTCTACATATTGAGATTTTATATTAATAAAATCGTAAGATTGAATAATACCACAGTACAGACCAGAATTGAATTTTTTCTCATCGAAGTACTGGTATTTTGGAGGCTATTTCTGTCTTCTTTGGTTCCCTACATCGATGCACTTTACACCCGGTTTTTAGACGTTTTGTTTGATTAACTAACCAGGTGTAACCGGGGTGTACTAAAAACCTGGTGTCCCATGTTCTTGTTTGGGTTGTTGATTGTTGCGGCTAGCAGCTCCCTTGAAACATTACAAAGACGTTGCCATCACACTCGTGCTCTCGAGCGCCCCCCCGCCAAAGGGAATTCTGTAGAATAAAGGAGGAGTATTTTATAATCAAAGGGTTTTAGCGAAGATGAGAGATGTGTTGCTCGCTGGGTTACCAGGATGCAAAGTCACAAATTTAGCATGGAAGTTATTTCTGGTTGAGAAAATGTGCTAGCGGACTATTTATCAAGGTTAGGTGGTCAGGGAGAGGAAGGAAGGGTTGAAGAGGTGTCTGAAATGGTCTTTGTTCGCCATGATGGTATTCTTGGTAAGGAGGAGTGGTTGGAAGCTATGAACAATGGGTATCCGGTAATATTTTCCCCATATATATGGTCGCCATACATAATTTTTAGCATTTATCAAGCGCACTTGCAGCCCATAAGGCATCGAGGCGCTGTTATAGAAGCTAAGCAAAACTTAAGATTATAGGTGGGTGCCCAGTGGGTTCATGGTTACACAGTAGCAAGCACATATGCAGGAGATGGCTGACATAGATTGACATAGATTTGTGTATGACATTCAGTTTAGAAAAAAGAGTCTAGTTTTGATAGCCTTGCGAAAGACTAGATGTGATTCAATCAGTCTTAGGTGAAGTGGAAGTGCGTTCCAGTGCGAGGCTGCTAAGGTGGGGAAGCTGGCGCCACCAGTGCGGACCTTTCGAGTAATAGGCGTGACAATCGTGTTGGCATAGCATGATTTTAGGGGTCTGGTGGCCGTGTGCCTGGTGATTCTATTTGTCAAGTAGGGAGGGGCAAGATTGTGGAGGCATTTGTGGGTGAGGGCAAGAGTTTTGAATACAATCCTCTCAGGGAGCCAGTGTGCTTGCTTTCTGATTTCAGAGATATGGTCTCTTCTTGCGGTACTGGTGGCTGCCCTGAGCGCATTGTTTTGAGCTGGCTGCAGTTTGGCCACATTTTTGTTGGAGGTCCCAACGAGAAGGGCATTGCAGTAGTCTAGCCTTGACCCGATAATTGCCCTGGCAATGGTGAGGCAATTCTGGTGGGCCAAGAAGGGCTGGCCGCATTGAGGATTTTGGAGTAGTAGGCTAAGGAGGCGGCGATAGCATTAAACTGTATGTCCATGGATAGGTCGGAGTCCAGGTAGACTCCGAGTGTCTTAACATGGTTGGAGACCTTGATAGGAATGTTATCAATGGTGAAGGAGGCGTACTGATCTCCAAGGTTATCCAATGTGAAGGGTGACCCAATGAGGAGGAGTTCCGTTTTTTCACTATTGAGGCAGAGCCAATTCTCTGCCATCCAGGATTGGATGATAAAGTAAATAGTGGTGAGGGTGTTAGTGTCTGCTAGGTAGTCGCCCGTAAGTGGGATAAGTACCTGTGTGTCATCCGCGTAGTTGCTGTAAGATATACCAAGGGAGTCCAGGATGCTGAACAGGGGCCTTGTGAAGAGGCTGTATGGCGTGGGTGCGATACAGGACCCCTGGGGAACCCTGCAGGTAAGGAGGCTGGGGTGGCAGATGCAGACTCTGAAAAGACTTTCATGGCCCTTTCTTGGAGAAAGGAGGTGATCTATTGACAAGCTTTCGGGGAGAAGTTGGCTTGGGTGGCTAGATGGTGGCACAGGGTATTGTGGTCAACGAGATCAAAAGCCGCAGATAGATCAAGGAGCAATAGGAGGGCAGGTTTGCCTGCGTCTCTAAGATTGTCCATTTGGTTCTTGAGGTCTAGGAGGGCCGTTTCGGTGCCGTGTCGTGGGCGGAATCCAGATTGCTGCAGGCCTAGGAGACGGTTATCCTCTGGGAACTTTTGGACTTGCAGGTAAGCTGCTTTGTCCAGGATTTTGAGCAGGAAGGGCACAGTGATAATGGGCCTGTAATTCCCAGGGACTATTGGGTCGAGCGAGGGTTTTTTGAGGAGTGGGCGTACCCACGCTTCCTTAAGTCCAGACGGGACATGACCTGACTGGAAGGAGGAGTTGATAAAAGCTGTGAGTAAGGGGTCTAGGGTAGGTGCAGAGTCTTTGATGAGGCTAGCTGGGCAGGCATCACCCTTGCAGTTGGAGGGTTTGATAGAGTTGAGCAGGGTGATGACCTCTCGCTCAGTGATGTCTTTGAACTCAAATGGAGGGGAGGTGGTGGTCTTGGTGGGTGGCTCAGCGCGCATGTTGGCGATGTTGGAGAGTGCTCTTTGGTGGCCACAGATTTTGGTTTGGAGAGTGTTGAGCTTCTCTAGCATTGCAGACTGAATGCTGTTACACCACTTGTCGTATTTGATGACTGCTTTGAGGGGCGGGGGCATTTGGTTTTTCCAGTTCCCTAAAGATAGTGAATAGTTCCTTGGACCCTGACTTGGCATCAGAGATCCTAGCATTAAAGGAGGCAACCTTGGCTAAGGTAATGTTGGTCTTTTAGGATTTGGAGATGACTTTGAACTTCTGTTTGGTGTCTTCAGAAGGGCTGGCTTTCCAGGTGGAAAGGGCAATCCTCTTTAGCGCACGTTGTTCAAGAAGTTCTTTGGAGAACCATGCATTCGCATGTTTGGCTTTATTAGCTTTTTTAAGAGTCAGTGGGGAAATGGCGTCCACAGCTGACGTGATGACATCCTTGAAGGCGTCAGCTAAAGTGTCAGGGTTGTTAGAATAGGGGGCCAGCAAGGCCGGGTTGAGGAGGTAGGGTGCTAGGTTTTCGACTGTGAGAAGGCGTGAGCTCCTAGCATAAGTTGCTGAGCACGGCAGGGGGGGGGGCTATGGCTGCTTTCTTGGTTCCGAGGTTGAATTGGATGTAGTGGTGGTCGGACCAAGGGACGGGGGTGTTGGCCGTAATAAGAAGGGAGCAGTTGTGATGACTGATCCAGTCTAGGGTGCGCCCTTTGATATGGGTGGGGTCAGAAATGGAGTGCGTGAAGCAGAGGTTGGACAACACCTTCTTGAGGGATCTCGCAGGGGGGTCCTTAGGGTCGTTCAGCCCTAGGTTAAGGTCACCCAGAAGTAAGACCTGTGATGTCTTTTTGATGTTGTTGGACAGTGCAGGGATAAGGGTGTCATGGAAATCAATAGATGGTCCTGGGGGTCTGTAGACAATGTGCATGGTTATGGTGCAATTGGGAGAGACATTAATTTTTAGAAGGAGGTAGTCGCTGTTGCTGTCAGGCAGGCCTTCAACTTCCCTGGCGATGAGGGCAACTCCTCCACCTCTCTGAGAGGTGCGGTCTTTCCTGAAGATGGAGTACCCAGAAGGGATGGCCAGTGATAGGGCTGGGCCTGAGGTTTCATTAAGCCAGGTTTCCGTAAGCATGAGGAGGTCGAGGTCGTCCTTAATGAGCAGGTCGTTAATGTCAAGGGCGTGTGCGGGTGCGGATTGTACATTAAGCAAGGCACAGCTGAGCGTGTAGGCAGCAGGAGGCATGGAGGTGGGCGGGCTAGCTGGAGTGGATGGAGGCTTGGATATAATGGGTGGTATGGAGTAGTCAGGGGTGGTTATGGAGGCGGCATCAACATGAGCAATGGGCCTAGACACAGCATTAGGCATCATGGGGGCGGCATCAACATGAGCAGCAGACACAGCATTAGGCATCATGTGGGGGGGGGCATCAACATGGGCAGTAGACACAGCATTAAGCATCATGGGGGCTGCATCAATATGAGCAGTAGACACAGCATTAGGCATCATGGGGGCGGCATCAATATGAGCAGTAGAGACACCATTAGGCATCATGGGGGCGGCATCAACATGGGCAGTAGACAAAGCATTAGGAATCATGGGGGCGGCATCAACATGAGCAGTAGACACAGCATTAGGCATCATGGGGCGGCATCAACATGAGCAATAGTCGCGGCATTAGGCATCATGGGGCGGCATCAACATGAGCAATAGTCGCGGCATTAGGCATCATGGGGGCGGCACCAACATGAGCAATGAACATGGGGACACACGTGGGGTTGGGCGTGGGTGTTGGTGCATAGTTAATGTTTTTAATGGGGTTATTGTTCGTGGCAGCACTGAGGCCTTGTTTGGTGATGTGGATATTGATGATCTGTCGTAGCATAGCCACAGTGTGTGGGTCAATCCAAGGGCTGGAGTTGGCCTTAGTGTTGTAGCGGGTGAGTGCTGAAAGCTGGCTTCTAGCGCCAATCCTTGCATTGCGGTCTCTTGGTTTGGGAGTGTAGGTGATGGGGTTGCCAGGCTGAGTGCGTGACCGTAGTCGCGCATTTCTGTTGTAGCATGGCGTGGTGAGCATGGTTGTGACCTGGGTAGGTGCACGCAGGACATATTGCGGGTTGGCATAGGGGCAGGAGGCCTTACCTTGTGTTCGTTTGCCTGAGCCTGGGGGCGCCATCTGCGCCGTCGAGCAGCAGAGAGCTATAATGTCGCTGAGAAAAGGTTGTGGTGACATTATACATGGCGACCATATATATGGGGTCAAGGGGAGCGGGGGTGTCCTCTGCATGTTCAATGTAATAATGTCCCTGCAAAAACAGCAATTTTTTGGGGACGTTTTTGCCAGGCGACATTTTTGCAGGGACATTATTACATGGAACCGAACAATGATGAAGTATTAGTGCGTGTAAAGGAATACGAGTGGCCTACCAAGTGGCGATTAACACATGGTGAGAGGTCTTTCTGGAAAGTATGTGAGGAGTGGAGTACTGTGGGAGGACTATTGTATAGTTGGGACCATGTTGTAGTTCCGCTATCTGTCTGAAAAATGATTTTTGATATTGCTCATCAGGGACATTTGGGTGTGACGAGAACAACGGCAGCTCTGAGGAGTAAATATTGGTGGTCAGGATTTGATCGGGATGTTGAGAGAAGGTTGGTAGTGTGTGTGGCGTGTGAAAAAGTAGGGAAAATAACCCCTGGTAAAAGTTGATGTACCTGAGAAGGTATGGGATGAGTTGACCATGGATGTCTTGGGTCCTGTGGACATGGGAAGTGGGCGAGGAAAATGTATTGTACTTTTAGATTTATTGTCGAGGTGGACTGAGTATATAGTTGTGAGAGAGACATGTGGAGAGACTGTAGTGGAATTTTTAGAGGAGATTTTTGAAAAGGAAGGAGGTCCGGGTAGTATTCTCACGGATAATGGGACACAATTCACTGTTGGTTATTTCCAGGCATATGCGAAGAGATGTGGCATACAGCACAAGAGGACAGCATCATATCATCCGGAAAAGTAATACCACTGTAGAAAGAACAAATAGGTGTATCATTGAGGCTATTTGGATGGCGGGTGTGTGTGGTAAGGACAAGAAGGTGGCAGTGAAGGAGAGGATGTACGTTTTGCACAGGTCACTGCATGCTGTCACAGGGATCAGTCGTTTTGAAATGAGAGGTCCTTAGGTGAATACCAAAGTGGTGCCTTCCTGGTTAATGAGGGCAAGGGATTCGAATTGTGTGATGGAGGAGTTGCGAAACAAATTGGACAAGAAAAAGGAGAGGTGGGTAGGGGACGAGAAGCAGGGACGGAAGAGTTTAGTGGTACGGTGAGGTGATTGGGTGAGGATTAAGAAGGGTGTGGTGAGGAAGAAAGGAGACTTACTATACTCAGAACCTGTCCAAGTGGAAGGTGCATTGAATTGAATGGTGCTGCATTCTGTGTTCTGATGCAAGTCAGTTGAAGGAGTGGAGCTGGAGCAAGGAGGTTGTGATGGGGTCGTTATGCAGATTACTTAATTTGCTTAAAGTTCGATCACCACATCACACAAACATTAGGTAGATAAATTCAGTATGTGTGCAGTGGAGGTCACGGTTTTGGGAAGTCACGTATTGTACTATCGGGTTCCAAACCCAAAGAAAGGCTGTGTGGTCTACATTGATTGAGTAAGCCACTTGCCCCATGGCCATAATGTTTCAGAGGGATTGGATATACTCCAGGTAGGAAGGTGGCTGATCTCTTTTTCAAGATGATGCTACCTGTAGTTGTGCTGCTGTAGAGAGCATGTAGATCTTTCGTTCTTTTGTGTGAATCAGGCCCTTTTTTCACCAACCCTAGTAGGAGTCACTTGGGACAGAGGAGGATGTTGCAACCCATAATCTCATTTATTGAGTTTAGCACCTCCTTCAAATAAAATTGAAATTGAAGACAGGCCCACCACTTGTGAATCACATCCTCTATAGCTGATCATCTTCTCCAGAAAGGATCCAGTTCGCCATGCTATATACGCTTGAGTTTTACGGAGGTGAGATACCAACATGTCATTACTTTATAGGCTGGCTTTCATATGCATCGATCTATTCGTATACGCCAAATCCTCCCATATTTTTTCCCAGGCCTCGCGGCCTATGGTCCAACCTTATTGCATCTTTCCATTTTGCCCTGTGCCCCTCATCTGGCATGCATTTCTGAATTTTTTATGATGTACAAGCCCAAAATTAACGGTCTGGTGCCGTCATGTTTGATGAACTTTTCTAGTGGTGTGTGTTCCCTGCATGCTGCTTTTCTGTTCAGCAGGTGCTGTGCCCAGTCTCAGTTGGAGATATGCTAGCCTGTAATTTTCAGTTAGTTGGTACAGTTCCTTACACCTAAAGAATTATTTTAGGACTCCCACCTTGAATACATCCTATAGTGTGTCTCACCCAGATTTTTCTCCAGCTTCAGTATGTGTCCCCCACCCGTATGCAGGCATGAATTGTGGGTTCCAATGGATTGGAGGAAGAGGAGGAGGGGAAGGTGGTCAGCCTATCCAAGATGTCTAGCATCATCTTTGTAATTTGTCTAGCATATATGTTGCTTCGTCTGTCTTTCGGAAGCCAGAGCACTTTTTCAGCAACATTTCCAACCTCTGTGTGGTCCCCTCTATGCCAATTTTTCTCTGTGGCCGCTTTGGATCATTCACAAATTATCCTTAACGGTACTGCGTTGAAGTATGCCACAAAGTCTGTAAATCCCAGCCCTCCTTTCTCCTTGCTTGACATGAGGAGATTATTTGAGATGCAAGTCTTCTCCCGCCCCCCTAAAATGCATGTCATGCATGGCTTCCTCAAGTGTGTGAAATACTGTTTGGGGATGTCTATTGGTAGTGCTTGAAAGAAGTATAGGAACTTAGGTAGGATTGTCATTTTGATTGTTTCAATTCGGCCCAGCCATGAAAGTGTCAGTTTGCAACCTCTAGCGACATCCTGTCTTGTGTATGTGACTAGTCTAGGTTAGCTGACCACATACAGGTTGTCCATTGTTGGTGTGATATGTATCCATAGATATTTAATGTGCTCCGCACCTGTCTGGAATTGAGATATATGTTGTAGTGTCAGGAGTTGGTCATCTGTTAGTGTCCGGTTTAGCATTTTTTATTTGTGGTTAGATGTGTGGTTAATTTTGAAGCGTGTCACGTTACTGAACCGGTTGAGTGCCTCCTGCACCAAGTGCAGGGATTCTATCTGGTTGCTTATGAGGAGGACGACGTCATCTGCAATCAATCATTATGTTCCTGGCCTGCGAACTTTAGTCTCCAGATTTCATTATTTTCCTGGATTTTATTAGCAAGTCACTCTATGAATGGTGCAAAGAGTAAAGGTGATATGGGCTTCTCTGTTTGGTGTTCTTGAACATGGGCAACATGGGCAGAAAGTAGTCTACTGGTATGTATTCCGGCTGTCGTGTTGCTATAGCATGCCTGAATCATGCTCAGAAATGTAAGCCTAAACTTCATTGCAGATAGGGGCTTGAATAAGAAGTTCCAGTCAACTCCATTAAAGGCCTTTTCGTTGTTGAGTAATATTAACATTGCTGGGGCCTTTTCAACTAGATACAGGATCTTTCTGATGTTTGGCGAATCCCAGGGTATTTATTGTCACTGGTTCCATGGGGAGGGGGGGGAAGAGACCCTCCCATGAGGCCAGTGAGGTGAGGCCGCTACCCGATAGTCCCCCTGGGGGTGGTACTCAATGGGTGGATCTCATGGGGAGGGAAACCCTCCATGGGACCAGTGACAATGGCCTTGGGAGAACACGGTATTCACCATGTTCACCTCTGTACCCTCTATCCTTTCATCCCACTCAGTTCCCTGTGGCCCCTCACACCTCTATGTGTCTTTGTAGAGTAGAGGATTCCAGAGAGAGGGAGAGAGAAAGACAAAGACAGAGAGAGAAAGAGGTGTCGTCCGAAGAGGAATTCAGTGAGCCGTGCACCGGCCAAGCAGTCGAGAGACAGGAGGGAAGCCGTGAGAGGAGAAGAAGAAAAGCCCGAACATGGTCCAAGGATGGAAGGACTGCTGCCAAGTCAACCTCCAGGCATCCCAGGCACCAGCAAAGTGCCCAAGAGAGGGTGCGCAGCCAGGGAGAAGCAGGCATCTGCATAGCCACTGCAGATCTCGCTGGTTCCTGGAACACTACCGGAGCATCGAGAGACGAAGCAGCTGCTTGGGAAATGCAGGTATCTGCACAGAAGAGACAAACAGGTTTGCGGGTTACCCGGCGGGTGCAAGAGGTCCAGGAAGCAAGGGGGCGAAGGCGGAAGCAGGAATAAGAGTGTCCGGGACCCTGGGAATTAAGTGCAAGTCTGGGACCCGCACCTATCTGAGAGACAGAAACAAAGCCATTCAGAATATTGCGAGTTAAAACGTAATGACGTCACCGCTAAGCGCCGCCATTTTAGACGGCCATTCCATACTCTGGAACGGTGATATGAAGATCTTCTTCCCATTCACACGTTTCTAAAAGGTAAGCTCTAGTCCATTTTGGATTTAGGTACTCCATTTCATAATACTTGGTATTTTAGGTAAGAAGTTTATTTACTTATGTGATTTTAGACACCTTTCTATATACTATTTTCTTTTAAAGGCTAAATTTTGTATTTTCTTAGATTACTACTTCTGTTTTAGTTGACAGCCACGAGGCATCTGATCCTACGCTATCTTCACTCCAGACGATTCCTAGTCGTCATCAGCCATCAGCCATCATTTTGGCTTTTTCTATTCAACACAAAGGGTAAGACTTTATACTTCTTGAAACCCCATCACTTTCTACAGCTTACAAATGTTCTTTGAGGGTAATTATCCGTTTAGAAAACAACAATAGAGGATCTCACCTCTCATACTCTTATACACAACACACCCATGAGATAGAGTGGATATTGATTGAACATACCTCAGAGTAAGAACCCCTCATATAACGTACAATTGAGAGAAATGAGTATGCAATAATTAAGTGTGGTTAATATAACAGTTAACATATCGCTGTAACCTAAATATCACTCTAAATTGATGACACATGCTGTGGTCAAACACCTAGGGGATAGGTGTGTAAATTGAGGTTCTATGGTTTAAGAGATGAATCTAATACACGGATAGAATACACCAAGGTGTTGAATACAACATGATCAATGAGATTTAAGTGTTTTACCTTAAGAATTGTAAATGATTTGGAAACACCGTTACAAAAAAAATAATTACATGTTTTTTTGTAATTTTTTTTTTTTTTTAGATGTGATTGAATGAAAGATTGAATATGCCCCTGAAGAAGAGGTGTTTTTCTCGAAACACGTTGGGCCCCTTTTGAACAATTGAAAAATAAAACTACATTGGAAGAAAAATGATTTTCTAAAAATGATGTCTTGATGTTTATCATTGATGATCTTAAATTGTTTGTTTGTACAAAATAACACAATTGAATAAGCCTAGTACTACAACATACCTAGAGTATGTACAGAAGTTAACCTTAACTGTTTGACTCATTCCTTGAGCCTGTGAAAGTGTGCAGGGGACGGGAGTTCCTCTATTTAGGAACTTATTTTGTTTTGCATTTATCTCACAACCCATATGCCAGGGTTGACTGTTATCTGCCCTGCACCTTAAGCTTATTAAAAGCATCTTTGTGCTACTAAAACATCATCAGAATTTTAGGAATTAGCTAGACTGGGAGTGCATGGTGAACAACTGTAGATCCGCACCCAAAGAGACAGTCCACAAGAGGGCAATTGCTAGGAGAGTAAAATAAGCCGTTCTGAACATTGCAAGTCTGGGACTCGCACCCAAATGAGCAGTCCATGATAGGGTAATTGCTTAGCAGGAGAGAAACAAAATATTCCAAATATTGCGAGTCTGGGACTCGCACCCAAAATGAGAGAAGAATAATAAACGAAAAAGAATCTTACGTTTGGTAAAGGTACTGTGTCAAATTGTTGAGGTAAAATAGTGGAAATACAAGAAACATATTCTTGTGAATTACCCAGTGTCTTTTGCTTAACAAAATACAGGTCTGAGAGGCCCAAAAGGAGAGAAAGTAGAACAAGAAGGAATCTAGCGGAAAGCATCGCAACCAAGCCATGGATTCCTACATTTGTGAACATTTCTTTATCATATCAGTTTTTGATTACCCGAGAAACTGGGAACTTGTCTCATGGTTGGAACAACAAAGAACATTTTACTTTTAGAAGAGATCATCCTTGCACAGTTGATTTAAGTTATTAGTGTCAGGGACAGAGGTAGGATGTTGAGACACGACAGTGACAGACGTTTTAGTTTTGGACATTCTGACAATGTCGTTTTAGATAGGGAAACCACTAATTGTTTAAGGAACAGAGGCATTTTTCCAAATCTTTCTTGAATAGTAAATGTTTCTGCACAAATATATGCCACCATTGTGTCTGAGCCTTACTTCTGTACTCAATTCACAGAGGGATGAGTAAGAGGGAGGCTTACCCACGTAGAGTGCATACCATCACTGACACAAAGAAGATCAGGCAAGGAGGCAAAAGCCCACAGTGGAAACAACTTACATGGTACAGTCTGCTAAAATCCACTCTGGTCATAGAAAGCAAGGAAGGACTATGTAGAATGTCAAGCAAGCCCTGGAGGAGCGAGGAACCAGACACTGGTTCTGTGGCGAGTCATCCGAGGGAAAGAACGAGACGCTGCCGAGAAGGGACTAGTGTCTCACACAGTTCTGCGGAGAAGGAACCTGGCCGGTGATGGGACGAGAATAAACCTGACCGGCGAAGCCAAAGCAAGAGAACGATGCGCAGCCTAAGACATGAGAGTGAGCGTGTCGTAGAGAGCAGGACTCCGAAGCAGTGTAGAAGTCATGCTCCACTCCCAGAAGAGACCGGAGACCGCAACAGCATTTCCCGAAGATAGGGAAAGGGTCGGGCCGGCTGGTGGGACGCAGATGGCATTGAATATGATTAAAAGACACATACCAATATCCTGAGAGGTAGAAAGGGATAACAGACCAACTGTAGAAGCTGAAACAAACTTGTACAAAGTATCCTGTGTAGAACAGTACCTGGCAGGAGAGTACACCAAGTCCGTTCAGTGGGATATGTGAGAAACCTGAGGGTATTCTCCCAGTAAGACCTCGAGAATCCCTTATTCAGGTGGCCAGGACATGGCCATTGCTGTTGGATCCAGTTCCTGGGGGTGGACCAGTGGGGGAGGATCACCTTGATAGGGGAACCCGGGGTTATACTCGAGGGAATACCCCAGGTGAGACGTGGTACCATCACAGGGAGGATGGTGAGTTGGATGAAGTCTCTCAAGCTTTTATAAGCTATTCCTGCTCAATCATCTCTTCCACCCATTGAATTTTCTTTACCCAAAGGTAAAACCAACAACCCATTCACATCTGGGAAACTTGTTATGAGCCACAACTCCCAGACTCCTGCTTTCCTTGGTTCTTATCGGATACTCCCAGACCTTCTTTTCCACATTCCTCTAGTTATTCTGCCCCAAACATTCACTCTACTTCCCATAATCCACCTGGTTTATTTCACAATCCCAGTTATTTCCATCTGCTTCAAGAACCCTACCAATCCCGTCCCTCGGATGGTTACTTTCAGAGCTCTCAGGATGCTTTGACAACTCACTACCATTCCCACAATCCTCCATATTCAGGTCACGATAAGAACTCCGGTCATTCTCGTTTGTCTCGAAAACCCTCCAAAACCTACCCTTCTGAGATCACCCCAAACCCAAATATGTAAGCCATAATCCTTGTGACACCTCTTTCCCTTCCAACCCTGTAGGATAGTTTGACACTCGAAACCCCTCCCCTTTTACGACACAAACACCTTACCGTCTACTTGACATGTCCCAACCTCGGCATCAGGCAAAGTCAGGCAATTAACCTGAATCACACACACCTGGCAGCCCTTTCCTTTCCCCAGAGGGATAAAAAGGTGGAGTAAGAGAGCACAGAGGGAGAAAGGCAAGCACGGCAGACAGCACAACAAGGCGGCTAATCAGGCGCGGCAGTTAAAACCAAGGAGAAAGACGGCAGAAATCAAGAGGGTGGAGAGGAGAGAAGTGACCTTGCCCTCTTTATCTCAGACCCACAAAACCTTTGAGGAAGAAAGCCCAAGACCGCGAACAATAGCACAAGTGTCTTCCAGCAGATGTCAACGGTACATGGGGCGAGCCTACGCCGATAAGCAGGAGCGAGGGAAGCTCCTGCGACCGTGGTACCAGCATTGACTCCATTCAAGAGGATAGCCAAGCAGTTCATCACAGCCGGTGAGTCAAGGGGAGAGCCGATAAAAACCGGGCTCTGTTAATTGATAGTTGCAAAGAGGCGTGTTTTGAACCAAGTTCGAGGAACTGTGAAAGAACAATTAAGTGTTAAGGGGAGACCAGCTGTAAAAAAGAGAAACCGGCACCACATGAGTGCTAATTCAAGAGACTCTGTTTGATCCTCATCTGAGTTAAACTACAATTACCAGAAGGCCGTGGAAGGGCCAGTGAAATAGGTCAAAGTCGTCATACAGACAGTCGAGCAAAATCCCCATACAATCAAAAGACTGATCTACAAGCACTGTGAAAGAAAGGGAAGTGAATCTTGCAAACATTGAGCTGTGTGAAAAGAGAACATTGAAAGTAAAGAGGGGTCAGCGCCCAGAAGAGGGGGATCCAGGGGTGAGCCACTATCACCCTGATCGAGAGCCACAGTAAACCCGGTGAAGTGAGGCTAAGAATTCAGAGGGGTCGGAGCCCGGCAGAGGTGGATCAAAGGATGAAAAGCTGTCACCCCAAGACTGAGAAAAGTGAAAGCAAAAGTTAAGAGATGGCCAGAGTGAACCTGAAGGAGGACTGCCAGAGAAGAAGGGTCCGAGCCCGGCAGAGGAAGATCCAGGGGTGAAGCCATCACCCGAGTACCGCCAGTCTAGAAGGCTCCGAGCCCGACGAAGGGAGATCCATGGTGAAGCTATCATCCAGACTTTAAGTAAGAGAAGAATTGACATATAAATTGAGGGATACGATACGTGAAGGGTTAGCGCCCAGAAGAGGGGGACGGACCCAGGGGTGAACCATTATCACCCTAACAAACTTTCATTTGGTTAAAGGAACTTTTGTTTTTGTAATTTGAACACGTCAGGCCTCGAAGGCAAGAGACTTTCAAAGGAAATGAGACTTGGCCATCGACGGTCGTGAGAACTGCCACTGGAACTGTCGTCTCATGCTGGAGAAGCCAGAGACTGTTCTTTGCTCTACGCTCCCATCTTACCCCATGCACAAAACGTGGGGAAGGGAGACCCAAACTACTGCATCCTGACATATTATTTGAGAACACTTCTTTCTTTTCTTGAGAACTATCCCACACCCCTTTTTTATATTAGTTGTAAGGTTTGTCAATATGTTTCTTAATGTAGGCCCTTATTATTTGACAACGCCACTAGGACTGCCTTATTTTTCATTTGATGGTCGACGCTTGCTCGCATCTTAGATTTAGGTTTAGATTAGGCGTTTTTCCAACCTGCATACAGCATTCATTGTTCAATAAACACCCTTGAACTGTGATGACTTGTCACCGTCTTACTTGTTGCCACCATGAGTTCCTTACAGATTTTGGGTAAAGCAGGGGAGAGAACCGGCAATCACAGCGCAGGGACCCATAGGAGGTTGGCAACCTTCACAGAAGCAAAACACACGGGTCAAGGACCCATACAGGATCTAATGAAATACACAGTCAAGGGGTTGGGGCCTAGAGCAAGTCAAGGGGAGCCAGAGAGAAGATAAGGGGGTCAGGGACTGATGCGATAACGAAAGAAGATATAGGACAAGTCGGAGAGCCCTCGAGAAACCCCCCAGGGACCTGGTAAGCAAATAAGAAAGAAAGAGGTCCAAGAAGCTGAATCAAGGGGTCAAAGACCCACTACAAAAGAAAAACACTTTTTGGAACTCCAAGACATCTAGTCAAGTCTGGCAGGTTAGTGAACCAGACTTGATGCTACAATTGTTGAGCTGGAGAAAGAACAAGGGGAAGGGACTTACTCCCTTGACATTTGGGAAATACGTCTGTTGAGAAGGTTTATAGTTAAATCTGGCAGGATAAGGAACCAGACTTAATACTACAGTTGTGAACTGAAAGGAAGAACAAGGGGAAGAGACACCCCCTTGATACTTGGGAATTGTGTTTCGTGAGTCACTCATTGCGTTTTCTCATCAAGAATGGGATATATGTGATCACTGCACTGCCCTCAATATCGACTTTCAAAATGCTGACTTCCATTACTGCGAATCGCAGTGATCACATAGAAGACTAGTTTCCTGCATGCCCCTTACCCAATTCCCCCAATCTACATTTTTGGCGGCACATGTGTCACATGTGTGCTGGCGACTCCCCTCTATCCCTGCAACGTCAGTTCCCAGTGGGTCAGAGCTGGTGCTGCAGGGTCCCTTTTTTTCTAAATGTTCTTGTTCCCCGCTACGCTAGCCTAATGGAAGCGGGGGACACCCCTCAAAACCCACGCTCCCCTTAGTCGTCTTAATGGGAGTCAGGATTTTTGTTTGGCGCAAATGTACAGTAATGGTAAAGTCAAAATGTTTTAGTCAGAATTTTGGTATGCTACCCAAGAATGGAAAATTATAAGTCTGTATCCAGAACGTGAGAAGCCTCCCTCTGGAGTAAGAAAACACTAATTTTTTACTTAGTTTAGCCTAAGGGACGGAAATAGGTTTTGACACATGACAGTGAACATGTTATTTTACAGGACATTCTAACAGAGCTGTTAGTGTTTTGGTTGCGGTCAGGCAATCCCTCATAGAAATAGGGCCAGATTGTTTCCTTTATAATAAAAGTATTTGCCAACAAGCATGCCACCACTGTGTCAGACTTGTACTTCTGGACCCTTACAGATGTTATCCAACATTTGTCTTTCCCTGATGAACACTGCCTGGTCCGTGTTTAACAGTTGTGGCATGTATCTTTCTTGGCGGTTCACCAATATTTTTGCGTATATTTTGGTAACTGTTCACCTTGAAGTGTTATGTTATTTATTGAACTTGGCTATTGGGCAGTATGACCCACACTCAGTTAGGTCTTTGCCGCGTTTTGCTAGGACCACTATTTGTGCCTTGTTCATAGATGGTGTTACAGACCCAGTGTGACCTTGTGGGGTTTTGGGGATTTAATGGCTGCCTGTACCTCAGGTGCAATGATTCTAACATCCTATCAATTGGCCTGGGCTGGCGTCAGAATATGAAGTAAGAAGGCCTCTTGCAAGCATTGGTCTTGTTCCTTCTGCGGTTTCAGATCAGAGTCAGGGGGTTTCTTAAAAGAAGCAGAATGCTTCCAATTTGTCTGCCTCGGACGTGTAAGATTGGTTTAGGGGGTGTTTTAGCTGGCCTAAATAGTGTAACAAGTGCTTGTAGCTGAGACGTGGTGCTAATAGCTCACTGGCTTTGTTTGACTGCTCATAGTATTTCTGCTTTAGTTGCAAGAGGGATTTCTCTGCTTTTCTGGAGTTAAGTAGGTTTATCTCTTCCCTGAGAGCTTTCTACGCTTTACCGATAACCTTATTCTGGTTTCTTAGTAAGGCTATAGCCTCTCCCCCTGATTACTGCTTTTAGCACATTCCAATTGCTGGCCTTGGAGGTCTTACGGACTATTGTCCTGAAGAAATTTCAACCAAACCTGTTTGTCTGAATCTGGTCTTACGTCTTTTGGACATAACCCATTCCCCTGCGTAGTGTTGCAATGTTCTGTCCCCATGCAGGAACCAGACTGCCTTGAAGTCCTACATTAGGACAATCTCCCTCTCAGTAAACCCTGAGAATGTAACTTTCCTCAAGAAACCGGTCCTCTGTGTCTTTTATCGAGTCTGTAGTTTAGTATGGAAGGATCTTGTGTAGTGCCAAAGGGTACTCTGGCAGCTTTGTTTACTGACGACGAGTGCTTAATGTCAGGGTACATTCTGTGTTTTAGCCTATACTGATCTTGTTTTAGTAGGCGTGTTTCATGCTGATAGATGGTGCCAGACCTTGGAGAGTTTGGTTGGGGAGTTAAGTCCCCACACATTCCACAATAGGATTATCACCACTTGTAACTGCTTATCTGTATTTTGTGATTCCCCCTCATTGGGTTCTCTTGTCCTCCCTGTTGCCCTCCTCCTTTTTGGGTAATTTTAGGTTTATTTGGCAACGATGCTCTGGTCCATGAATACCCCATGGACGCTAAATACAACCGCAAGTATTTCCTGCACTTCCATCGTGTGTGTAGGTAATATCTGTGTAGCCTCACTCTGTGCAACTGTCCCCACTTAAACCTCAACTCTTAAACATCCTGTTGTACCTGGGTGGTTAGCAGAACAGGGATCAAACGTACAACAAATACATCATATTGATTATACGTGGTAGAAAACAATTAAGTGCAGAGATCTACCCTAAGCATTTCTGTTTGTAGCCCCTTAAAGTTTGCGTAGGTATAGGCAAATTTAGTACTACAGTACGGAGAACATCAATCTTACAAGTGTCAGTGGCATTACCGTCTGCAGCAAGTATTCTGCCGCCGATTTCCTTTGGGTCCCACCCCCTAATTTACTGGCGTTCTGCTGTTAATGTTTTCTTTGTTGCTTTTTCCTATGGGGTGGCAGTCATCCATGCTCTTGACTGTGTTTGTGATGCAGGGGTTTTGTGCTTTTTTCATTCCCATCATTGGGGGATTTCTACACCTGGAGCACACACTTCCTCTGAACTCTGGAACGAATACGTGAATTGAAGACCCACGGAAAATAGCCACCTAAAACATATTTTCCTTTTCCATAGTTCTATGGCAACCTCTTCAAAGGCTTTCCTGTTGGCTGGTGTCGTCCGCAAGCTCTTGCAGGACACAGTTCAGAATCCCCATACATGATTGGTGCTTCTCTCAGTAGTTGTTCTTTAGTTTTGTATGATAGGAGCTTGACCACAACATCTCTGTCTTGCGCCTGGTTCTTGGGATGATTTCCCAACACACTTTGCCCGATCAGTGACAAGAGGTTCTGGTGAATGGTTGAGCCTATAAATCTGAGCAAAGATGCCTTGAATGCATCTTACTAGGTCTTCTCTTTCTGCCTTTTCGTTTAAGTGTCTGATGCAGAGGTATACTCTTCTGGAGCAGTTTTCTGTTCGAGAGTTCAGCGCTTGCATTTCCTGGTTGTAAGTTCTGTGAAGGCATCATGAAGTAAGACAGACAACAGATTCACTTTTCTACAAAATGATTTATTTCTCTTAAATGTCAGGATGGAGTAAGGCCTAAATTGCCCTATGCTAATTTGGGATTTCCTTACCTAAAGAAACTAAGGCTAGTCTGTGTTATTTAAGTTAAACTCAAAAGTCTGTCTGTGTCCAAAACCTATACTTGCACTCACAAATCAAGATATACAATGTGTAGGGATGTCAGCAATACAGGAAACAGTGTTCCAACATAAAGTTATGAGCTTCTTCCATCTCATGGCTCGCTTTTCTAATTCCCCTTCCCTAAGTTCAAACAGTTCCACAAAAGGCCTTGTGGTTCCTGTCACCAAGTTCAACACAGTTCCAAAAGGCATCAGGGTTACCTTCCCCAAGTTCAACACAGTTCCAAAAGGCCTTAAGGTTCCCGTCCTCAAAGGTCAAAACAATTCGCAAAGTCTCTGGGTTCCCTTGCCCAAGAATGCAGGTCTTCCAGCTTCAAAACCAAAATTAGTACAAATCGCCCAGTTTTCAAAAATGATTCCAAATCAACTTTATAACTTTTTAGTCTTTTCAACAGTTCACGTAGATTGCTCTTTTCTTTAATCACTTTCGCACTTATTATACAACACTGTTTCTGTATCTTGGCTTTCTTTGGTTCTTTCCAAGTAGGTTTTACTTGTTCTAGGTGCAATTGTCAGACCAAACGGTCCACCCATCACAGGTCACGCAACCCATAACCCTTGGCACTTGGCACTTTGTTATAGTCATATGTTCTCATTGGACAGGTTTTCTATCTGAACCTGTATTATTAGTCCACATTCAATTCTGTTTCTCCTTGGCAGTCTCTTGACCATGCCACAACGTGACTCACAACTCACTTTGTGGTGTTTATTCCTCGTCACCACCTTGCTTTCACACTGTCCAATAGTGCTTATCATTTGCTTTCCACTTAGTTCATAAGTGTTCATTACTGGCTTTCACTTTATTCATACTTTCACATTGTACATCAATGCTCAGTACTAGTTTGAACTGTCCTCGTCAACGCACATCACTTTCATTTCACTCGCTCAGTATTTTCATATATTTTACATATCTTTTCCTTAGTTCGGTATTCAATAATTAAAAAAGTACTTTCCAGTTTGTTCAGTATTCAAAACGCTTCTTTTCGGGTCTCCAAACTCATTCAGTAGACGTTTCTATTCGATCAGCATTTCCAGCTGCCCAATTCCAACCCCTGGAGTGCCCCGGTATGAGTGTTCCCTTTCTTTCACTCATCAGTGTCCAGCAGCTCCTCAAGGGGAGTAGATGTAAGATGCCCCCAAGTTTCTCACAGTTCCTGAATCGTGTTTTCATTTTGCGAGACCAGTTCCCCCGTAGATGCCATTTCTGCTTGTAGGCCCTCTAGTTTCACAGTCGGGTCTTCCAATAATTTTAATTGAGCCTGGAGGGATTATGTAATCAATTCCTGCAATGCTTGCATACACTGTTGGCTTCCCATCCTTGTGGCTACAGCCTCCCCCTGTAAGGGCCATGACCGATCCTTTCCCCACCGGTACGTGTGCTGCCAGACAGCAATTTCTTGCTTCCTTCCATGTTGCTAGCTTCATCCCTGGGAACCCCCTGTACACACCTTAGATGTTCTACAGACAAGGGGCTGAGGTCCGGAGCGCCTTTTATCCACAGCTCATGATATCGCTTTAGAATCTCCTGACGGTCTATGCTGGTGTGTTTGTTATCCATGCCTAGATAAAATTTCTCATGCCTTTGTTTTATCCTGCCCATGTCTTGGAGCTTCCTTTCTTTGCCCGAGTCGGCATGGCAGGCACCATTTTGTTGCAGGTTTGCTGCTTCTTTTCTGCTAAGTTTCTCTACTTTAAGGTTTCTGTTAGCCTTTCTTCCGTGCTCCAGGGATTCTGGTGTGTGTGCTCTTACGAGGGTTACTGTTCATTTTTTTTTTATCAGGTCGAATCGATCTCTCACCGGAGCCAAGTGCTCCAACTTGCTCGGACAATACTGAGAAAGCAAGGACATGTGCAGATGATAAAATCCATCAGTAGACACCGGGGATAAGAAGAATAGAAGCAAGCAGTGCATAGTTAAGATTTTTAAGTAGGAGTATTTTGCTCACTATTTTTTTAAGTTGGGCGTAAGGGAGTAAAAAAAGGTAAGGCCCAAATGGGAGTTTTCTATAACAAAGTAAAAATATGTTTTAATTATAAAGCAAGCATTTTCATAATAAATATTTCTTATATCTAGTTATTCATGCACATAAAAAGATACATCTTTACCTCTTCAGATTTCTTCCTGTGGAAAAACACTTACTACTGATGCAAACATATCCACGGAGCTGAGGAAGTTAAAGAAGGGGGACAGGCTTCCATGTTTCAGTTTCCAAATTTTTGAGGAAGTATTTATACTCCCAATTTTCTTTTTTTGTGAGTATTTGACTATTTGTGTGGAGTAAAAGCGGCTGATATGCCCCTTTCCAGTAGGGCTGGGGAAGAGCGTTAATTCTCAAAGCTGTTTAGCTGTTGACTCTATAATATCTACAGTGATCAATCAAATGGTTTTGAACACAGAACATTGCAGAAAGATCTCATTTAGTCAGTTACAATTCCTCATTCTTTAAAAAAAAGACTGACCTATTTAAATGTTTTCGCAAATTAAAGTACAGAGTTTTTCATGATATTCAAATGACTGATTGATTTAAATCTACCATCACCACTTGAGTTAAAGAATTGAAACCCAAACGTATTTTTGTCCCAAAATCCCAATTGAGTCCATTGATGGTTTTGTACCAGCAGAATTGACCGACCTCATTGCAAGAATCAATCTAATCCATCACGCAATAAAAAACAATGAGTATCTTGTTTAAAAATCATCCGGTTACAATGAAACCCGACAAAGGCAGCTCTACAGTAATTATGGACCATGCCAAATCTTCTGCAACAAAAATTGGGTGAGATCACTACTTATCTACTTTTTTTCCAACTCTTTTTATTGAAAGTTTTATCACAATTACAGGCAAACATATTTCATGTGCGCACAGTCTGCGGTCGCATTGCAGGATTATTAGCATGTTATACAGTTTCTCAACATATGACCTTTTTGTGACAACCCATTGTCCCCCCCCCCCCTCCCATCCCTTGGGCGTGCTCCAGTCCCGGTCATAGATAGTGTATGCGGTCCGTGGTGCCATATTCATTCTTGCATTCTATCATGGTGTTAGATGTGTCTGGGTCCATGTGTAGGCCCTGCCTACTCAGATGTATTGGTCTGCCAGTTCCCAGAATCTGTCCCCCCTGGCGGGATTGAGTCTTGTCTGTCTCTTGAAGGCCACCCTCTCGAGTCTACATGTCTTGGAGAGTGCGGTGAGCCATTCGCTGTGAGACAGTGGTGTTGCCGCTTTCCAGTGTGTGAGAGGGGGTTAGCACGCAGTGAACAGGATCAGATTCATGAGCTTGCGTGTTAGCGCCTCAGCGTGCTGCTCTGCTCTGTTGGCGCCCAGGATCATGGCGCTAGGGGTAAATGCAATGTCTGCGAGTCTTTGGTGGACTTTGCGTCAGTAAGGGCCTAGTTTGGGGCACGACCAGAGCATGTGGCCCAGTGTTCCTATGCCCGAGCATCCCCTCCAGCATATACCCGTGGGTTGGAGCTCCATTTTGTGTAATCTAGTTGGAGTGTAGTAAATTCTGTGCAGGGCTTTATATTGTATTTCTCTGTTCCTGAGAGAGAATCCTGGTATGGCTGTGAAGCATGCTTGTATGTCTGAGTCGCTGATAGATGTCCCTAGGTCCTGTGTCTGGCTTTTGTTGTCTGGTATTGCCATGGTGTAGAACGTGCAGATTCGTGGGAAGGCTTCCGGACTCCTTTCCATTTCTTTCTCGCAAGGCGCAGGGAGTCGTAGGTGAGATTCAGCTGTTGTGTGTTTAAGTATTGTAGCCTGGATGGTGCAGTAGCGTAGCCAGTCCCCCTCCCCGAGCCCCAGGATGGCTCATGCTTCTCGGAAGTCTATCATTACATTATCTTCCATCATATCTATGATCCGTATGGTTGCCCACTCGGTCCCCTGGTTCGGGTGGACGGTTTGCGACGGCCCGTACGCTAGTACAGACCTTATGCTGGCCCACATCGGTGCTTCTTTGGTGGGGACCCCCTGTTTTGCCCTGAGTCCGTGCCATTCCTGGATTGTCGGTCATATGATGGGGTGTGTTTTGATTGTCGGTGGGAGTTTATGTGGTTGCGTGGCCATTATCTCTATGGGTGTAAGCGGGGCCATCGCAGCTAGTTCCATGGCCCGCCAGCTGGTTTCATCGTTTTCGTTTAACCAGCATTTTATCCAGGTGATTTGAGCCGGTTGGAAGTAGGCAATTAGTGAGGGGGCTGCTAGACCCCCGTTGGCTTTGCTTGCTTGCTTGCAAGATCGGGAGGCAGAGTCAGGCTTTCTTTCCACGCCATATTTATTTGGTGACGGCTGCGTCCAGTTCTTTAAGCATGCTTGGAGTTGGGCCGTTTGGGAGCATCAAGGATATATAGATTAGTTTAGGGTAGGAATTCATCTTTAGGGCGTTTATTCTCCTGGTTACGGATAGTGTCAGCGTATTCCACCTCTCGAGGACCACCTTGATATTGTGCAGGACCGGTGGGTAGTTGAGATTGCAGAGGTCGGTGTCCGAGGCGCCGATCCTTATTCCTAGGTATTTAATGGGTTGAATTTGGAGGGCGAATGGAGCCACTCCGTCCGGATCCCACGGTACACCCACCCTCAGTGGCATTACTGTTAGGCAGAAACCTGTGCAGTTCCCTTAGGGACCACTGCAAAAGATTTAGGACTACAGGTGGTTGGCACTAAACCCAATTGGTAGCAGTCTGTACCACCCAGATTTACCTGGTAGCTGTGGCTGAGCAGTCAGACTTCTCTCAAGATGAGTTAGGCAGTATATTATTATTATTTTATTTTTTTTTTTGATGTCTTAGTTTAGTGATAAACTTTTGCATCATTGTGAATCTTATACAATAGCAAAGAAAATGTAAGAAGGGCTTTACAATTTTCTTTGCTTGAGATCCAGAATGTTAGTCAGAAAAAGGACAACTGTAAATATGTATTTGTTATTTGTTCCGCTGAGGATAGTATTCCATCTCAGAAATGTTGATCTAATCACTGGATCGGGTAATAATCGCAGGTATGGTTGTGGTTCATTTAGTTTTCTGTTGTCCTTGTTACAGTATAGTGTCCGTTTATAGGAGTTTTTCTGTTCGATGGTTTTGATCCAGTCATTTTGTAGGAGTTTGACTTTGGCATGTTGGGGACGCTTCGTTAAAAGTTCTTGAGATATTTCTTCTTGTTCCATTTCCTTGGTGATAGATTTTTTCCATTTTGATAGAACTGTGGTATTTAAGGTCGCCGTTTTAGTTTTGAGGATGTTGATTGCCGGTGTCTTGTCATCGGACAGGAGTTTACGATAGATGTCCAGACGTTTCCATCGTACTATGGAGCCGATAGATTGAGTTGCAAGTTCGTACCTTATTCGTGGCATGGGGTACGATTTCGGTAGTGATAGAATCTTACGCCAGAATATAGACTCAAATTTCATCCAGTTTACTTCTTGTGCGTTCAGCATTGTTTCAGTGCCATAAGTTATTATTGCAATGTATTTTTGCTTGTAGTACGCAATTATCGGTTTAAATGAAAACTTTCCGAATTTTCTGTGTAGGATGCAGTCTTGGCGTGCTAATGCTTGCGCCTTCTGTTCAATTTTGTCCAACCATTCTGCTTCTGTATTTGATTGGTTAATCGTGATGCCAAGATACTTGAATGTTATCACGTTTTCCAACTTGTTTCCATTGATATTGAAGGTGGGTTGTTGTTTAGCTTTATTTTGAAATTTCGTCAATTGCATAGATTTTGTTTTAGTGATATTGATTGTTAGATCATTTTGGGTCATGTAGTTGCTCAGAGCTGTGAGTGAAAGTTGCAGGCCATATGGGGTTTTGTCCATTAAGACAATGTCGTCTGCATAAGCCATTATGGATACAGGGGTTGAATTGATTTTTGGGGGGTTTGCACTATTGTTTTTCAGATGTTGTTCAATATCTGATGTATAGAGGTTGTAAAGAGTCGCTGCTAAAGGACATCCTTGTTTTAGTCCGTTAAATGTTGATATTGCTTCAGTGGTCATTCCTTGTTTTGTGAGCCTGACTTTTATTGAAGTGTCTGAGTATAGTAGTTTGATGGGCTCAAGAATGTTCGGAGGACAGTTCCATGCCTTAAGCTTCGCCCATAATTTTTGCCGAGGTATTGCATCAAAGGCCATCTTTAAATCGATGAACACGGCATATATCATGGTCTTGGTGTTAATCGCTTCATGTTTAATGAGATGGAGAAGAAGGAGATTGATGTTCGTTTCAAGATTGGGAGTAAATCCAGTTTGCCGTGTTGAGAATCTACCGGTCGAGTTGGCCCAGGCAGTGAGTTGTTTTAGTAGGACTGATGCAAAGAGTTTCCCTAAAGGGTCGAGTAAGGCAATGGGGCGGAAATTTTGTGGGTTATCACGCGGGCCTTGCTTGTGTATGGGGACTATTGTTGCCGTTTTCCAGGTAGTAGGAATTTGGTTGTGTAAGTTTATAATATCAATTATCTTGTGCAGAAAACTTGCCCATGCCGAGGGGTCTTGTTTGAGCATGGCATTCGAAAGTCCATCAGGGCCCGGCGCTCTTGAGGTGTTAAGTCGATTGATCATGAATAGAAGATCTTCATATGAAATGGGTACTGACCATTTTGTGTTGATTTTACTTTTCTCTTGTTCAGGTGAGTGAGGAAGAGCTGCGTACATAGTTGAAAAATAACTGACCCATGTCTCCTTTGGTACATTGGCTGTTAGCTTTTGTTGTTTTTCATGGTTTTCGTTCAGAAGATTCCAGAGATCTTTGGTATTATTCGTCCGGTATGCTTTCATCATTGTTTCTGCATCTGTTTGTAGTAATATTGCCTTTTGAGATTTTTTCCAGTTGTTGTAGGTTTGTTTTAGTTTGGCAATTTGAATGATGTTTCCTGGTTGTCTATTTTTCTTGAGCTGTCTTATCTGTTTCGCCAGCTCCTTTTTTTTTGCTGCTATTTCCTCGTTGTAACTATGCAGATGAGTTTTTTTGTGAGCGATTTTCAACTGTTTGCTGGAACGGGAGCAGAATCCATTCATAATTCAGTTTTTCCAAGTCCGGTTTTTTGGAAGTTAATAATTTCTTTGGAAGCAATGGTAGTATTGTTTGTGGAATGCGAAGTCTTGATGATGTACCGTCCAGTTCAAGTAAAGGTTGTCCTAGAGATGGCTTTTGATGTCCGGTAAGGTGTGACTGAACTGTTAGCTTATTGTGATCACTGTTGTCGCAAACAAAGGTTTGAGCAATGTCGACCGAATCTTGCAGGGTTTGTGAGAGAAAGATATAGTCGATAATTGCTGCAGAGGAGGCTCTTCTCCATGTTGGCATAAAGGGCGTTAAATTGTTTTTTGCATGATTTAGAAGGCTGAGATCTCGGATCTGGATTTCTTTCATCCATTTTGACGCTTTAGCCGATAGGTGTTCGGCAGTATATAGAGTATACACAATAGGTACAGAGATACAGTAGCACAAACACTGACCAGAGCTTTGGTGTAAAAGTATATAATTATTTATTTAAAGACACACTTGTAAATTACACTAGCACACAAAGAGGTAAGTAAATTCAACACACAGTCACTATTATATATATACAACCCTGATTACTTATTAGACAAGTCTTAATGAGAAACACCACTTATTTTCAGACAGAGGTGAGCGCTTAACATAAGATGGCACTCTAATAAGTTCTATAAAAAGGGAGGGAAAAGGCAAGGTTATGAAAGCACACAAATTTCAATACTTTTCAAAGAACCACAGTGAGGCAGGTTGGGCAAGGTCTACTGGAGAGCAAGGAAGTTCAAATGCCAGGCCCACTCTTAGAGAGAGCAGGCGAAATGTGTCCAGGATCCCACAGTGGGGTTATGCCCAAAGAGTCTTTGTAGCTAGTTCACAAAAGATTGAGATCAAGTTAGGAAAAGTTGGTTAACAGGCCCCAGGCTAACCCAGGTTAGAAAGTCGAGGATTTACTGTCACCCCAAACGATCTGTCGCAAGGGAAGCCAGGCGGGGCACAGTACATGAAATGGGAAGAACGCTCCAGCGGGGGCAATTGTTCCTGGCAGCGGGTGCAAGTCGGTGTTTCGTCCAGAGGAAGAGGAAGTCTCGACGTGGAGGAAAGATGAAGGTCGTTGCACTCCCAGGGAAGAAACCAGCTGCGGAGTTTCCCGGTTACAGGGTACTACCCTTTTCTTCGCGGTAGTGGTAAACCGTGGTATTCCGGTTGCCGGGGTGCTTGGCACGGGCAAGGCTGCCCCGACATGGTCCAGGAAGGTGAAAAGACGGGCAAACCGGTTATCCCCACCAGTCAAAGGAAGACGCCTCTCCGGACTGGAGATCTCCTCTGTCGTCGGGAAAAGTGGTGAGACGGTTCAGCAGGGCTCCACCGGTGGTGTCGTCGTTGCAGGTCGGCTCGGCTTCTCCCTCCTTGGATTATTTAGGTCCTGTGGCGACTTCTGAAGTTCCAGTCCCCAAAGCCCTGCTTTTATGCAGAAAACCCCCATTCATTCAGCCTAGCTGTCACTCAAACTGTAGCGCTCACCTGACTCCCACGGAGGCGCTGGCCTGGTTCGCGCTGCTGTGACCTCTTCTAAGGTGATGCGCAGGGTTCGGAAGACGGACTGGACCGGGCCCCCAAATCTGGCTTGTCTGGCTCGCAGAAGTATCCTTCTGTAGGCGAAAATAGGGGATTAACTGTCTGCGGGGTAATGCAATCAGCCTCCCACTTTCCCCTCTCACCCTCCTCGAAACCCTTCTGTGATTCCTAGTAGCGTCTCACCTTAGGGTCTGGAAGGACGAGCTCTCCATCCTGCTTCTGATGCAGGGGCGCGTTGGTATCCAGTTACTTCACTGGATTTTCGGATTGGTGAGAACCAAACTTGCTTGGCTTCCAGGTAAGTTTTTTGATAAGAGGTTCCCCTTGTGTCCATGCATTAATGTACTAATGCTAGTGTCTTTTTCCCCATAGGGGCCGGGGTACGGAATGCCGGGGAACAGGCACTCCTGTTTCACCTCTCATCCGAGATGAGAGGTGAAATCCTTGTAGAAATCAGGTAAGTCTTTAATGAGCGTTTTTTGGTAATGTCTTTTCATTCACACATTAACGCTGATGTCTCTTTTTCCCCTTAGGGGCCGGGGTCCGGAAATGCCAGGATGCGGCGCGGACCCGAAATGAAGAGGGAATAAATCAACAGGTAAGTCTTAGATTTAGCTTTCCTTATTCCCTTCTCTATCTCACCTTTTGTTCTGGTCTTTTTCTCCCTAGGCGCTGGGGCGTGACTGCGAATCCGGATGATCGCTGCTGAACATGGAGGCGCCCTGTAAAGGTGAGTGGAATGCGGCGCTGCAGCGATCGACGCGATAAGCTTTTAAATAAAAGTCTTCCTTTTCAGGATTGTTGGCGAGATGTCTCCGGGATGCGGATTTAGCAGGTAAGGACTTTTCCTTCTTCTGTTCTCTTCTTCTCTTCCTTTGCAGGTGATCTAGGATTCTGGCAGGCGTGGCAGAAGTCAGGATGCAGGAGCAGACACGGTGAGCGTCCAGCTGCTAGATGCAGAACAACGCAAAGCACGTGTGGCTGTTCGGGTGGGGTTTAAATAGCCTTGGAAGAAGTTCCAGGTATGCATCCTTCCTCCAATCAGGTATGTATCCTTCCCCGACCACGCCCGGATGGTAAATTAGTCCCACGGGTAAAGTAGTTCCTTTCAGGCCTCAAGGAGGCCGGGATCCTGCAGCATGGTCTGCATCAGGTAAGTGCACCCAAGCACTTCCATAATGAGCCTGGCTCCTATGGCGCCAGGACTGATGTCTTTTATGAGCCTGGCGCCATAGGCGCCAGGACACTGTCCAAAGGGCCCCTATATGGGTTGCTGGGTCCTTCCTTGGGGACTGAATGTCCGCTTTTAGGGACGCAGGGCTTGGACCACTTGGGCCAATCACACAAGAGTGCGACTTGAGTTGTCAAGGCAACTCAGTCCAGGGTGCCTAAACCCCCTCCCACAACCCCTGTGGTACCCAGACAGAGTGGCACTACTTTTGGAGGCTTCTGTGGAGAAGCCCGCCAAAAAGTGGAACAAAGGGCTCGACTTGGGTTGGAGTCACAGAAGCGAACACAAACACCATTTTGGAACCAAGTTTCGGCAAAAAATACCAACCGGTGAATTTATATTAATTTAATAAACCGGCGGTATGTTCGAGGCCATTTTAAAAAGTGGTAGCCTCGAACAATGGGAAAATCCCATAGGAATATATTTGCGGTCGAATATAAAAAGTAGTATCCACTGCCACCAGCCAAAACTCAGTCGGGGGGGACTGGACAGTGCCCCCTCCAACAACAGACCCTGGGGCAATCGAATTGCCCCGACCAGTACGTCCACAATATGATGGTGTGTACTGGTTCTGTTCACAATTTAAGACTAGTTAAGCCAATGGTGATTTTACATGCCCTGGGAGACAGTAGTCAGTCCCAGGGTATGCAGTCTATGTTTGGGGGTCGCTACGACACCCCTGGGTTACTGCACGGAGGGTGCTGTGTAACCCACATACCAAAAACACATGAAGCCCTATGGGGTAAAGGACCTCATAGCCCATAAAACACATTCAAAGTCAAAGGAACACCTCAAATCATGTCTAAGAGTGGGAGAAAAAGAGTCTCACTCTTAGCAGGAGAAAAAAATAAACCCCAGAAATCCAGCAAAGCTGCTGGGGGGCTCACTAGGTTTGGGAAATTAGCCTTTACATAGAATTCTCCCTAGGAATTACCTCAGATTTGCTCCAATTCACTTTGTATATTACCATCGGGCCTACATCTTGTAGCAGAGTCATAATGTAGGGCTGGGTGGACGGGGTCTTGCTGATATATAGTAGGAGGTCATCTGCGTAAAGTGATACCCTGTGTTCCTCCGATCCTTGGTTGGTTCCCTCCCACTTTGGGCCCGTTCACAGTTTTATAGCTAGGGGCTCTATGGACAGGGTGTATAATAGGGGCGAGATCGGGCAACGATTGCAGGGTGAATTCGGCAGAAGCCACCCCGATGGTGACTACCGATGAAGTTGGGCCAGCGTAGAGGATCTTGATTAGCTGCACTAAGCGTGGGGGGAATAATCTGTACCTGGGTAGGACTCTGAACATAAACTCCCATTGGACTTTATTGAACGCTTTTTCCGCGAATGCTTAGATGGCGTCTTGATGATCCCTGTTGCCCGCTATAACATGTAATAGCCTGCGGATATTATCGCTGGAGTGTCTGACCTTTATAAATTCTGTTTTGTTAATGTTCTGTTTTGTTAATTATTTGCAGTAGGGCGCTCTCAAGTCTTTGGGCTATGCATTTTGCCATGATTTTGCGTCTGAATTTATAAGGGAAATCGGTCTGTATGACCTGCAAAGCTCAGGGTCCCTCTCACCCTTATGAAAAACGATGATGTTGGCCGCTAGCATTGATTTGGGGAGCCGGTTTTGGACGAGCGCTTCTTGGAATACTGCTTCCAGTTGATCCGCCACCTTTTTGTACAGATCGATATCCCGTCGGGGCCGGCGGCCATACCGTGGGATAGGGATAATATTGCTTGTTATTTCCGTGGCGTTGAGTTCGTCCAATTTGTCTTTGGGTATTTTAGGGGCAGGCACTGAGTCGAGAAAGGCATCAATGACCTGGGCGGAGTAGGTGTTAGGCGGTGTGTACAGTTTGCGGTAAAATTTAGCGAACCTCTACTAGCCTATTTGCGCTGTCCCTGATAGCGGTGATCAACTGAGCGGCTTGTCAGTGTTTGAGTGCTAGGGCCATCATGTGGAGGGGTCCATCCCTCTCATAGTAGTACTGCTGTGACCAGCTAGTATATGATTTCTGAGCTCTGGCTGTGGAGAGTTGTTTAATCTTGTTCCTAAGTTTCTGGAGCTGGGGTTAAAGCGGTCTATCCCGGGACACTTTGTATCGGGTCTCCAGGTGCTTGAGCTTGGTTGTTAGTCAGGCCGCCTTCTCCCCCCACTATCTCTGTTTGTATGCCCACCGTGAGACGCACTGTCCCCTTAAATAGGCCTTAAAGGCATCCCAGCACCTATGTGGAGTAAAACCTTGGATCTCGTTATCCCAGAACTCCTCCTCGGCCTGGAGTTTCTCTACAATTTTGGGGTGTTGTAAGGAACAGAGATTTAGGCACCATGCTGGGGGTTTGCGGGGCGTGTCGGGGATTAATATAAGCAGCGTCACCAGAGCGTGGTCTGAAATGGTGATCGGCAGGATGTTACATTCCGATGCCATGTGCGCAGTATTGGCTGGCATTAGCCAGTAGTCCAATCTTGAGTAGCTGTTGTGTCAGTGGGAGTAATATATGTAGTCTGATTGGTTCGTGTGTGTATTTCACCATATGTCCACCAGTTGCAAGTCGGTCAGTAGTGTACAGAGGGCTGATTTCTTTGGGTTTGTTTTCCCTTGGCGGTCTGGGTCCAGGGTTCAAGTTCCCGCCAAATATTGTGATGTCCCGCATGCATTGGGCGCATCTGGCGAACGTGCGTGAGAAGAAAGCCGCTGAGTCGGAGGTGGGGGTGTAGATGTTTTGTAAAGGGATTGTTTGATGTAGTATCTGACCCTACATTACTATGAACCGGCCCTATGTTGGACTTGGAATGGTACCCGCTTGTGTACTAGAATTGAGACCCCCCCGCTTCCCGTGGCTTGGTGAGTGTGCTGCGGTGCCCACTTATCCTCGTGCCAGTTTTTTGGATTCGGTTCTATTGAGATGGGTCTCTTGGAGGTAGACAATATCTCCTTGTATATCTCTAAAATAGTTGAGCATATGCCTGCGCTTAATGGGGTGACCTAGCCTATGTATGTTTAGGGTTACACATGTGAGTTTCATCATTATGTATTTGCGTGTGTAGCTCTAGGATCAAGCCCTAGCGGGTCTGCACTGTCTTGTTATGTCGGAGTATGTGCCCATCTTGAGCACGTCCTTTTCCCTTTTTCATAAACATATAACTCATGGGTTGACATCCCCACAACTTTCAAACATAGGCCAAAACATAGGTCTTTAAGAAACCAAACATTGTAACATTGGGTGAGCCTGTCCTCTGGCCATTACCCAATACTAGGCTTATAAGCCCATATATGGGGTTGGTAGGAGCAAGCCAGAAGTTTGCTACCTCTTCCCATATATTCTCCTTGTGTACTGTGGGGAGGAGGATGCCTGTTGTGGTAGAGGGCGCCTCTATCTGCGTTTCTTTCCTTGTGTTACTTATTTCTAGTTTTAGTTTTTGTTTTTCCAGGGACACAGGTGCCTGTTTTCGCTTTCATAGTCCTGTTCTGCCCCCAACGGAGTGCCAGCTTCCCGTCGTTTAGCCTTGGATAGGCGTGAGGGGTTCGGCTGTCTGCATTCCTCTGGGTCAAGTCTGCTTCAGGGCCTGCAAGTGCATTTCCTTTGATCAGCGTCCCAGCCATGGGACCTTCTGCCCATTTTGTGCCATTTCCTCCCCTGATAAATGAGAGCTCTTGTCGGAGTTGAGGGGCATTTTCTGGTTTCGCTTTTTCTGTCGTTGCACTGCCAAAGTCAGTAGACACAAGGTTCTTTTGATGTAGGAAGCACCATGCGGATTCCGGGTCTTCAAATGACTGCCGTGGTCTGTCGAGCTGTTTCTTGCGTGCGTTGGCCTTTGAGCTTCATCTCGACCAAGATGGCCTGTAATTGGGTTTGGACTCCCATATCCGGCTTATTTCTCGTTTATCTTCTTGATAGCCCCCTGGTAGGATGGTATGTGGGGTGTCCTGGGTTTCTAGAGCATGTATACCTTGTTGCATGCCCCCTTCTTGCGGGGTGGCCCACGGGGAGTCCCGTGTTGCGTTGTCGTGGTGAGTTCCCCAAGCGGTAGGTGAGACGTTTGGGGCCTGTGGGATGGTTGCTGGGGCTGCCTATCTTTTTCGCGGGGCCTTGCAGGTACGCCACGCTTGGGGTGCTCTGCAGTGATGTCTGGGGTCTTCTTTCTATGCAGTTCAAACTTGAGGCTGGGCGGGGGTGTTTTTTCCCAGGCGAGTCAGGGAAAGGAGTTTCCCTCTTAGTAGGTTGTCCCTGGACAACCAGCGAAGAGCCTGTACCAGGGTTAGCGAAACAATCACTAGATCGTCGCACCGACTGCTTGCCTGAGACAATTCTTTCACTAACCTCTTCTGTATTGGGCAAATGCGCAGACGTGCGTATGGAACCAAATTAATGCATGAGGCTATCATTCCGAGCAAGCGCATTTCTTTGTGTACAGTTATCTGGCGACCAGCCTTGTAATGAGGTACTTACAACATGTTTTTACCCCCTTTTTTGATGGGAAAGCCAGCTCCTCCTTTGTTTTTAAAATGGCTCCCTGAAATTGTTGTATCTGGCTGGGAACTAGACTTGATTTTTTCTCTTTGATGGAAAAACCCTATTGGAAAAGAAGGTGTATAGTTCTTTGGGTGTTCCGTCTGCAAATTTGAGGAGACTCCCCAGTGATTAGCCAGTCATCCAGATAAGGGTACACAGGGATTGACTCTCTGCAGAGGTGTGCTGCTAATACTGCAAGCACCTTTCTGAATACTCTTGGGGCTGAGGCGATGCCGAAAGGGAGCACTTTGACCTGGTAGTGAACTCCTGCTATTTCGAATCGCAGGTATTTTCTGTGCGCTGGGAACATTGAAATATGAAAGTATGCATCTTTCATATCTGATGTTGCCATGTAATCCCCACCTTTTAAGAGGGGGATTACCTCTTGAAGCGTGGTCATACAAAACCTTTGAGGTTTGACATATTTGTTTGCAGGGCGCAGATCTAGTACTGCACGCATGGACAGGTGTTTCTTTGGCACAAGGAAGTACGTTGAATAAATACCCTTGTTTACCTGATTTGCTGGGACGATCTCTATGGCATATTTTTCCAGCAGGGTCTTTCTTTCCTCTAACAGTATGCGCTGCTCTTCTGGCATTATCTTCCTGTGTGTTGGCAGACGGTAGGGTGCTGTTTGCAAAGGTTCGATGCAATACCCGCCTGCTACAGTGGACAATACCCACTTGTCTGACGTTATCCCCTCCCATGTGTGGGTAAAATGTGATATGAGACCTTCTACTGCAGGGGCATGGGAGGTGACCTGTAGCGGTGCATCACTGCTTGGGAGGGGTGGAGCCTCTCCCATGTAAGGTTCTGCCTCTTCCTCTGGATCTTTTATGCCCGCTTTGAAAATTAGAAGAGGAAGATTGTCCTTGTGAGGGGCCCCATGTCGAAGACTGTCCACCCTGGTTGTATCCGGAAGATCGTTGCATGCCCTGTGCCCGAAACCTCCTGGAATTTGAGGAAACCTGTTCAACGTAGCGTTTGTTGGCCCGAGGGACTTAAGAGTAGCATACTCTTCCTTTTCCTTTGCGCTCTTGAGGGCATCTTCTACAGCCTTGCCGAAGAGGACGTTAGGTTCCATCGGCATGTTAAGGAGGGTCGCCTGTGTCTCCAATTTAAATCCAGACTGTCTAAGCCGGCATGGCACTTGATAAATGTGCCCTCTGCAATGATGCGGCATGCATTGTCTGCTGCATCGAGGTTGTTTTTAAGGATGCCTTCTGAGATGGTGCTTAGTAGCTGTAATTTTAGGGGTTATGGAACCGCTTCAACCTGGTGTTCCAACTCATCCCACTTATGACAGCCATAACTAGCTAGGAGGGTAGAATTATTTGCAATTCTAGCCTGATATGCCGAGGAGTATGCAACCTTCCTTTACGAAAGTGTAGATTTTGTTACTTTCTTTGTCTGGCGGGGCTTCTGCCGATGTCAGATGAATGCCAGCCCTCTTCCTTGTAGTGGTGATGACAAGAGAGAGTCCGGTTTGAGCTGGCCCCTAATGTACAGGGGGTCTATGGACACTGGGCTGAATAATTTTGCAATTCTAGAGTTAACAGCCCTTAAGAGGTCAGGCGTAAGTAGGGAAGGCTGTATACATGTTGACTGTAACAGTGGAATAAACTGAGTGGAGGATTTATTGTCGCCAAAAATGTCCTCTACAAAGTCCGTCTCCTTGTGGCTTTTGGGTGTCAATACTGAAATGTTGGCCAGCCGTTTGTTGTATTGAAGCTGAATATCTACAGGTGAATCTGCTACAGGCTGATCTTGGTGGCCAGGCGACTAGATGACATGGATGTCCTCTTCGTCGTCATCTTAGTACTTTCCTTGACTGTATTGATCTCCCTGGTCTCCCTGAGAGTTGGGGTCTTCTGACCCCGAGGGATCTTGAGAAAAGTAGGCTGGAGGGCCTTGGGCAGAAGTGCTGGGCTGTGGGATGTCAAGATGTGTTTTTTTTTGGCAGGGGGTTAATGTTTCGCAGCCCATGACTGGGAGGCATCTCTAAGGTATGTACGTTCTTCTGGGTGCCTGTCCATGAAGTCAACAAAGCATGATATCCTCTTTGCAATTTTGTTGAATTGTTCTGGGGTCCACTCATAAGAGGGTGGAAAACCCAAAGGGGTAGAGTTGTATGCAAGGGTGCCTGCTCTTTGTGCTGAATAGCCCCTGTGAGTAATAATAATAATGTAGCATTTATATAGCGTTATGAACCCTCGGGCATCTGAGCGCTGCTTATTATTACCCACAGTGTTTGGTGCTCATTTATCAACCTCGGAAGGATGAAAGGCTGAGTTTGGCCCTGCCGGGATTCGAACCTGCATCAACAGACTCTACACAGCTGTCAAAGCAAGCGCGCTAGTCACTGTGCTATCAGACCGTACATTTGTGTATCTGCAGGGGAGGAGTAATCCATATCCTGGGAGCCCGAGGTCTGGAGAGACAAAGGCAGCTAGGATTTCTAGGATTTCGCTCTTTTATGTGATCTCGTCTTTAAAAAGATTTTAGGGACATGTTTTTTAATAAGTTGCTGCATTTTGGGCGTATGTTTGGGGGGGGCGATGTGCCTTTCGGCGCCTGTTTTTTAGCATGCGAAAGGAGGGCATTTTTTTGCTTGATGTCTTTGGAAGTGTGCATTAAACGGCCGAGGGGTGTTGTCGCCGTCACAGAGCTGCAGGCCTGCTTAGTGGAGTCGGGGGCCTGCACATGGGGTTCCGACAAACCTCTGGCACCTTCGGCGTCACTAGGGACACCGATACTGCCCTCGCTGGATTCCCCCATCAAGTCGATGGAGGCTTCCGCATGCATGGCGTCGGCGGCCCAGCGCTTCGTCTGGCGGTCTATAAGAGTTTTCGGGTGGAAAGGTTTGCAGGACTTGCAAAGCTTTTCTGGGTGGTCCCTAGGGAGACAGTAATTGCACACGTTCCACGGGAACTTCCTATGGCAGGTAGTTCTGCTATGTTCAAGGCTATTTATACTGCACACTATCACCACCATAGTGGTCTCCTGGCGCTCTGGCGGATCTGAGAAGGGAAGAGGGTGGGATGGGTTAGTAAGGTTGAGCGGGAAAAAGAGCCAGAGAGCTGTGATGTGCTGTTTCCAGCCTCAGTTCAGTTAACAACGTTTGCTGAGCTTTGGTGTGCTTTTCGGTTGGTAGCCGTCGGGTGTTGTTGTACGAGGCTATGTGTGTTATCTTTTGTTGTTGTGATGTAGTGATGTGCGTGCGGTTTGTAGTGCTTTCGAGGTGTGGTTGTGTAGAGTGTGAGAGTTGTATGCAGAGGTGAGAGATTGTTTAGTGGGGTTGGTTAGTGGCATCGCTATTTAGAGACGACGCATGCTAGTTTTCAAAATACTGTCTAGATGTGGCGCAATGCTAACTTTTATAATTCTATCTAGATGTGATGCAAGCTGACATTCACAATTCTGACTAGATGTAACTCGAGCTAATCTTTACAATTCTATTTGGATGTGACGTAAACTAGTATTACAAGTGTGTCTAGATGTGATGAAATGCTAATCTTTACAATTCTGTCTAGATGTGACGCAATGCTAATCTTTACAATTCTGTCTAGATGTGACACAATGCTAATCTTTACAATTCTGTCTAGATGTGATGCAAGCTAATCTTTACAATTCTGTCTAGATGTGACGCCAGGCCAATCTTCACAATTCTGTCTAGATGTGACGCAATGCTAGCCTTCACAATTCTGTTTAGATGTGACGTGAGCGATTACAATTCTCTCTATATGTGACAGAGGCTAATCTTCACAATTCTGTCTGGGTATGAAGCAGGATACTATTACAGTTCTGTCTAGATACGATGCAATGCTAATCTTAGCAATTCTTTCTAGATGTGGTGTAAGCTGACATTCCCAAGTCTGTCTAGATGCAACGCCAGCTAATCATTACAATATTGTCTAGGTGTGGTGCAAGATGACATTCACAATTCTGTCTAGGTATGAAGCAAGCTAGTATTACAGCTCTGTCTAGATATAACGCAAGCTAATCTTAACAATTCTGTCTGGATACGACACAAGCTGGTATTATAGTTTTGTCTAGATATGATGCTAGTTAATCTTCACAATTCTGTCAAGAAATGGTGCCCGCTAGTATTACGGTTCTTTCTAGATATGACACAAGCTAATCTTCACTATTCGGTCTAGATATGACACAAGCTAGTATTACAGTTCTGTCTAAATATGACGTAATGCTAATCTTCACAAATCTGTCTAATTGTGATGCTGGTTCATATCTGCAATTTTATCTGGACTAGCTAGCACAGAGCATAGTCTACCTAGTTGTGAGATATTGCTCGCTAATCGTTATCTTGATGTGAGAGAACTAGCATAATCAGTCGATCTGGCACAAACAGGGTAAATGCAAAATGCTGCTATCTGGCGCAGACAGGCTATCTGGCACAATCTGGCTAAATGCAAAATGGTGCCATCTTGCACAATTAGGCTGTCTGGTACAGTCAGGTTATCTGGTGCAATCAGGCTCAATTTTATGTTATGTTAAAGGATATTTATACCGTGCACAATCGACACCGGAGTGGTCCCCTTGTGCTCTGCCGAATCTGAATGTTAAGAGGGTAGGATCGGTTGGTGGGTATAGAGAGATAAAGGTAGAGCGAGATTAGTGGTGTTCTATTGACAGCTTCAGTTCAGTTAGCGCCGTTCACCGAGTATGGGTGCGGTTTTCAGATCTGTGGGCTCCCATGTGCTGTTGTGCAATACTATGTGTGATTTGTTTTGTTGTTGCAGTGAAGTGCTTGCAGTTTGGGGTGCAAGAGAGCGGTTGTGTATGTTTAGCATTTGAGCGGCATGTGTCAATAGTTGAGTTTTTAGCGGTTGGGTTAGTGGGGTTATATCATGCTTTCGGGCACCTGTGTTGTGTTTCTTTCTATGGTCTTGCTGTCTATTTTCCAGGTTTTTGGATACAATAATGATTTCTGTCTTGCCTGGATTAAGTTTTAGGCTGTTTGTGTTCATCCAGTCGTAGAGTTCTTTGAGACATTCTCCCAGCGTTGTGTTCTCTTCTTGTGTATCTTCGATTTTATAGATGATTTGTGCATCGTCTGCGTAGTTGTAGCACGTAAGGTTGTGTTTTTTAACGATCTGGATTAGCGGAGCCAGGGAAACGTTGACCAGTGGGGATAGGGATGATCCTTGTGGTACTCCACAGTCAGTGTCCTGTGGAATGGATTTGAAGGGTTGTATCCAGACAGTTTCCCTTCTATTTGTTAGGAATGATTTTATCCAGAGTAGGGCTAAGTCTGTTATTCCTAATTAATCTATTCTCTTGATGAGGATGTCATGGTTGACTGTGTTAAAAGCTGCTGAGAGGTCAAATAGAATTAGGGCAGAGTTTGTGCTGAAGTCTGTATTTGTCTTTAGGTCATTCCAGTTAGATAGGAGTGCTGTTTCTGTTCCCCTTGTGGGTCTAAAGCCGACTTGCGCCTAAGTCCAGCAGCTTGTGCTTTTGCTCTTGTGTTAGTTTGTAGACATTGGTTTCTAGTAGTTTTGCTGGGTCGGGAATGTTTGAAATCGGTCTGTAGTTGGAGAGGTCTTCCACGTCTTCTCCTGTGTCCTTGAGTAGTGGTTTGATGTACGCCCATTTGAATGATCGCCGTACTTTCCCTGTTGGGAAAGTGACAGGTAAAAAAGGTTTCTGTAGTGTTCCAGTCGTGCGCCTTGTGTGAGGATGGATTTGTAAATGTCTGGGTGCCAGGGGTCCATGGGTGAACTTGTTTTATTGCTTTGTGTTACAAGCTTGACGAATGTCTCTAAAGGGATTTGTGGCAAGCTTTGGATTTTATCCTGTGCTTCCTTGATTGGCGGGATTGGTTGTGCGTTTGGGTTGACAGGTCTGCTTTGTAAAATTTGATGGATATCCCCGATTTTTTTTTTAAGTGGTCTACTAGTTTGTTGCATAGTTTCTGGGAAAGTACTGTGTGTTGTTACATCCCAGTAGGTTTCTCATTTAATTTATGATGTTGCAGTTCTTTTTGGGTGTTGGCGGCTTTGGTGATTCTGCGATCGTAGTGATTTTTTTGTCTTTGTTTGGTAGTAGTCTTTACTCCATTCCAATTCGAGTTTCTTGTTCTTTTTCACGGTGCTGAGCATTGGGGTAAACCATTTTACCATTGCGCTCTTTCATGACGGGGTGAAATGTTTTTCAGCGGAGATGCAGTCAGTTGTTTCAGTGATCCATTTATGAATTAGCTCTGTTTTTCCGTCG
Source organism: Ambystoma mexicanum (assembly GCF_040938575.1). Classification (NCBI taxonomy): domain Eukaryota; kingdom Metazoa; phylum Chordata; class Amphibia; order Caudata; family Ambystomatidae; genus Ambystoma; species Ambystoma mexicanum. Next base: position 663,681,436 of record NC_090935.1, on the reverse strand, counting down.
AGGTCAGCTTCGTCCGAGTTAGTGGTAGTTGGTTTTGTGAGTTCAAGTTGTTCTATTAAGTTGCTCGTTTTGATGCCTTTCCAGTTTCTTTTTGTGATAGTTGGGAGTTTATCGGGCTGCTTGGCTGCTTTAGTTGGTAGCATGATCACGAACGGGATGATGAAGTGGTCGCTCCAGAGTATCTGTATTGTTGGTGCCGTGGCGATACGATTTTTGTTAGCGAAGATTGCGTCAAGTGTGTCCCGCTGTGTGTGTTGCTTCTTTGACCAATTGTCGTAGTTTCCTGACTTTTAGTTTTTCAATTAGCGATTTTTGTGAATTTGCATTTTCTTCTTCAAACCAGATGTTGAAGTCCCCGAGGATTATCAGATGTTCATGTTGGATGGCTATGTTGGTGATGGCGTCGATGAAGTTGTCGACGACAGTTGCATCGTATGTCGGTGGTCTGTAAATCATTATGAGTTTTCGAGGAGAAAGTCCATGGACTCACAGTTTTTGATGTTTAGTGGTTCTTCTGTTTTTATTTTCAGGTGTTCCTTGAGAGCTATTGCAAGACCCACTTTTTCCTTTTCTGTTTTACTTTGTGCATTTGAAGTTGTCGGTTAGGCAGCTGTGAAGTGTGATTTTGTAGTTGTCATCCAACCATGTTTCTGTGATGAATAGGACTTGATGCCTTTGTCGCAGGGCAGGTCGTACATCTCTGTGGCGTGTTTTGACACTGACCTTGTGTCGATTAGGTTGCAGTGGATTTTTGTGGCTTGGTTTTGTTGGTCTTAATATCGGTTTTGTCTTGTGGTTGTTGCATTGGTTTGCGCCCATCTTGCTCTCAATGTGCGATGGTGGTTCAGTCACGTCTGTGTCGTCGTTCAATAGGTCTTCTGGGTTAAGTAGGCTCTTGTTTTCTTCAGTTTCCTCTTCTATTTGTTGAAGTTGAAGGAGGTGTCCTTGAGTTTTTGTGATAAATGGGGTGAGGGTGTCGATTTTGTTCATATTCCTTTTGGTTGTTTCAGTTAGTTTTCTCTGCGGCTCTGTTTTGTTGTTGGTCCGTCTCACTACGTTGGTGGTATTGACTTGTTCAGGTGAGTTTTTGGTCGCGAGGTATGGTGTTGGGTATTGAGTTTTTTTCTTCTTTTGGCATTTGTTCTGTCGTCGATCGTGTTTGTAGGGTGTGTTCCATGGTTGTGATTATGCGGTGTGGTTCCATTTGGTTCATTCCTACGCCTGGTTGTCTTTCACGTGGTCCTGTTAGTTTTAGTGGCATGTTGAGTTCTTTAGTGTTAAGTTGTTTTAGGCGTTTCTTTGCGTTTGGGTTATTGGTGTTGTGAACTTTTGGGTTTCGTTGGTTTGCGAGTTTGTTCGCGTTTAGCTTTCTTTTTTGGTTGCAGGCCGTGTAGCCCACATGTAATGCTTTCCTGGGTGGATTGTGACAGTTCTTGGCTTCCTTGCATTTGCGATTGTAGGCATAATGGTTTCGCGTCAGGTGGTTTTATGGCTTGGTATGTCGGGTGGTTGTAGGGGAGGGCTTGAAGGCTGTTGGGGGGAGAGGGAAGTAGCCCGGGAGTCCTTGCCTTACCATTGGATTTACTAAGGGAGGTTCTAGGCTTGATGGGATTCAAGGCTCATTGTTGGGGTTTCTGGTTATCTCTATATGGCGTCTAGTTTTGGATATAGCAGTCAAAGAAAGAACCCCCTTTTTTCCTGGACAGTAGGGAGAAGGCCCAAGTTTCAGAGCACAGTAGTTATAGAGATAGTGACACTCCAAGATCCGAGTTTTCTTAGTAGTTGAACTATGGCTATCGGGCAAGTCCAGGCTACCCAGTACAGGTCAGGCTAAATGGCAATTGCGCCTTTTTGGGTCTGTCAGGCTATCTTTGAGGTAGGCTCTCTGGCACAATCAGGCTGAATGCGAGTAGAGGCTATCCGGCACAATTAGGCTATCTGACGGAAATCCAGCTGGATGTTGAATGCTGCTACCTGGCACAATCAGACTTAATGTGAAATGCTGCAATATGGCACAAATAGGCTATCTGGCACAATCAGGCTAAATGTGAAATGCTGCTATCTGACACAATCAGGCTATCTGGCACAACAAGGTTATCTGGCACAAATAGGCTATCTGGCACAATCAGGCTAAATGTGAAATGCTGCTATCTGGCACAACCAGGCTACTGGCACAACCAGGTTACCTGACACAACCAGGCTATCTGGTACAACCAAGTTACCGGGCACAATCAGGCTAAATGTGGAATGCAGCTATCTGCCACAATCAGGGTATCTTCCACAATCAGGGTAAATATGAAATGTTGATATATAAAATATAGCACAATCAGGCTTAATGTGAAATGCTGCTAGCTGGTACAATAGGTAGGGCAACCTTTAAAATGTGTGTTTTCCATAATAAATGGAAAGGGCAGTTTGGTGACAAAAGGGAAAAAGGGGTGGCGAAAAAGGGGTGGCAAAATATGCATTCTCTAAAAGGAGTAGCTATACAAGACCTCCCCCCGCTTTCCCTACTTTAAGGGCCTAGGCCCGGCCTGTAAAGGCTGTGTCTGGTCGTCGAGTCAGGCGTCGTCCACGTTGGGAGCGGTTTGCTGAGGACCGTCGAGCAGTTGGATGATGCTGTGGCAATAAGCGTACAGTCAAAGAAAGAAAGAGAAGTCTACGAATAAACTTTAGCTAGTCAAAGGCATCAGCCTTGAAAGGTACTCCGCAACTCGGGACTCTCTATGATGACGGAAAGAAACAATTTGAGGGACCTCGCTGCATGAAGGATCATGGTTACAGTACACGTCACACTAGGGATAGTATTCGTAGCACGCCCTGTTGACATACGTTTGAGTTTTGAAAACAAATCTTGTACTACTCTGCGACTACCACTAGATGTAGGACTATGCAGACCGTGTGAACTAAGCAGATCCACAAGCCTCAGAAATATATATTCAGTGAAATAAACGTTATTAAAAGGGACATTATGGTTACAAGTAAAACTGAAAAACCCAAGAAGTTTGCCAGTTATGGCAAGCTGTGCAAACATAAGTCGCGCCACCGCCATGCACTGCTGACACCAACACCCAGGACATCAAAGATAACAGGCCATACCACAGTCACCAAAGGTATATCACTATTTTATGCACCTATATTATGACACTTTGCAAAACCATGCTTTTGGGTCCTTACTAATGCTCCTTGCACGAGTTTGCTGCAAATCGGTCCATGTTTTAGGTTTTGGAAAGTGTCAAAATGTACGTACAAAAGATAATCCTATAAATTAGCCCTCACTTGTCAAATTCCATTCAGACTTTGCACAAACATTCAAGGTTGGGTCTATAATCTTTCCGCAAACCTTTGTGCAGATTCATCAAACAGCAACAAGGTTATAAGCCATCTAAAAATGTTGAGACCCCCCCCCTCTAATTTTGCTCTCTCGACATAATCCCATCAAACTTTGCAGAAACATTCAAATATGGGTCGAACATCTTTTTGCATACTTTTGTGCAAATTCGTCAAACGGCACCAAATCTATAAGCTTTTCAAATATTCTGGGACCCCCCCCTCTAGTTTTGTCCCCTCTTGGCAAACTAGCACCAAACCTTGCAGAACCATTCAGGGCCAGGTCTGAAATTATATTGCAAAATTCCGGCAGTTTCATTGAGTGGAGCCAAAGTTATAAGCCATCCAAAAACTGCTTTTCACCAACCCTGTAATGCAGAAATATGCATGGATGTCCCTGAACATCTGGGATGTTCACCGTCTTCGGAGATGTAAAACCACCCGATTGAGCTTTTTTATGGCCATACCCCATCTCATCCTCATCACCCCTCAACTCCCCAGAGATTGTTTCATTAGGTTGACAAGTGCAATGTTGTGTATTTTAATGTTTTTACTGCAACGTCCTCCGACTACGGGCACAGTTTGCAAATCCAATATGGCGTCCATTTCAAGAGTATTCACACACCTCATGTTTTTAATTGACTAATTAGCAGGTTTGTATGATGTCCGCGAACGTCACACGGCTCTCCGATTGGGCCAGAAGTGTCCGAGGACACCGGACCCAGATATTGCACTATTTTTTTTAACCTAATTTTTGGCCATTTAAAAAATAAACTACTGGAAGGATTTGCATCAAAGCTGCAAAAGCATCAAGCCGCTGCACTTCGCGCAAGTTTAGTGCAAATCCGTCCAGCAGTTTGGGCTGTAGGCGCAAGCACATTTTTTTCCCCCCATGTCTGAGGATTTCAAACGTTTTGGGATCCCCCATAACATTGCCCCCACCCATGACGAAACGGCAACAAACTTTGTATAATCATTCAGAGGTGGCTATATACTTTTTTTGCAAAGGTTGGTGATCTTTCAATGGGTTGAGCATCTTAACCGTAACTACACGGCAGCTACTGCAGGGCGTATAAATATATATATATATATATATATATATATGGCTCACAGAATCTTTGAGTCAGAATTGTATAGACATACTATGGCCTGTTTTTAGGTTTACTGTTATAGGAATTTGTGCCGCATATTGTATATTATTTCATATGTGTGTTTGAATGAACAGTGTTCCCAATACTACAAACAAGGATGCCAATATTTGACGCTGTTCTAACACCCGTTATATCTCACAATGCAAACAGCAGACTAGTGGTGCCACATGTAGCACAATGACATAGTGTGTCACATGACGGGAGTTAACCGACCTGGGACTGTAGGCGGTTTACCGCTATAAATATTATTCACAAGGAGCCAGCATAAGATTTGACTCTAAGTATGGGGACGCCGATACAAGTCCCATAAGATTGTGAGCCGGTGAGGAAGGATAAGAGACCTCGATGTGGCGATTATGCCTCGTTGACTATAGTTTCTTACTCTGGTTAGGAGGCATCCACGACATCTTGGTTCAATTATCTTTTCTGAATAAGGGCTGCCATTTCCCATGAGAACCTCAAGTGAACATTTAATTAAATAGAAGTAATGAAACGCAACAGAAATGCTACACATTTGACTTTACGGCATGTCAGTAATAGACAATTTACTTATTAATCTTTATAATGTATGAGTACTGGCAACCACACTTGAAGCCAATCAGATCTAATGGAGTGGGGGACTTAGCTGCCTCACCCTGGCAACGTAGAAAGTTCCTAAGAATCAGACTGACTATGCAACTCAATAGAAGCAGCCATTCCTCCTCTCCCTCGACTCTGTGCACTCTTACTGTAGCCCAGGTCTATGCCCAGAAATCCTCTGTATTGCATCGCTTTACGATGTCTTCCAGTGTCCTCCCTCTAGCATTACACAGTTCCTCACGTCTGTCTTTTCCCCAGAATACCACTGCTCCAGGCACATTATCCCAGGACTAATACCCATAACCCCCCCCCCCCACGGCGATTTTCAGACTATTAATAGCACCAGAAGCCCCATTAAAGTTGCCAACAGCGATCCAACTGGAAACGGTCACTAAGGGCTGATAGATCTTCACATGCCGAGCAGGGCCTCCCCTAAATTATGGTTATTATGGTAATTACTGGGCTGTAAAAACCTCACTGGGCGATTAGAATTTGCAAATAAAGGAATTCACTTCATACAGAACGTGCCACATGGTTGGCTAACTCCAGTATGTTCACTGCAGGAATAGTCTTTGAAATAATCGGCCAAAATTTACAGCAGGACATAGGCAGCAACAAACACTATTCCTTTGACCACGAGCCTGCATTTTTTCACATTCACAGTAGACCAAAAGGGCAATACCTCAGGAGTGGTTCTTTTTTTACCATATGATATATGCACAGCTATCTATGGAACTTCCAAAACAATACCTGTGCTACTCACAAGCACCAGTATCTATGGACCACTTTTATGTAGAAAACAGAAACTACTGAGGAGGGCACCTGCAGAGAAACCTGAAACCTTTTAGAATGATGAGGGCTTGGAGAGAACCTCCAAAAGAGCTCCAACTGGAAACAGTCACTATAGGCCGATGAACTGTCTCCCTCCCAGTAGGCTTTGCCAAAAGCTAGGGTAATTGTGAAGTGGCAAAAGCCTCACTGACCCAGTAGAATGTTCAAATAAATGGACTCCGTTCAGAACATGCAATTTGGCCACCTAACTCCAGCATGTCAATTTAAGGAATGATGTTTGACATGGAGTCATGTGTTGTAACCTCACAGCTTGTCCAGAATTACAGCAGGTCAAAAGCGGAAACCAAAACTATCCTGTCCGGTCCTAAAGGGGGAAACGGCAGGAGCGTCTTTTCTCTCCGATATACCTGTGAGAGACAGACGGAAAGACACACACACATACATAGCGTTAGAAACTGGCATCAGACCAGTTCTTAATTGCAGCAAGATAAAGTAATGACAATTAGCCCAGATAAAACAGATCTTAATTGTGGACTCCCGTCCCTCCTTATGGAATCCATCCTTCTGGCCTGATTTGCTTCGGGCAATGCCCAGAACGAAGAGATGAGGTTGAAAACCTAGGCATAAACATGTGTAACGAGCCAACTTTAAATAAACAGCTGCGAGTTATCACCAAAGCCTCTGTTTCTTATCAGAAAAATCGGATATTTACTGGCTTTCCTTACGTTCACACATCAGATTGTGTTTTTAAAGGCTTTCATATCCTCTCGTTTGGACTATAATAGCAGTATCTACCTAGGCCTTGTATCTTCCTCTCCGAACAGACTGCAGAGAATACAAAAGGCAGGTGCCAGAACACTGATGAAGATCAATAGAGCTGATCACATTTCACCTGTCTTACATGTTCTACACTGGCTCTCTGTTAGAAAAAGGATAATGATTAAAAGCTTATGGTACATTTTTAAAAGCTTCCATTCTACTCGAGATTCCCCGTCTTCTAGATTTAGACCAAGCCGTGCTTTGAGAGCAGACAGTGACAGATTGGTGCACATACCGCACTTTATGAAACCACGTCAGGAAGGTCGAGCTTTCCAGATACAAGCTGCAAACATATGGCATGGTCTACCAACGACTAATCTAGCATTTAGAAATAAACTTAAACGTTATCTATTTAAGCTCTCCTAATTTGGGGTTATTTCAGTCCTGGGTCCTGTCAAGTTTAACAAGGGGGGTCCTGGGAGTCCCTCTGCCAGACATTAGTCCTGGTTACGAGGGACTTACCCAGAGTCTTTAGCTCACTATCTTTCACAGAGAAGAAATATCCCAAACATATCAGTCTTTGTCCTGCCCTGGGGCAGTCCAGCACCGAAATGCGAGGCAATTCTCCTCTGAACAAGAGTACCAACAGAAACCCCAGACACGTGTTTCGGTCTGGTTGGACCTCATCAGTAGGGTGGATCTGTGCCTCTCTAAGAATAGTGAGCAAGGGGTCCACGTCTGGATTCCCCTAGTAACTTAGGGTGAGACCCAAAGTTACTTAAATATGCAGATTTAACAAGGGGGGTCCTGGGAGTCCCTCTGCCAGACATTAGTCCTGGTTACGAGGGACTTACCCAGAGTCTTTAGCTCACTATCTTTCACAGAGAAGAAATATCCCAAACATATCAGTCTTTGTCCTGCCCTGGGGCAGTCCAGCACCGAAATGCGAGGCAATTCTCCTCTGAACAAGAGTACCAACAGAAACCCCAGACACGTGTTTCGGTCTGGTTGGACCTCATCAGTAGGGTGGATCTGTGCCTCTCTAAGAATAGTGAGCAAGGGGTCCACGTCTGGATACCCCTAGTAACTTAGTCAAACCTGTGATGCATGGAAACGTTCAGTATGAGTGTTATTACCTACCACGCCAAGATACCTACCTATGTACGTCTTTACTTTATATAACCCCAAATAACATAACATAGACCTGTAAAGGCCCTTCATGTTGAGAACATAAATACATCGAGGAGAGCAACCATTCAGAATTATGATGGCTTGGAGGCCCTCAGCCTCCACAAAGAGCTCCAATCGGAAATAGGCCCTTAGCTCTGATGAACCCTCACCTACCCAACAGGGCTTAATGTGAATTAGGGCATTATGTGACTGTTGAACATTTAACTCCTCAGTCCTCCCACCGTTTAGTTTGTCAGGTCACATCCCAGAGGTCCCTGGCACCAAATTCCCACCAGGGCCTCCACTATGGCTAGTCTACTGGTAGTCATCCTCTTAGGTGGCTTAAATCAGAGAGCTGTAGGCCACACAATCCAGCTAGTCTGTCCTTGAGTGTTTGGGGGGGGGGAGTGTGCCCCAGGTACTTCCACAATGAGGAAGCCCTAGTTCTGGGACATATTTAACAATCTCCCCTTACCTTTCTTCTCTACCCACCTCTCCAGTTACCTTCTCCTCAGGAACTGAACTGTCAGTTCCACTGGTCAAATGCTTTCTTTTTGTCATTAGTCATATCCTTCTTCTATCTCTAAGCAATAGTCACTGTTACACAACCACTGTGCACCACTATACCCTCTATAGTGAAGAGCTTCTCACCACTGTCTGAGAAGGCTGTCCAGTAAAGCACAAGTCTGATGTTCTACACAGGTCCTGCACTGGAATTCCGAAAATGTACCCCGTAACCCAGTGCGCAGCTGCCATTTAGGAAATACATTAACAGAAACAATAAGCATAGGTTGGCCCTAACATGGACAGGGGGTTATACTGGGCTTTAGACAGGTAGGGTTTACAAAGTTAAGTATTGAAATCCAATAGGGTGCAGACGGCAGTTTTGATTCTGCATGTCCACTAGTTTAGACTAACAAGCACTGGCAATGGCAATAGTTTTGGTGTTTACGAGTGTTTTTTGCATATTGCATTTATAGGCACCAGGGTGCAAGGAGGAGGGTGTAAAGAGTCAAAGGAGAATGTGATAAGCGGCGCGGGTGTGCAAGAGAATAAGAAGGACGGAGAATAGAGCCATAGCTCAATATGAAATAACTGTAGCTGGGAAATGGAAAGCCAGGCGCCTGACCGGCTTCTTACAAAGCTGCTGACTGTAGCAAATATTGTTAGGGAACTTCTCTGCTGTACATAGCACATATTCACATACAATTATCACCCAACCGTAACCAGTACTCATAATAAAGACTCCAGAAAATGTAAAGCAAGCACTTAACCCACTGAGCTATCTCACCTAACAAAACCCTGCTGTTCCCAAACCTCAGCACATAACCTGTAGGCACCAACCCTGGTCAGGGTTTTCACACACATCGCCGCAGCCAGCGTTCAACCCACTGAGCCATCTTACTGCTTTAAATAACTGCACCCCAGCACATTGTCAGTGCACTGGTAAGCTGTTCACACTATGTTCGATTCCCATTCATTTAATACTGAAGCAATTAATGCTTAGGCGGTGCATAGTTTACGGTCTTGCTCTAAGTGCAGAACTAATAGTGTCTAGTTACACTGGATACTCTGTTGTGCTTGTGTTGTGTCAAAACCCTGCAAACAGCAAAACACCTTGCACATGTACACTTTCTTGCTCCAGTGCCTTCTCAGACGCTGCGCCAAATGTGCTGCAAAGCCTGCCCGATCTGAGAGCTAAAAAAATATGAGCACTGAAAACCTGAAATGGCACCTTTTATAATATTTCTTTCATTTAAACCCGATTACCAAGGGATTATAAAATAATGAAAAATACGCAATACCAACACTAATCCAAGAACTGTCGAATACACGATCCCATGGGGGGTTGCCCATTTTGCACATTTCGTTTGAAAATGTAACCCAAGCAGGGGCGCCGAGTACGGGTGGGCCAGCACTTTCTAGTAGAGCTGCCATATTTGAAACAGGGCTTCTATAATTGTTGAATCTTCTCAGCGATAATACTATGCTTTTGTTGAGGCAATGCTAGTTAATCTTAGTGGGACTGCTATACTTTTGATGGGACAACATCAGCACTTCTCAGTTGAGCTGCTACACTCTTATTGACAAGGCCCCAGCACTTCTCAACAGATGCATTTTTTTATTTTAATTGTTTATTTATAATGCGTGTACTACCCAGAGGTTTCTAAGCGCGGACCGAGGGAGTGAACCTGTGTTGCGCGGACCGAGGGATCGAACCTGTGTTGCGCGGACCGAGGGATCGAACCTGTGTTGCTCTGTGTCGTCTTGCTTCCAAGGCGAGCATGTTGCCCCTGAGCTATCCTTCCGATACTCTAAAGATCTGAAGTACATTTAATGATACAGAACCAGAACTATTGAACAAGTCTGTCATCAGAATAACTCAACACTGTCGTGGTTATACAAGAGCTCATATATTTAAAGGGGTGGAATTACTTAGAATGTAGCAGCACTATTCAATAACCCAAAGTTCTTAAGCATAGTTAATGTGAAAATACTACCCTTCTCACCATTGGGACAGTACTGCCACTTCTCACAAAGGCTTCTACACCTTTTATGGGGCAGCACTGATCCAGCCTACTGCTCACATGCTCGGAATTCTCATTTCACAGCAGGACTGCAACACTATACCATTGTGTTCTGTATGCTGAGTGCTTCTTCACCACCCTTGTGGATTCATGGCTCTCTCCCAGTGTCTAAATAGTCGATCTGTCTACATTCAATTGGCAACAGGCATGTCCGGGGCTGCCTGCTGTCCATAAGCTGCCGCTCAGGATGTTGGGAGCCGTGATGGCTGAGCCTGTCCGATAGCAGAATCGGCACGGTCTTAAAACCTGCTCACTCCTTCTCGAGGGGCCATGGGGCAAAATGAGCCTGATCCCACATACAGGGGGTTGTAACCCCTTTATCTCTCCTGAATGAAAGAATGAGCTCTCTCAGACACAAGTTATCACCCCTGCACACACACTGAATGAATATGGTATGGATGTATAGATCAAGAAAACTGGAGTGACAATTCAGAGTGTTTTAACAGAAATATAATTGCCTTCCCAGATGGGAGACTGACTATTAATATACATGGGGTCACTGAGATGACCAAGAGTGAAACTGTCACACTGTTTATAGGTGTGAGACCCATCCTGAATGCTTGCCCAAAGAGCCTTGACCAGAGTTTCACACTGAAGAAGCGAGCATGTGATCCGGGATCTGCAGCCCACAACACGCAGGGGATTCCCATGCTCCCACTTGCAAGATTTGCACCAAATTAGTGAGATTGTGCTCCAAGGTAGGAGGCACACGCACAGTCTTTGCTCTGACGTTTGACACACTCACAGGATGCGACGGCATTTCGTTCTCCCATCCTAGTTGTGTTGCTCTGCCTTTTGAGGGCTTCTACAACCTGGATGATTATAGAGGGGTGGAGTAGGGGCAGTGATGGCCTACTGGAATGCAACTCGAAGGCTTAAATCTCCTTACTTGACTTTAGTATATGCAGTACATGCTAGCCAATGTTTCCACTGTTCTGCGATGCGCGCGCCTCCACCCCCCCCTCGTGCGCCGTTGCACCAAGTTGGCGACTACATGCAAATTTGCGGTTCTATAACTGCCAGTGATGTCACTTCCTGTATTTAGCCCCCCCACCCCCGGAAATTCATAAGTCGGCCCCCCTGAACCCAAGTGACCAATCAGCAACAGAAGAATGCCAGGATAAGACTACAAGTGAAAAAGCTTTTACAAAGGACCACACTGAATGCAGCTTTTGGATTTTCCCTGTCCAGTGCTTTATGTGAGGTGACGCATTGCACTGCTCTATTTCACCAGTACTCCATTTCCTTTGTTTCATTCAATAGGCTTCGTGGTACATAAAGCTCGTTAAGTGCTTTACGTGGCAAGCAGTTTATTAAATGAAACACATGCAATTGAGCGCTAAAATAGCACAGTGCAATGCAACCCTGGCTTGTCACTGGCAGGCCTCTGGTTCGAATCCCCATCATGGGACAATCATTTTATTTTCTTGGTCTCCGTACTTGGGATTCCAACCCGAGGCCTCTGCTCACTAGCCAGTGTCATGAACTGTGCTACTTCATAGTTGCTCAATTTCCTTTGTTTTTTCAGTAGACTGCAAGACACATTTAGCCCATCACTGGCGTTGTGTGTCAAACTGTCAACGAATGAAACAATGGAGATCCAGCATCTCTGAAATAACAGTGCTGTGTAACCAGTGGACCCAACCAGTTGGTGGCTGATCCTCCATCATCACCCCCCAAAGTACTTACACGAAACATTGGATTGAGTGTTGGCAATAAAAAGGCTGTGGGTTTTTATTGCACATTATTATGTAATAATGCACAAAACAATCAGAACAATAATAATCATACATATAATGTGTACTTTTGGGCACAAGGTCCTGAGGTTACTCCCTCAGGCCCATGCCACTTTCTTGGTCCCACGACGTTGCGGGCCCGTGAGTGGCCCTGCTCATCTCTTTTCCCTTCCTTTTTTTTACCTTTTTCCTTGGGTGGGAGGGTCCTTTGGGAGAAGAAAAAGTAAACTGCGTAAGCAGGATACTTTCTTTGGTGCTCTGTGCGGAGTTCCAAACAGGTTGTGCTTTCTGGCTGCTCTGCAGTTCCTTCTATTGGCCCCGGGACAAGCCCTGGCCTTTGTCTGCCTGTGTCCAGCACCCAGCCAACTGATGTGGACGGCATTTTGCACCTTGTGGTGCTTCCTTTGTTCCTTTTCTTTTCCTTCCCGTCACCCTGCCCTTGGGTGCTTCACACCTGTTCCCTGACCTACTCAGAGGTCTTGCACCCACCCATCCCCTCATCCTGCCTGGCTCCAGGAGTCCGATGGGGGAGGAGGGGTGAGTAGAGGGTGGTTTGCCAATGTTTATTTCCAGTCCTGGCTGGTGTTCTGCCAGCCCTTGCTCTGCTGCCCCTATCCCTATCCTACCCTCCTTGTGGCACGGGTTACGGGGCCCACGCTTTCGAGCGGCAGGGTTCCTTCACCCTTTGCAGCGCTGGCCAACACTGGCTTAGAGGCGGAAAGGCTGGGGGTTTGAATCCCCACCACGGAAAATACATTTTTTTTTAAGTGACTTTCCTTTGGTGGGCCAATTGCTCTTTTGCTCCCAGGCTGCAGGGTTGCTAAGGCACGTCCAAAGCAGGAAGCAAACAGCCTATCAGTTTGCTGCAAAATAAAGTGAATTTCGTTCTGCCAGCCCTTGCTCTGCTGCCCCTATCCCTATCCTACCCTCCTTGTGGCACGGGTTACGGGGCCCACGCTTTCGAGCGGCAGGGTTCCTTCGCCCTTTGCAGCGCTGGCCAACACTGGCTTAGAGGCGGAAAGGCTGGGGGTTTGAATCCCCACCACGGAAAATACATTTTTTTTTAAGTGACTTTCCTTTGGTGGGCCAATTGCTCTTTTGCTCCCAGGCTGCAGGGTTGCTAAGGCACGTCCAAAGCAGGAAGCAAACAGCCTATCAGTTTGCTGCAAAATAAAGTGAATTTCGTTCCCAAGCAAACGAAAACAATGTCGCTCCCAAGTCAGCAAGCAGACCATGCCACAGTGAAGCCGCCGGAAAAATGGCAGGTCCGTGATCCCGCTGGAGCCTGTCAGGGGCAGGTCCGTGATCCCGCTGGAGCCTGTCAGGGGGAGAAGCAATGAGTGAGAGGGGCTACATTGCCCTCCCTGGATATAGGCATAGAGATAAAGGCAGCGCCTCTTCGATCATCAAAGGCCCCCCACCCGCTCCATGTCCGTCCGGGTGGGTCCGTCCGGGTGGGAGGGGGGGACCTTTGATGTGAGGTGACTGGGGCAGGGACTACCTGTTGTCGCCTGCCCCTGGCACCTCGCTTTCCTGGAGGGCGCCCGGCAGTCTGAGTCCCCGTTGTTCTGGGGACTCAGCAGCCCGCCCCAAAACCCGCATGCAAAGTTGGGAGGTGCTACCCTACCGGAACCATAACAAACCCTCCACCTCCCAGCTTATGTCCTCGGGCCTCCAGTCCGGGGGTGGGGGGCATGTTTAGGAGCCTAGACTCTCTCGGGTCTTCCAGTACGAGAAGGCCCAATTATTTGCACGGGATGGATGGGAGGCGGGAGCAGCAAGGAAGGCCCCAATGGAAGTGGGCTGGGAGTGTTGGGGGACCAAAGTGTGTAGAAAGCACAATTGCCAAAGCAAAATAAGGAGCAAAATAAAACGAATTTTGTTTCCAAACAAACGAAAATGAGGTGGCTCTCAAGCCAACAGCAGGCAGACCATACCATAGTGCAACCACCGGTAAGGCAAACGCTGTGCTCGCGCCGCCTCACTCGATCCCGCTCTAACGGTGACATGGGAGGAAGCTCTTTAACTACACCAGTGGTGGAGCAGCCAAGCCACCCGACAAGGTCATTCCACAATGCACGGAGGCTGAACTCAGGGACATGGCTAGGTTAAGTGTGTGTGAGCACCTGCTGCGACTGAAGAGTGAGCGAGTTCGGAGCATGTAGAGAGGGCGCAGCATGGATGGTATGCGGACTTGGAGTGCAACGAAGCGCAATGTTGATGGAGTTGTTGCTTCTTGCACCAGTCATCGTGGGAAAATAAATAAATATATATATATAATAAATGTATTTTGCAATGTATTGGGAGGAGTCGAGTGTTATGGCGATGTGCAAGGAGATGGACAGCAGGGGAGGGAACACGGAGCGGGTGCAGTGCAAGGGGGTAACAGAGGCCCGCTGCGTGGGAGGGGTCGGAGGCCGGTTGTTTGAAGCCAGGATGGCGGGGAGCGGCAGGGACAAGGGCGTTGGTGCTGGGATCACGGTGTAGAAAAACAAATAAATTAATAAAAAAACGGAGGTAGATTAAACACGGGGCAACGGACCGTTGGGCATTCGGTAGAGAGGCCAATAATTGTATGGGCAGCTGCTGGTCATGCTTGCTCGCTCTTGTCACGTCTTACTTGCACAGCTACTTTTCTTACGGAAATATTTACATTTGTTGTACATCCTTTCATCTCTTCTGTATCAAAGGACGAATATAAGTTGTATTATCCAATGTATGCCTCATTGTTTGTACTACTCTTGACGTCTGTTTAAAAAATGAGTGCCGTTATATTTTTAAATTGTTCGTAATGGCGGGAAGTTATGAACTTATTACACTCCAGCTAGCAGAAACACATGGCCACAGGGCGTAGGCGGCTGCGGTTCTCCCTGCGGGGGTGCTAAGGGTGGGCGGTGGACACGCGATTGCAGGGGAAGGGTGTGGAAGCAGTCTTGTGGCTGCATGCTGTAGGAGCGGGAAGGTACGGATGCCCTGCTGCTACGTTACCAGCTAACACAGACACACACAGACACAGCATTACTGTGTTAGTGGTATGAA
This sequence comes from Ambystoma mexicanum, assembly GCF_040938575.1. NCBI lineage: Eukaryota > Metazoa > Chordata > Amphibia > Caudata > Ambystomatidae > Ambystoma > Ambystoma mexicanum. Next base: position 663,666,292 of record NC_090935.1, on the reverse strand, counting down.
GACTAATGGGGCTCTGTACGGTAGGAGGGGAAGAACGGAAGATAAATACACAGCAAAGAGGCCATTCTTGGTATGGGCGGCTGTAAGACGGGGGAAAGGGGCGGTTGACGGAGGTTGAGCATATGCAGCAGTAGGTTGGGTAGTTAATGGCGGCGATAGGTTATGAGCTTGGAATCCGGGGTTGAGACGTTGAGTAGGCGTGGTGTTAGGGGCAGACAGGGTAGGAGTAGTGTGGGGGCGGGGGAGGTTTGGTGAGAGAAGCGGGGAGGGGCAGAGGTGGCGAAGTTGGATGGCATGGGGGTGGTCGTGACTGAGGAGGAGGGAACTCTAAGAGATAAGAGTATGCCAGCTGCAGTATGCAAGAATATTTATGACCCTAATGTAAGTGCCAGATCAGGGCGGGCAGCAAAGTCACGGATGGGGGGAGGTGCAAGGGGAGGCAACGGTAAGGAATGTGCTTGATAAGAATAGGGACTCAAAAAACAGGAATACGGAGGTTCAAGGATTCCTAGCGATTTGTGCTCCGAAGTTCTGTTATCTAATGGAATCAGCGACCATGCCTGCAGATGCAGCTTAACAATTCAATGGGGACATCGGGTGTTGCAGCAGAGCGGTGTTATTGAAAGGTATAATTGGGCATGTGATAGTTTCGGACTCGAATGCGAGTTCACAGGTTCGGGCACCCCCCTGAGTGCACCCCGACATTATCATATGTGAAAACCTGGGGGCAACCGCTACGAGTCATATGCAAAGGGCTGTGGGAGCACGATTAGTTCATTCACCACCGCAAATCGGTTAACTCGCCCAACATGACCAGCACCAGCCCTTGTGCCCCGTACGTTACACAAGCATTCTTGCCATTTCTGCCCCAGCGAGCGGATACAATGTTATTAATTATACATGTGTATGTATCATTGTGTTATGCGAGTGCCCATGTTCTACAACTTGGTGTGTTCCTGGACATACCATGTACAGTCCCATTCGCTCTCGGTACGGAAAAGGAGATTTCCATACGATGTGGGCACCCATAACAGGTTGTAAACGGAGCGTCCATCTGCTCGTGGCAACTGGGGCTGCCCCAAACCCTTATAGAGTATTCCCGAAACTAGGGTACATATGATTAGAGCTGTCCCCTTTGCGGCAGAGCGTCACTCGGATGTGGCGTGCACTTGGCGCATGAAACATCTGTAGGCGCTATACATTTCCGAGATTAGATGTATTACCTGTATTTAAAGGGTATCCGGCAACAGTAATTAAAAGAATCTGTTTGAGTGTTACTCCGTGTAATGGTTTAATTAGCAGTTGCCAATTTCACTAGCCATGTCACTTCGGTCTCTTTCAGTCTCTAATTTCAATCAAGAACTTGCATAGTGGGACCGGCAGTTCTCTCCACAGTATTGTTGTTGGTTCTTGCCCTACCCACATGAAGTGTGCAGGCGCATGTCACCGTCTCCCGTGTGTGCTGGGTCAGGGGACACCCGCCACAGGATTCCTCTTTGCTGGCATTATGTCAGGAGCTTGTTTATCTGCTCAAGTTCCCAAGGAAAGGGCGGGCCTCAGGGCAATGGCAGAGGGTAGAATCGGGCCTACTGCCTTGGAGTGGCATGGGACTGAATGGGGTCACTGCGCTGGTGTTCCATCAGGGGGAGCACATTGTTCAGCCTGGTGGTTTGGAACGTCTCGAAGGAACACTCCCTGTGGCGATTTAAGGGGGGGGGGGGTTCGATTGTGATGGAATCGAGTATACGTAGCCTTTTCACGGCCAGCTCGGGTCGTTTAAGTGATGGTGCGCTGGAATAAAGGGCTGCGATGGTGTGTGCCTCATGGTGCCCGCAGGTTGGCCTTGCAATTGGGAGCCTTGCACTTTGTTCCGGCCAAGGTAACCAATTTGGACACAAGTACCAAGTCCAGAGTTCGCGTTACATTCGTTTATTTCACTCTGACGGTGAAAGCTGTGGCCCTACATACCAGTGTCATCTTGGAAAATCCCAAGTGCGGCAAACTAGGGTCCCTCGGGCTCTGCCGCCAGGCGATACACAACGGATCAATGCAAGCCATGCAGTGTCTTCTTACCGAATGCTCTGGCTTGAGGAAAGGGCAAGGGGTTTAATAGAGGGAATCTGCTTTTGTGTGGAGTAGGCCGTACATAAGGCAAGGGGCCAGGGTTACACAAAGAAGGGGCAGGCAATCTCTTTTTGGAAAATGGAAACATAGCCTGCCCTGTACTCCAGAGTTAAGCTAAGCTGGAGGCAGCACCCTGATGCGTATACTCCTGCCTGTTATCTGCAATGACTAAATCATCGAGGTGGGGGTGGAGGGGTGATGTAATACTTGAAATGAAAATATATATATGATATGATATGGCATTTATAACACGTCTATACACAAGTGTGGTGTAATGAGCACACTGACAAGCGGTGGTCCAAACGCGAGGTTTGAGGTTGGTGAAAGAGATTGCAATTCACCCGAAGGCTCGCCTCAGCGCATGGGATAACTTTTAGGCCAACGGTGGGTATAATACTGTCAAATGCACCATGTTGACGGTGCCGCTGCTGAAAGCGCGCTCATCTCGGGCACTGGCTTCCAAAGATCAAAGTCAGGCGGGGAGAGAGATACATAAATAAATAAATAAACAAAACCACGAAATAACCTATAGATTTCATCAGCGCCGGGGTATGCTCCTCCGGCACTGAACAAAGACTTTGGTAGAGCTGGGCGCTTTTCCAGGGTTCAACTTTATACAGTCTCCCTGATTCTACCAGTTGGCTGCCTATAATCACATAGGGAATCGCTCATTCCCATGGGACTCGACCTGACTGGCCTCATCATCTTACCGCAGTCTCCTTAATTTCTAATGATAATGAGTACGATGTGTTATTTATAATTATAAAGCGCCTTCATCAAAAGCGCTTTACGGAGCACATATTTACAAAGATCATCAACAAACTGATATTGGTACTCATTTATCGACCTCGGAAGGTTGAAGGGCTGAGTTGGCCTTGCCGGGATTCGAGCCGGTGGCACGCGGATCGCAGCAGCAAGCGCTCAACCTGCAGAGCTATCTTACCGGCTATCAGATACTGCCTAAAATTACATAGTGACGATGGCATGTCGTACGGGATGTATAGTAGGGGGGGGGGGTGCGCGCGGGGGTATCGCAAGAAACATTCGCACGTATTTAGACATACTGCCCCTGCCGTGGGTTAGGGGGAGTTGCGGGGTCAAAACGGCATGGGCGCAAGTGCGAGAGACATGGGGGCCAGGGAGTCTTGGGCGGAACAGGAGCAGCAAGGGGCACAGCGTTATCTCAGCAAAGATAAATGTTTGCAAAGCACAGGTTGGTTTTGCGGCGAAACAAAGTTTATAGTTTGTTCCAGCAGTGTATAGTGCTGAAAGAAGGTAGCACCGGTTGGCAGAGGGTGGCCAGTATGAGGGCGAAGTAAATTAATGTCGCACGACCTATACTAACACAATTTGTCTTTTGTTTTCAAGGTGGCCACGTGTGGGGACAACAAAAGGAAAAGGGGGCCGGGCCCACAGTTTCCAAGAGAGCTGTCCTGAGCACCGAACAGCAAATGGACTTGCACTTAGCGAATGCACAGAATGCTTAAGCAAATAGTTAGTACACGTAAGGGTTGGAAGACGTAAGGGATGCAACAAACTGAAAAATAGGTAAAGTAAGGCAGGATAATGCCCGCTGTCACCCAAACGGAGCTGTTGATTATTACAAGGGGCAGAGTACTCAAACAGCTAGGCCAACGGTTGGGCAAACAGTGTTTGAGGTAGGGCGCACAAGTTGGATCCTCTTCTCCCTAAGGCAAGACACTGCGGGGGAGAGGGGTGCTCTGGCGGGCGCAACTGGGGGGGATGAGGATACGGCAAGAAGGGAGAAAGGAAAGGGGACAATAGCACCGAAGAGGTTTTCCTTCGCTCTTACTCACTCATATGGCATGTGCACAGGATACGGTAGGCATAGCACACGTATACACAAGGGTCAAGGCGCTACGAGGATAGGAAGTGGACAAAGGGGTGACAGGACAATGAGCTTCTTTGGACGAGCGGCAATGAGGTTGGGCAAGGGCACAGAGGGGAAGAAGGCGAGGCTGACTGGGCAGTGGGAAGGTTGCCACCTAAACCCTAACATGGAACCAACATGTGAGTATAAGTCAGGCTGTGGTGCGCAAAAGATTAGCAAGTAGAATTTTTGCTCTAAAATGGCGGCCAGGATTATGGGGAAATAAATGAATGTTGCATAACCTATACAAATACAATGTGTCTTCTGTTTCAAGGTGGCCACGTGGGGGGACAACAAAAGGAAAAGGGGACCCCACAGTTCGAAGACGACTGTCCTGGGTACAGAAGGGCAAATGTATGTGCGCTTAGTGAGTTAATAATAGGTTTAGGCGAATAGTACACATATGGGTTGGAAGACGTAAGGGATGCAGCAGACCGGAAAGCAGGTAAAGTAAAACAGGGCAATGCCCGCAGTCGCCCAAACGGAGCTGTTAGATATTACAATGGTGCAGAGTACTCAAACAGCTAAGGCAATGGCTGGGCAAAAAGGTTTATGGTATGGCATGCAAGTTGGATCCTTTTCTCCCTGAGGCAAGAAATTGCACGGAGAGGGCTGCTGTGACGGGCGTAACAAGGAGAGGCAAGGGGGGTAACTGGGGAAAGGGCAAGGTACAGCGCAGAGTGTCTGGGGGTTGGAAAGGACGGTGGTTAAAAGGAAGACTGAACAAAGGGTGGTATGGGGGGTCAATGTTAAACAATGATGGAAGGGAGTGGCTGGCATCATAGCGAGGTTAAGGTCTTGCTAGGGGAGTGAACTAGTAAAGAAGAAGAGGGTTAAGTAAGAAAGGGGAAGAAGAGTATGAACCAGAATTGTCAAAAGTAAATAAATAAATAAATAAATAAAAACAAAACTAATAAGATTCTGAGTTGAGCCGCGAAAACAAAGGACAAGGCGGGCAGGGGGGAGGCAGGAAGAGGCAGGTGGGGGAACTCTTGGGCGCCGGAAGCCGCACAAGAGTCATGGCAGAGGGATAGGCAACTGAAGGTAGGGCCGGCCAGGCACAAGGAAACCGGGCGCAAGGGAATCCAAGTAGTCAAAAGGGGGGGAAGGGGACACATGTACGCAAAAACAGGCGCAGCCACTTCAGTTTGCAGAGGAATAGTGGTCAGGGGCCAGGGGTGAGCTAAGGGGGGGGGGGGGGGGAGTGTCGGGTGGGGGGAAGAACCCCAGGGGAGCGAGGGTCAGACAACGGCAGTAAGAGAAGGTGGAACGAGGGAGAACAGGAAATCTAAGGGGGGTATGCATGAGGGTAAGTCACACAATTAACGGGGAGCAAGGAGTGGCCATTGGAGACTAGGTGGAAAAGGCAGAGGTAGGTACCGGGGGGATGTGAGGGGTGGGGGGGGGGGAAGAACATAGGGCCCTGGAAGAAGTTGGGGTTGGGGTACAGAGGGGTGGGTAAAGGGAAAGCTTAGAACACTTACACCTGACCAACAGGGAGAAAAGGGGGGGGGGGCAGACAACAGGGGTGAGAAGAAACTTAACGATCCTGCACCTGGGAAAGTGGGAAAAGGGGCACTGGCTCAAAGTAAAGCCGTCGAAATGTGGAGTAAAGTAACGGTGTCAGTTCTGCTTAACGGATGCTGCTCGCCAACAAGTTGGCTCACGAAAAGTAATGTGGGAAAAGTAACTGCGTCGGCTCCGCTTAACGGAAGCTGCTAGCCAGTCAAGTCGGAAGTTCATGCTAAAGTAAAGTAAAAAGTAACGGTGTCAGTTCCACTCCACGGATGCTGCTCGCCAACAAGAGGATACCCGAAAAGAAAAGTGGGAAAGTAACGGCGTCAGCTCCGCTTAACTGAAGCTGCTCGCCAACAAGTTGGCTCACGAAAAGTAAAGTGGGAAAAGTAACTGCGTCGGCTCCGCTTAACGGAAGCTGCTCGCCAGTCAAGTCGGAAGTTCATGCTAAAGTAAAGTAAAAAGTAACTGTTTCAGTTCCGCTCCACGGATGCTGCTCGCCAACAAGAGGATACCCGAAAAGAAAAGTGGGAAAGTAACGGCGCCAGCTCCGCTTAACTGAAGCTGCTCGCCAACAAGTTGGCTCACGAAAAGTAAAGTGGGAAAAGTAACGGCGTCAGCTCCGCTTAACTGAAGCTGCTCGCCAAGTCGGGAGTCCTGGCTAAAGTAAAGTAAAAGTAACGGCGTCAGTTCCGCTCCACGGATGCTGCTCGCTAACAAGTGGGGAATGTAAAGGGGTGCTGCTCAGAGTAGAATATCCTGAGCAGTACTGCCAAATGCGAGTAACGGAGCACCTGTAAGCTACCTCCTGCTTAATAAAGCAACTGCGGCCTATACATCCACAAATAAATGTATCTGTGTGTTATTTCAGGTGGGGGGGTTGGTGAAGGGCAGAGGAGAGGGAATGGATTGGGGGGGCCGCCGAGGTAGCAAGGTCGCTTCATGTCACTGATATCACAGTACAGGACCCGGATGTCTGAGTTTGGGGTGTGGCGGCTAAGTTTGCTGCAAAATAAAGTGAATTTCGTTTCCAAGCAAACAAAAACAATGTCGCTCCCAAGTCAGCAAGCAGACCATGCCACAGTGAAGCCGCCGGAAAAATGGCAGGTCTGTGATCCCGCTGGAGCCTGTCAGGGGGAGAAGCAATGAGTGAGAGGGGCTACATTGCCCTCCCTGGATATAGGCATAGAGAAAGGCAGCGCCTCTTCGATCATCAAAGGCCCCCCACCCGCTCCATGTCCGTCCGGGTGGGAGGGGGGGACCTTTGATGTGAGGTGACTGGGGCAGGGACTACCTGTTGTCGCCTGCCCCTGGCACCTCGCTTTCCTGGAGGGCGCCCGGCAGTCTGAGTCCCCGTTGTTCTGGGGACTCAGCAGCCCGCCCCAAAACCCGCATGCAAAGTTGGGAGGTGCTACCCTACCGGAACCATAACAAACCCTCCACCTCCCAGCTTATGTCCTCGGGCCTCCAGTCCGGGGGTGGGGGACATGTTTAGGAGCCTAGACTCTCTCGGGTCTTCCAGTACGAGAAGGCCCAATTATTTGCACGGGATGGATGGGAGGCGGGAGCAGCAAGGAAGGCCCCAATGGAAGTGGGCTGGGAGTGTTGGGGGACCAAAGTGTGTAGAAAGCACAATTGACAAAGCAAAATAAGGAGCAAAATAAAACGAATTTTGTTTCCAAACAAACGAAAATGAGGTGGCTTTCAAGCCAACAGCAGGCAGACCATACCATAGTGCAACCACCGGTAAGGCAAACGCTGTGTTCGCGCCGCCTCACTCGATCCCGCTCTAACGGTGACATGGGAGGAAGCTCTTTAACTACACCAGTGGTGGAGCAGCCAAGCCACCCGACAAGGTCAGAGTCCACATTCCACAATGCACGGAGGCTGAACT